>NC_090935.1:643353188-643656218 GCF_040938575.1 Ambystoma mexicanum
ACACGAGGTAGACACGGGGCATGAGCGGGGGCTGGGGGGAACAGGGGAAACACGGGGCATGAGCGTGGGTGGGGAAACGGGAGGGAGACACGGGGCATGAGCGGGGGGTGGGGGGGAACAGGGCACACACGGGGCATGAGCGGGGGTGGGGGGAACAGGGGAGACACGGGCATGAGCGGGGGGTTGGGGGTAAAGGAGGGAGACATGGGGCATAAGCGGGGGGTGGGCAGGAATTGGAGGGAGACACGGGGCATGAGCGGGGGTGGGGGGAAAAGGAGGGAGACATGGGGCATGAGCGGGGGGTGGGGGGGAACAGGGGAGACACGGGGCATGAGCGGGGGGTGGGGGGGACATGGGAGACACGGGGCATGAGCAGCGGGTGGGGGGAACGGGAAGGAGACACGGGCCATGAGCGGGGGTGGGGGGGACATGGGAGACATGGGGCATGAGCGGGGGTGGGGGGAACAGGGGAGACATGGGGCATGAGCAGGGGGTGGGGGGGACATGGGAGACATGGGGCATGAGCGGGGGGTGGGGGGGAACAGGGGAGACACGGGGCATGAGCAGGGGGTGGGGGGAACGGGAGGGAGACACGGAGCATGAGCGGCGGGTGGGGAGGAACGGGAAGGAGACACGAGCCATGAGCATGGGGTGGGGGGAGCGGGAGGGAGACACGGGGCTTGAGCAGGGGGTGGGGGAAACAGGAGGGTGACACAGGGCTTGAGCGGGGGGTGGTGGGAACAAGCGGGTGACACGGGGCTTGAGCGGGGGTGGCGGGAACAGGAGGGTGACACAGGGCATGAGCGGGGGGTGGGGGGAACAGGAGGGTGACACGGAGCTTACTATGCAGCGCTCTGATGCAAACGATAAACAAAGATGGCGGGCGTCGCTCACAATACGACGCACTGCACGCTTCACTGTAGCCAATAGGAAAGCACGTCAGATGTCCGCGAACATCACGCAAGCCGCTTGCCCAATCCCCGTCCTGTCCGCGGCAGAACGAACAGGGAAGTGTGTCCGCGGAGCGGACACAGATATCACTAATTTTTTTCACTTACATTTTTGTCCTTTTTTTAAAAACTACTGGACGGAATTACACCGAATAAAAAAAGCACGCTTTCGGGACCAAGCCGCCGCTCCCGCCGCAAATTTGGTGTAAATCCGTCTAGTTTCCATAGGAAGAGCACATTTTGGGCGGCTTATAACTTCGCTCGCCCTGGACGAATCCTCACCAAACTTTGCAAAAAAGTATATGGCCCACTCTGAATATTTTTGCAAAGTTTGGTGAGGATTCGTCCAGGGGGGGCAAAGTTATAAGGGGGGTCCCAAAACTTTTTTTTCCCATAGACATAATGGGAAAAAACTTTGCTCACGCCTACAGCCCAAACCGCTGGATGGATTTACACCAAATTTGCGGCAGGAGCGGCGGCTTGGTCCCGAAAGCGTGCTTTGCTTTATTTGGTGTAAATCCGTCCAGTAGTTTTTAAAAAAATTACAAAAATGTAAGTGAAAAAAATTAGTGATATCTGAGTTCGCTTCGCGGACACACTTCCCTGTTCGCTCCGTGGACAGGACGGTGAATGGGCAAGCAGCTTGCGTGATGTCCGCGGACATCTGATGTGCTCTCTCATTGGATGCGGTGAAAGCGTGCAGTGTGTCTGGCTTCGGAGACGCCCGCCATCTTTGTTCCTCGCCGCCTGCACAGTAAGTCTTGTGTCTGTCTCCTGTTCCTCCCACCCCCGCTCATGCCCCGTGTGTCCTTCTTGTCCCCCCCACCCCCAATCATGCTCCGTATCTCCCCTGTTCCTCCAGCCCCCCGCTCACGCCATCGGCACGGTGGCCAGCGGAGGGCCGAGGGGCGGGATCTGCCACCTGCACATGAACGCCGTGTGTCTCTCTCCCTCCCCCCACCCCCTGCTCATGCCCCGTGTGTCTCTCTCCCTCCCCCTCACCCCCCGCTCATGCCCCGTGTGTCTCTCTCCCTCCTCCCCACCCCCGCTCATGCCCGTGTGTCTCTCTCCCTCCCCCCACCCCCGCTCATGCCCCGTGTGTCTCTCCCCCTCCCGCCCACCCCCTGCTCATGCCCCGTGTGTCTCTCTCCCTCCCCCCACCCCCCGCTCATGCCCCGTGTGTCTCTCTCCCCTTCCACCCACCACCCGCTCATGCCCCGTGTCTCTCTCCCCTTCCCCCACCCCCGCTCATGCCCCGTGTGTCTCTCTCCCTCCCCCCACCCCCGCTCATGCCCCATGTGTCTCTCTCCCTCCCCCCACCCCCCGCTCATGCCCCGTGTGTCTCTCTCCCCTTCCCCCCACCCCTCGCTCATGCCCCGTGTGTCGCTCTCCCTCCCCCCACCCACCCCCGCTCATGCCCCGTGTGTCTCTCTCCCTCCCCCCCACCCCCGCTCATGCCCCATGTGTCTCTCCCCCTCCTGCCCTCCCCCTGCTCATGCCCCATGTCTCTCTCCCCTTCCCCCCACCCCCGGCTCATGCCCCGTGTGTCTCTCTCCCATCCCCCCACCCCCGCTCATGTCCCGTGTGTCTCTCTCCCTCCCCCCACCCTCGCTCATGCCCCGTGTGTCTCTCTCCCTCCCCTCCACCCCCGCTCATGCCCCGTGTCTCTCTCCCCTTCCCCCCACCCCCCGCTCATGCCCCGTGTGTCTCTCTCCCCTTCCCCCCACCCCTCGCTCATGCCCCGTGTGTCGCTCTCCCTCCCCCCACCCACCCCCGCTCATGCCCCGTGTGTCTCTCTCCCTCCCCCCCACCCCCGCTCATGCCCCCTGTGTCTCTCTCCCTCCCCCCACCCTCGCTCATGCCCCGTGTGTCTCTCTCCCTCCCCTCACCCCCGCTCATGCCCCGTGTCTCTCTCCCCTTCCCTCCACCCCCCGCTCATGCCCCGTGTGTCTCTCTCCCCTTCCCCCCACCCCCTGCTCATGCCCCGTGTGTCTCTCTCCCTCCCCCCCACCCCCGCTCATGCCCCGTGTGTCTCTCTCCCTCCCCCCACCCCCCGCTCATGCCCCGTGTGTCTCTCTCCCCTTCCCCCCACGCCCCGCTCAAGCCCTGTGTGTCTCTCTCCCTCCCCCGCACCCCCGCTCATTCCCATGTGTCTCCCCCTCCCGCCCACCCCCTGCTCATGCCCCGTGTCTCCCTCCCCTTCCCCCCACCCCCCGCTCATGCCCCATGTGTCTCTCTCCCTCCCCCCACCCCCGCTCATGCCCCGTGTGTCTCTCTCCCCTTCCCCCCACCCCCCGCTCATGCCCCGTGTGTCTCTCCCCTTCCCCCCACCCCCGCTCATGCCCCGTGTCTCTCCCCTTCCCCCACCCCCCGCTCATGCCCCGTGTGTCTCTCTCCCTCCCCCCACCCCCGCTCATGCCCTGTGTGTCTCTCTCCCTACCCCCCACCCCCGCTCATGCCCCGTGTGTCTCTCCCCCTCCCGCCCACCCCCCACTCACGCCCTGTGTGTCTTTCCCCCTCCCACCCCCGCTCATGCCCTGTGTGTCTCTCCCCCTCCGCCACCCCCTGCTCATGCCTCGTGTGTCTCCCTCCCTCCCCCCACCCCTGCTCATGCCCCGTGTGTCTCTCCCCCTCCCGCCCACCCCCGCTCTTGCCCCGTGTGTCTCTCCCCCTCCCCCCACCCCCGCTCTTGCCCCATGTGTCTTTCCCCCTCCCACCCCCGCTCATGCCCCGTGTGTCTCTCCCCCTCCCGCCCACCCCCCGCTCATGCCCCGTGTCTCTCTCCCCTTCCCCCCACCCCCCGCTCATGCCCCGTGTGTCTCTCTCCCCCCACCCCCGCTCATGCCCCATTTGTCTCTCTCCCTCCTCCCCACCCCCACTCATGCCCCGTGTGTCCCTCTCTATCCCCTCCACCCCCGCTCATGCCCGTTGTCTCTCTCCCCTTCCCCCCACCCCCCGCTCACACCCCATGTGTCTCTCTCCCTCCCCCCCACCCCCGCTCATGCCCCGTGTGTCTCTCTCCCTCCCCCCCAACCCCTGCTCATGCCCCGTGTGTCTCTCCCCCTCCCGCCCACCCCCCGCTCATGCCCCGTGTGTCTCTCTCCCCTTCCCCCACCCCCCACTCATGCCCCGTGTGTCTCTCTCCCCTTCCCCCCACCCCCCGCTCATGCCCCATATGTCTCTCTCCCTCCCCCCCACCCCCGCTCATGCCCCGTGTGTCTCTCCCCCTCCCGCCAACCCCCCGCTCATGCCCTGTGTGTCTCTCCCCCTCCCGCCCACCCCCCGCTCATGCCCCGTGTGTCTCTCTCCCTCACCCCACCCCCGCTCATGCCCTGTGACTCTCTCTCTCCCTCCCCTCCACCCCCGCTCATGCCCCGTGTGTCTCTCTACCTCCCCCCACCCCTGCTCATGCCCCATGTCTCTCCCCTTCCCCCCACCCCCCGTTCACGCCCCGTGTGTCTCTCTCCCTCCCTCCCACCCCCGCTCCTGCCCTGTGTGTCTCTCCCCCTCACGCCCACCCCCCGCTCCTGCCCCGTGTGTCTCTCCCCCGTGCCGCCCACCCCCCGCTCATGCCCCGTGTGTCTCTCCCCCTCCCACCCACCCCCCGCTCATGCCCCGTGTGTCTCTCCCCCTCCCGCCCACACCCCGCTCATGCCCTGTGTGTCTCTCCTCCTCCCGCCCACCCCCCGCTCATGCCCCGTGTGTCTCTCTCCCTCACCCCCACCCCCCGCTCATGCCCCGTGTGTCTCTATCCCTCCCCCCAGCCCCCGCTCATGCCCCGTGTGTCTCTCTCCCTTCCCCCCACCCCCCACTCATGCCCCGTGTGTCTCTCTCCCTCCCCCCACCCCCGCTCTTGCCCCGTGTGTCTCTCCCCCTCCCGCCCACCCCCCGCTCATGCCCCGTGTGTCTCTCTCCCACCCGCCCCCCCGCTCATGCCCCGTGTGTCTCTCTCCCTCCCGCCCACCCCCCGCTCATGCCCCGTGTGTCTCTCTCCCTCCCCCCACACCCCTCTCATGCCCCGTGTGTCTCTCTCCCTCCCCCCACCCCCGCTCATGCCCCGTGTGTCTCTCCCCCTCCCGCCAACCCCCCGCTCATGCCCTGTGTGTCTCTCCCCCTCCCGCCCACCCCCCGCTCATGCCCCGTGTGTCTCTCTCCCTCACCCCACCCCCGCTCATGCCCTGTGACTCTCTCTCTCCCTCCCCTCCACCCCCGCTCATGCCCCGTGTGTCTCTCTACCTCCCCCCACCCCTGCTCATGCCCCATGTCTCTCCCCTTCCCCCCACCCCCCCGTTCACGCCCCGTGTGTCTCTCTCCCTCCCTCCCACCCCCGCTCCTGCCCTGTGTGTCTCTCCCCCTCACGCCCACCCCCCGCTCCTGCCCCGTGTGTCTCTCCCCCGTGCCGCCCACCCCCCGCTCATGCCCCGTGTGTCTCTCCCCCTCCCACCCACCCCCCGCTCATGCCCCGTGTGTCTCTCCCCCTCCTGCCCACACCCCGCTCATGCCCTGTGTGTCTCTCCTCCTCCCGCCCACCCCCCGCTCATGCCCCGTGTGTCTCTCTCCCTCACCCCCACCCCCCGCTCATGCCCCGTGTGTCTCTATCCCTCCCCCCACCCCCCGCTCATGCCCCGTGTGTCTCTCTCCCTTCCCCCCACCCCCCACTCATGCCCCGTGTGTCTCTCTCCCTCCCCCCACCCCCGCTCTTGCCCCGTGTGTCTCTCCGCCTCCCGCCCACCCACCGCTCATGCCCCGTGTGTCTCTCCCCCTCCCGCCCACCCCCCGCTCATGCCCCGTGTGTCTCTCTCCCACCCGCCCCCCCGCTCATGCCCCTTGTGTCTCTCTCCCTCCCGCCCACCCCCCGCTCATGCCCCGTGTGTCTCTCTCCCTCCCCCCACACCCCTCTCATGCCCCGTGTGTCTCTCTCCCTCCCCCCACCCCCGCTCATGTCCCGTGTGTCTCTCTCCCCTTCTCCCCACCCCCCGCTCATGCCCCGTGTCTGTCTTCTGTTCCCCCCCGCTCATGCCCTGTGTCTGTCTCCTGTTCTCCCCACCCCCTCGCTCATGCCTCGTATCTTTCTCCTGTTCCCCTCATGTGCCGTGTCTGTCTCCTGTTGCCCCCCACACTCCCCGCTCATGCCCCGTGTCTGTCTCCTGTTCTCCCCACCCCCCGCTCATGCCCCATGTCTGTGTCCTGTTCCCCCCACCTCCCGCTCATGCCCCGTGTCTATCTCCTGTTGCCCCCCAGCCCCCCGCTCATGCTCCGTGTCTGTTTCCTGTTCCCGCCACCCGCTCATGCCTCGTGTCTCTCTCCTGTTGCCCCCACACCCCCCGCTCATGCCCCGGGTCTGTCTCCTGTTCCCCCCACCCCTCGCTCATGCCCCGTGTCTGTCTCCTGTTCCCCCCACCCCCGCTCATGCCCCGTGTCTCTCATGTTACCCCCCGCTCATGCCCCGTGTCTGTCTCCTGTTGCCCCTCATGCCCGTGTCTGTCTCCTGTTCTCCCCACCCCCGCTCATGCCCCGTGTCTGTGTCCTGTTCCCCCCACCCCCTGCTCATGCCCCGTGTCTATCTCCGGTTGCCCCCCACCCGCTCATGCCCCGTGTCTCTCTCCTGTTGCCCCCACACCCCCGCTCATGCCCCGTGTCTGTTCTCCCCGCCCCCCGCTCATACCCCGTGTCTGTTGTTCCCCCCACCCCCGCTCATGCCCCGGGTCTGTCTCCTGTTCCCCCACCCCTCGCTCATGCCCCGTGTCTGTCTCTGTTGTTCCCCCACCCCCCACTCATGCCCCGTGTCTGTCTCCTGTTCCCCCCACCCCCCGCTCATGCCCCGTGTCTCTCTCCTGTTGCCCCCCACCCCCCGCTCATGCCCCGTGTCTCTCTCCTGTTGCCCCCCACCCCCCCGCTCATGCCCCGTGTCTGTCTTCTGTTCCCCCACCCCCCGCTCATGCCCCGTGTCTGTCTCCTGTTCCCCCACCCCCCGCTTATGCCCTGTGTCTGTCTCCTGTTGCCCCCACCCATGCCCCGTGTCTGTCTCCTGTATCCCCCCACCCCCCGCTCATGCCCCGTGTCTCTCTCCTGTTGCCCCCCACCCCCCGCTCATGCACCGTGTCTGTCTCCTGTTCCCCCCACCCCCCGCTCATGCCCCGTGTCTCTCTCCTGTTGCCCCCCACCCCCCGCTCATGCCCCGTGTCTCTCTCCTGTTGCCCCCCACCCCCCCCGCTCATGCCCCGTGTCTGTCTTCTGTTCCCCCACCCCCCGCTCATGCCCCGTGTCTCTCTCCCCTTCCCCCCACCCCCCGCTCATGCCCCGTGTGTCTCTCTCCCCTTCCCCCCACCCCTCGCTCATGCCCCGTGTGTCGCTCTCCCTCCCCCCACCCACCCCCGCTCATGCCCCGTGTGTCTCTCTCCCTCCCCCCCACCCCCGCTCATGCCCCCTGTGTCTCTCTCCCTCCCCCCACCCTCGCTCATGCCCCGTGTGTCTCTCTCCCTCCCCTCACCCCCGCTCATGCCCCGTGTCTCTCTCCCCTTCCCCCCACCCCCCGCTCATGCCCCGTGTGTCTCTCTCCCCTTCCCCCCACCCCCTGCTCATGCCCCGTGTGTCTCTCTCCCTCCCCCCCACCCCCGCTCATGCCCCGTGTGTCTCTCTCCCTCCCCCCACCCCCCGCTCATGCCCCGTGTGTCTCTCTCCCCTTCCCCCCACGCCCCGCTCAAGCCCTGTGTGTCTCTCTCCCTCCCCCGCACCCCCGCTCATTCCCATGTGTCTCCCCCTCCCGCCCACCCCCTGCTCATGCCCCGTGTCTCCCTCCCCTTCCCCCCACCCCCCGCTCATGCCCCATGTGTCTCTCTCCCTCCCCCCACCCCCGCTCATGCCCCGTGTGTCTCTCTCCCCTTCCCCCCACCCCCCGCTCATGCCCCGTGTGTCTCTCCCCTTCCCCCCACCCCCGCTCATGCCCCGTGTCTCTCCCCTTCCCCCACCCCCCGCTCATGCCCCGTGTGTCTCTCTCCCTCCCCCCACCCCCGCTCATGCCCTGTGTGTCTCTCTCCCTACCCCCCACCCCCGCTCATGCCCCGTGTGTCTCTCCCCCTCCCGCCCACCCCCCACTCACGCCCTGTGTGTCTTTCCCCCTCCCACCCCCGCTCATGCCCTGTGTGTCTCTCCCCCTCCGCCACCCCCTGCTCATGCCTCGTGTGTCTCCGTCCCTCCCCCCACCCCTGCTCATGCCCCGTGTGTCTCTCCCCCTCCCGCCCACCCCCGCTCAAGCCCTGTGTGTCTCTCTCCCTCCCCCGCACCCCCGCTCATTCCCATGTGTCTCTCCCTCCCCCCACCCCCCGCTCATGCCCCGTGTGTCTCTCTCCCCTTCCCCCCACGCCCCGCTCAAGCCCTGTGTGTCTCTCTCCCTCCCCCGCACCCCCGCTCATTCCCATGTGTCTCCCCCTCCCGCCCACCCCCTGCTCATGCCCCGTGTCTCCCTCCCCTTCCCCCCACCCCCCGCTCATGCCCCATGTGTCTCTCTCCCTCCCCCCACCCCTGCTCATGCCCCGTGTGTCTCTCTCCCCTTCCCCCCACCCCCCGCTCATGCCCCGTGTGTCTCTCCCCTTCCCCCCACCCCCGCTCATGCCCCGTGTCTCTCCCCTTCCCCCACCCCCCGCTCATGCCCCGTGTGTCTCTCTCCCTCCCCCCACCCCCGCTCATGCCCTGTGTGTCTCTCTCCCTACCCCCCACCCCCGCTCATGCCCCGTGTGTCTCTCCCCCTCCCGCCCACCCCCCACTCACGCCCTGTGTGTCTTTCCCCCTCCCACCCCCGCTCATGCCCTGTGTGTCTCTCCCCCTCCGCCACCCCCTGCTCATGCCTCGTGTGTCTCCGTCCCTCCCCCCACCCCTGCTCATGCCCCGTGTGTCTCTCCCCCTCCCGCCCACCCCCGCTCTTGCCCCGTGTGTCTCTCCCCCTCCCCCCCACCCCCGCTCTTGCCCCATGTGTCTTTCCCCCTCCCACCCCCGCTCATGCCCCGTGTGTCTCTCCCCCTCCCGCCCACCCCCCGCTCATGCCCCGTGTCTCTCTCCCCTTCCCCCCACCCCCCGCTCATGCCCCGTGTGTCTCTCTCCCCCCCACCCCCGCTCATGCCCCATTTGTCTCTCTCCCTCCTCCCCACCCCCACTCATGCCCCGTGTGTCCCTCTCCATCCCCTCCACCCCCGCTCATGCCCGTTGTCTCTCTCCCCTTCCCCCCACCCCCCGCTCACACCCCATGTGTCTCTCTCCCTCCCCCCCACCCCCGCTCATGCCCCGTGTGTCTCTCTCCCTCCCCCCCAACCCCTGCTCATGCCCCGTGTGTGTCTCCCCCTCCCGCCCACCCCCCGCTCATGCCCTGTGTGTCTCTCTCCCCTTCCCCCTCCCCCCACTCATGCCCCGTGTGTCTCTCTCCCCTTCCCCCCACCCCCCGCTCATGCCCCATATGTCTCTCTCCCTCCCCCCCACCCCCGCTCATGCCCCGTGTGTCTCTCCCCCTCCCGCCAACCCCCCGCTCATGCCCTGTGTGTCTCTCCCCCTCCCGCCCACCCCCCGCTCATGCCCCGTGTGTCTCTCTCCCTCACCCCACCCCCGCTCATGCCCTGTGACTCTCTCTCTCCCTCCACCCCCGCTCATGCCCCGTGTGTCTCTCTACCTCCCCCCACCCCTGCTCATGCCCCATGTCTCTCCCCTTCCCCTCACCCCCCGTTCACGCCCGTGTGTCTCTCTCCCTCCCTCCCACCCCCGCTCCTGCCCTGTGTGTCTCTCCCCCTCACGCCCACCCCCCGCTCCTGCCCCGTGTGTCTCTCCCCCGTGCCCCCCACCCCCCGCTCATGCCCCGTGTGTCTCTCTCCCTTCCCCCCACCCCCCACTCATGCCCCGTGTGTCTCTCTCCCTCCCCCCACCCCCGCTCTTGCCCCGTGTGTCTCTCCCCCTCCCGCCCACCCCCCGCTCATGCCCTGTGTGTCTCTCTCCCACCCGCCCCCCCGCTCATGCCCCGTGTGTCTCTCTCCCTCCCGCCCACCCCCCGCTCATGCCCCGTGTGTCTCTCTCCCTCCCCCCACACCCCTCTCATGCCCCGTGTGTCTCTCTCCCTCCCCCCACCCCCGCTCATGCCCCGTGTGTCTCTCCCCCTCCCGCCAACCCCCCGCTCATGCCCTGTGTGTCTCTCCCCCTCCCGCTCACCCCCCGCTCATGCCCCGTGTGTCTCTCTCCCTCACCCCACCCCCGCTCATGCCCTGTGACTCTCTCTCTCCCTCCCCTCCACCCCCGCTCATGCCCCGTGTGTCTCTCTACCTCCCCCCACCCCTGCTCATGCCCCATGTCTCTCCCCTTCCCCCCACCCCCCGTTCACGCCCCGTGTGTCTCTCTCCCTCCCTCCCACCCCCGCTCCTGCCCTGTGTGTCTCTCCCCCTCACGCCCACCCCCCGCTCCTGCCCCGTGTGTCTCTCCCCCGTGCCGCCCACCCCCCGCTCATGCCCCGTGTGTCTCTCCCCCTCCCACCCACCCCCCGCTCATGCCCCGTGTGTCTCTCCCCCTCCTGCCCACACCCCGCTCATGCCCTGTGTGTCTCTCCTCCTCCCGCCCACCCCCCGCTCATGCCCCGTGTGTCTCTCTCCCTCACCCCCACCCCCCGCTCATGCCCCGTGTGTCTCTATCCCTCCCCCCACCCCCCGCTCATGCCCCGTGTGTCTCTCTCCCTTCCCCCCACCCCCCACTCATGCCCCGTGTGTCTCTCTCCCTCCCCCCACCCCCGCTCTTGCCCCGTGTGTCTCTCCGCCTCCCGCCCACCCACCGCTCATGCCCCGTGTGTCTCTCCCCCTCCCGCCCACCCCCCGCTCATGCCCCGTGTGTCTCTCTCCCACCCGCCCCCCCCGCTCATGCCCCGTGTATCTCTCTCCCTCCCCCCACACCCCTCTCATGCCCCGTGTGTCTCTCTCCCTCCCCCCACCCCCGCTCATGTCCCGTGTGTCTCTCTCCCCTTCTCCCCACCCCCCGCTCATGCCCCGTGTCTGTCTTCTGTTCCCCCCCGCTCATGCCCTGTGTCTGTCTCCTGTTCTCCCCACCCCCTCGCTCATGCCTCGTATCTGTCTCCTGTTCCCCTCATGTGCCGTGTCTGTCTCCTGTTGCCCCCCACACTCCCCGCTCATGCCCCGTGTCTGTCTCCTGTTCTCCCCACCCCCCGCTCATGCCCCATGTCTGTGTCCTGTTCCCCCCACCTCCCGCTCATGCCCCGTGTCTATCTCCTGTTGCCCCCCAGCCCCCCGCTCATGCTCCGTGTCTGTTTCCTGTTCTCCACCCCCCCGCTCATGCCCCGTGTCTGTTCTCCCCGCCCCCCGCTCATACCCCGTGTCTGTTGTTCCCCCCACCCCCGCTCATGCCCCGGGTCTGTCTCCTGTTCCCCCACCCCTCGCTCATGCCCCGTGTCTGTCTCCTGTTCCCCCCACCCCCCGCTCATGCCCCGTGTCTCTCATGTTACCCCCGCTCATGCCCCGTGTCTGTCTCCTGATGCCCCTCATGCCCCGTGTCTGTCTCCTGTTCTACCCACCCCCCGCTCATGCCCCGTGTCTGTCTCCTGTTGCCCCCCAACCCCCGCTCATGCCCCATGTCTGTCTCCTGTTGCCCCCCATGCCCCGCTCATGCCCCGTGTCTGTCTCCTGTTGCCCCCCCCGCTCATGCCCCGTGTCTGTCTCTGTTGTTCCCCCACCCCCCACTCATGCCCCGTGTCTGTCTCCTGTTCCCCCCACCCCCCGCTCATGCCCCGTGTCTCTCTCCTGTTGCCCCCCACCCCCCGCTCATGCCCCGTGTCTCTCTCCTGTTGCCCCCCACCCCCCCGCTCATGCCCCGTGTCTGTCTTCTGTTCCCCCACCCCCCGCTCATGCCCCGTGTCTGTCTCCTGTTCCCCCACCCCCCGCTCATGCCCTGCGTATGTCTCCTGTTGCCCCCACCCATGCCCCGTGTCTGTCTCCTGTATCCCCCCACTCCACGCTCATGCCCCGTGTCTCTCTCCTGTTGCCCCCACCCCCCCGAAAATGCCCCGTGCCTGTCTCCTGTTGCCCCCCATCCCCCCGCTCATGCCCCGTGTCTCTCTCCTGTTGGCCCCACCCCCCGCTCATGCCCCGTGTCTGTCTCCTGTTGCCCTCCACCCCCCGCTCATGCCCCGTATCTCCCTCGTGTTCCCCCCACCCCCCGCTCATGCTCCGTGTTTCCCTCGTGTTACCCCACCCTCCGCTCATGCCCCTTGTCTCTCTCCTTTCCCCCCTACCCCCGCTCATGTCCCGTGTGTGCCCTGTACCCCCCAGCACATGCCCCGTGTCTCCCTCGTATTCCTCCCCACCCCCCGCTCATACCCCGTGTCTCCCTCATGTTCCTCCCCACCCGCTGCTCATGGCACTTGTCTCTCTCGTGTTCCCCCACCACCGCTCATGCCCCGTGTTTCCTTCCTTTTCCCCCACCCCCTGCTCATGCCCCGTTTGTACCATGTTCCCTCTCACCCCCCGCTCATGCCCATGTGTCTCCCCTGTTCCCCCCCACCCCCCGCTCATGCCCTGTTGTGTTCTTTATACACCCCGCCTTCCGTTTCCATGGTGGCCATCTTGGTAAAAGATTTTCCTTCCTACACCGGGACGCCGCAGGCGTCCCGGTGTAGGAAGGAAAATCTTTTGATTTTTTTTACCACCCGGCGTTCCCACTTTGAGGTCATAAGATGTTAGTGGTCTTCATCTATTGAAAAGGATGTTATGGTGACGTTGCACTAATAAAAACCTTTAAAATTTAGTTAAAAATAAATGTTACAGGGACGTTATGGTTAAGTTGCACTAATAAAAACCTATGAAATTCAATGAAAAAACTTTGTTAAAGGGACGTTATGGTTAAGTTGCGCTACTAAAAACCTATGAAATTCAGTGAAAAAACTTTGTTAAAGGGACGTTATGGTTAAGTTGCGCTACTAAAAACATATGAAATTCAGTGAAAAAACTTTGTCAAAGGGACGTTATGGTTCCAAGTAAAACCGAAAACCCTTGAAATTCGCCAGTTATGGTAAGCTAAACAACCATAACTCGCGCCACCACCGTGCACTGCTAAGACTAACACCCAGGACATCAAAGATGACATCACAAATGTCATTGATGACATCACTGATGACATCACATGTCTGGCTCACTCTTTTTTCTTTTGCTGACATATCTAGGCCACATGGTTTTCTTCAGTAACAGTCAGAAACTAAACATTTTATTTTATTTGTAGACGTATCCTTCAAGTAGGTTCTTACAGTAATTCCCTTAGAGTCCAGTCACATCATATGAAACATATACATACGGGAAGA
Source organism: Ambystoma mexicanum (assembly GCF_040938575.1). Taxonomy (NCBI): domain Eukaryota; kingdom Metazoa; phylum Chordata; class Amphibia; order Caudata; family Ambystomatidae; genus Ambystoma; species Ambystoma mexicanum. The sequence goes on from NC_090935.1 coordinate 643,366,467, forward strand.
CACAAGCATGAAAGACAGCAATCCTTTTTGTGCATAAAGATAATCAATAGACTTATGAGCACTTTCTGATAGTTCTGTTTTTTTATGGCTGTACTTTCCCTGTATATGGTCATATTTGTATACATTGTACTCACACTACTTTCCTTAGGGTCCAATCACATCAAGTGATACATATACCTAGGGTAAATAGCAGCTTTGAAACAGAGCAATCATTTATTTGCATGAAAATAATCAGTTAAATTATGAATTGTTTCTGCTACTACTTGTGCTTTTTTGCTAACTTCACTTTCCCTGTATATACCCATATTGGTATGTGTTCTTGTGTCTTTGTGTTTTGTCTATAGTAATGCAATTATGTAATACATGTGTTTTATTAGCTACTTATTACATATTTCACAGTACACAAAAATCTATTAAGAAAACAATTATCATTTCATTATTCAACATATTAACATTACGAATATTATACCTTCATCTTGTACACTGCACACAATGTTATGTTTCTGTATGAGTAGCTTAGTATACTAGATAGAACCCCATAATAGAATGCTATTTATATCAATGCATCCTTCAATGCACTAATTAGGGTATGATATTTATTGCAATGATCCTTGACACTTGTTTCGCAACATTATAATAAGAATCCCTTGTACACATATTTCATGAAAAGTACATACACATATGATGTCATCAGCGATGTCATCAATGACATTTGTGATGTCATCTTTGATGTCCTGGGTGTTAGTCTTAGCAGTGCACGGTGGTGGCGCGAGTTATGGTTGCTTAGCTTACCATAACTGGCAAATTTCAAGGGTTTTTCGGTTTTAATTGGAACCATAACATCCCTTTGACAAAGTTTTTTCACTGAATTTCATAGGTTTTTAGTAGCGCAACTTAACCATAACGAATTGAATATAAAAACTGATGACATCACATGTCTGACGTCCCCTTTTTTTCCTTTCCTGACATATCTAGGCCACATGATTTTCTTCAGTAACAGTCAGGAACTAAAAATTGTAAATGTACTATATTTGTAGACTTATCCTTCAAGTATGTTCTTACAATAATTCCCTTATGGTCCAGTCATATCATATGAAACATATACATAGGGGAAGACACAACCTTGAAAGACAGCAATCCTTTTTGTGCATTAAAATTATCAGTGGAGTTATCAGCACTTTCTGATAGTTTTGATGTTTTTTTATTACTGTACTTTCCCTGTATATGCTCATATTTTTATATGTTGTACTCAAACTATTTTCTTTAGGGTCCAGACACATCATGTGATATATATTGATAGGGTAAGTAACAGCTTTGAAACAGAGCAATCATTTCTCTTCATAAAGGTAATCAGTTAGGTTATGAACACTTTCTGCTACTATTGCTGTTTTTTTTCTTACTTCAATTCCCTTGTATATATTCATATTTGTATGTGGTGTTGTCTCTTTGTGATTTGTCTATAATAATGCAATTATGTATTAAGTGGGTTTTATTACCTACTTATCACAAGTTTCACTGTACGCAAAACTCTAATATGAAAACAGTTATCATTTCACTATCCAACATGGCAAGCTTATGAATATTGGACCCCCATCATGTATGCTGCACACAATGCCTATGTTTCTACATGAGTACCTTAGTATACTGGATTGAAGTTAATAATAGAATGCTATTTATATCAATGCATACCTTAACGCACTGATTAGCACTTGATATTTATTCCAATAATCTTTGACACTTTTTTTTATTAACATTACACTAAGAATCCCTTGTACAGACTTTTCATGAAAGGTAAATGCACATGTGATGTCATCAGTGATGTCATCAATGACATTTGTGATGTCATCTTTGATGTCCTGGGTGTTAGGCTTAGCAGTGCACGGTGGTGACGCGAGTTATGGTTGCTTAGCTTACCATAACTGGCGAGTTTCAAGGGTTTTTTGGTTTTACTTGGAACCATAACGTCCCTTTAACAAAGTTTTTTCACTGAATTTCATAGGTTTTTAGTAGCGCAACTTAACCATAACGTCCCTTTAACAAAGTTTTTTCACTGAATTTCATAGGTTTTTAGTAGCGCAACTTAACCATAACGTCCCTTTAACAAGGTTTTTTCATTGAATTTCATAGTTTTTTATTAGTGCAACGTAACCATAACGTCCTTTTCAATGGATGAAGACCACTAGCATCCTAGGTTCTCAAAGTGGGAAGGAAAATCTTTTACCAAGATGGACACCATGGAAAGGGAAGGCGGGGTGTATAAAGAGAACACAACAGGGCATGGGTAGGGGGGACCAGGAGGGAGACGGGCATGAGAGGGGGGTGGGGGGTCACAGTAGAGAGACACGGGCCATGAGCGGGGGGTAACAGGAGGGAGACACGGGGCATGAGCAGGGGGTGGGGGCAACAGCAGGGAGACATGAGGCATGAGCGGAGGGTGGGGGGCAACAGGAGAGAGACACAGGGCATGAGAGGGGGGTGGGGGCTAACAGGAGAGAGACACGGGACATGAGCGGGGGGTGGGGGGGCAACATGAGAGAGACACGGGGCATGAGCGGGGGGTGGGGGGCAACAGCAGGGAGACACGAGGCATGAGCGGGGGTGGGGCGAACATGACGGAGACACGGGGCATGAGAGGGGGGTGGGGGTAACAGGAGAGAGACACGGGGCATGAGCGGGGGGTGGGGGGGCAACAGCAGGGAGATGTGGGGCATGACCGGGGGTGGGGGGCAACAGAAGAGAGACACGGGGCATGACCAGGGGGTGGGGGACAACAGGAGAGAGACACGGGGCATGAGAGGAGGGTGGGGGGTAACAGGAGAGAGACACGGGGCATGAGAGGGGGTGGGGGTAACAGGAGAGAGACACAGGGCATGTGTGGGGGTGGCGAGCAACAGCAGGGAGACACGGGGCGTGACCGGGGGGTGGGGGGCAACAGGAGAAAGACACGGGGCATGAGAGGGGGGTGGGGGTAACAGGAGAGAGACACGGGGCATGAGCGGGGGTGGGGGTAACAGGAGACAGACACGGGGCATGAGCGGGGAGTGGGGGGCAACAGCAGGGAGACACGGGGCATGAGCGGGGGCTGAGGAAAACGAGGGAGACACAGGGAATGAGAGGGTGGTGGGGGGTAACAGAAGAGAGACACAGGGCATGAGCGGGGGTGGGGGGCAACAGGAGGGAGACACGGGGCATGACCAGGGGTGGGGGGCAACAGGAGAGAGACACGGGGCATGAGAGGGGGGTGGGGTGGGTAACAGGAGAGAGACACGGGGCATGGGCAGGGGGTGGGGGGCAACATGAGAGAGACACGGGGCATGAGCGGGGGGTGGGGGCAACAGCAGGGATACACGGGTCATGAGCGGGGGTGGGGGGAACACGAGGGAGACACGGGGCATGAGAGTGGGGTGGGGGGTAACAGGAGAGAGACAAGGGGCATGAGCGGGGGGTGGGGCAACAGCAGAGAGACACAGGGCATGACTGGGGGGTTGGGGGCAACAGAAGGGAGACACAGGGCATGACCGGGGGTGGGGGGCAACAGGAGAGAGTCACGGGGCATGAGAGGGGTGTGGGGGTAACAGGAGAGAGACACGGGGCATGAGAGGGGGTGGGGGTAACAAGAGGGAGACACGGGGCATGAGAGGGGGGTGGGGGGGTAACAGGAGAGAGACACGGGGCATGAGCAGGGGGCAACAGAAGGGAGACATGGGGCATGAGCGGGGGGTGGGGGAGCAACAGCAGGGAGACACGGGGCATGAGCGGTGGGTGGGGGGGAACACGAGGGAGACACGGGGCATGAGAGGGGGGTGGGGGGTAACAGGAGAGAGACACGGGGCATGAGCGGGGGGTGAGGGGCAACAACAGGGAGACACGGGTCATGAGAGGGGGGTAACAGGAGAGACACGAGGCATAATCAGGGGGTGGGGGCAACAGGAGAGAGACACGGGGCATGAGAGGGGGTGGGGGTAACAGGAGAGAGACACGGGGCATGAGAGGGGGGTGGGGGGTAACAGGAGAGAGACACGGGGCATGAGCAGGGGGTGGGGGGCAACATCAGGGAGACACGGGGCATGAGCGGGGGTGGGGGGCAACAGCAGGGAGACACGGGGCATGAGCGGGGGGTGGGGGGAACACGAGGGAGACACAGAGCATGAGAAGGGGGTGGGGGGTAACAGGAGAGAGACACGGGGCATGAGCGCGGGTTGAGGGGTAACAGGAGAGACACGAGGCATAAGCGGGGTGTGGGAAGAACAGGAGAGAGACACGGGGCATGAGTGGGGGGTGGGGGGCAACAGCAGGGAGACACGGGGCATGACCGGGGGTGGGGGGCAACAGGAGAGAGACACGGAGCATGAGCGGGGGACAACATCAGGGGGACACGGGGCATGAGCGGGGGGTGGGGGGCAACAGCAGGGAGACACGGGGCATGACCAGGGGGTGGGGGGGTAACAGGAGAGAGACACGGGGCATGAGCGGGGACTGGGGGGCAACAGGAAGGAGACACGGGGCATGAGAGGGGGGCGGGGGTAACAGGAGAGAGACACGGGGCATGAGCGGGGGTGGTGGGGGAACAGGGGAGACATGACGCATGAGCGGGGGTGGGGGGAACAGGAGAGAGACACGGGGCATGAGCGGGGGGTGGGGGCAACAGCAGAGAGACACAGGTATTACCGGGGGGTGGGGGGTAACAGGAGAGAGACACGGGGCATGAGCGGGGGTGGGTGGCAACAGCATGGAGACACGGGGCATGACTGGGGGGTGGGGGGCAACAGGAGAGAGACACGGGGCATGAGCGGGGGTGTCAGGAGAAAGACACGGGCCATGAGAGGGGGCTGGGGGTAACAGGAGAGAGACACGGGGCATGAGCGGGGGTGGGGGGCAACAGGAGAGAGACACGGGCATGAGCGGGGGTGGGGGGCAACAGCAGGGAGACACGGGGCATGAGAGGGGGCTGGGGGTAACAGGAGAGAGACACGGGGCATGAGAGGGGGCTGGGGGGTAACAGGAGAGAGACACGAGGCATGAGAGGGGGGTGGGGGGCAACAGCAGGGAGACACGGGGCATGAGAGCAGGGTGGGGGTAACAAGAGAGAGACACGGGGCATGAGCGGGGTGTGGGGGGGAACAGGAGGGAGACAAGGGGCATGAGCGGGGGGTGGGGGAGGAACCGGGGAGACACAGGGTATGAGCGGGGGGTGGGGGGAATGGGATTGAGACACGGGGCATGAGCTGGGGGTGGGGGGAACAGGGGAGACACGGGGCATGAGCGGGGGTGGGGGGAACAGGAGGGAGACACGGGGCATGGGCGGGGGTGAGGGGGAACAGGGGAAACACGGGCCATGAGCGGGGGTTGGGGGGAAACAAGAGAGAGACACGGGCATGAGCGGGGGTGGGGGGGTACAGGAGGGAGACACGGTAATGAGTGGGGGGTGGCGGGAAACAAGAGAGAGACACGGGTAATGAGCCGGGGTTGGGGGGATCACGAGGGAGACACGGGCATGAGCGGGGGTGGAGGGGTACAGGAAGGAGACACGGGTAATGAGCGGGGGTGGGGGATACAGGAGGGAGACACGGGTAATGAGCGGGGTGGGCTCCTCGGTCCTCCGCAGGCCACCGTGTACCAATGGCGATGGCGTGTCTCCTGCAAGTCTGCAGCAGCCTGGGACGTTCAGGAAGTGTAATCCACATGAGCCTCACAAAGCCCCATTGGAGGCCGCTGTCCTCTGATCTTATCACATCGGAATTTTCTCTTGTTAAGTTGTGATAATCACTTCTGAAGTCTGAAGTCACCGCAGAGCTTGCCACAGATGCCAATATGCGAACAATAAACTAAGATGGCAGGCATCTCTGAAAATAAGATGCACTGCACGCTTTACTACAGCCAATGGGAGAGCACGTCAGATGTCGCTGACATCACGCAAGTCGCTTGCCCAATCCCCGTCCTGTCCGCGGAGCGAACAGGGAAGTGTGTCCGCAAAGCGGACACCGATATCACTAATTTTTTTCACTTGCATTTTTGTCTTTTTTTAAAAAACTACTAGACGGATTTACACCAAATAAAAAAAAGCACGCTTTCGGGACCAAGCCGCCGCTCCTGCTGCAAATTTGGTGTAAATCCGTCCAGCGGTTTGGGCTGTAGGCGTGAGCAAAGTTTTTTCCCATTATGTCTATGGGGGAAAAAAAAGTTTTGGGACCCCCCCTATAACTTTGCCCCCCCTGGACCAAACCTCACCAAAGTTTGCAAAGAAATTCAGAGTGGGCCATATACTTTTTTTGCAAAGTTTGGTGAGGATTCGTCCAGGGGGAGCGAAGTTATAAGCCGCCCAAAAAGTTCTCTTCCTATGGAAACAGCAACTTAACCATAACTATTCAAATTTGAACGTGATTGTAAACTGAGTGCATTGTCCACGTGAGAATGAAATCTCTCGAATATACCACAATAGCTTTTTTTTTTTTTTTAATCCCATGTGGCATAGCACGTGTTCGCTATAGACGAGGACATATGTGCCCTCCATTGTAGTTAACTCGCTTTGAAGGCAAACATGAGTGCATTTCAGGTATGGTGGCCAGCAAAGAAACGTTTACTCCTGTCAGAGGAGATGTTAAGAAACACCGAAGGACAGAGCGTTACTTGCTGGCATTGCATGGCAGGAAAGGGATCAAAGTACACAAATCTAGTGGAGACACAGTGGCGCAATGAAACGAACATTTTGGTTCGGGGGTGTACTGGTGATGGGAGGGGCCACTTCAGAAACTGGGCGGGGCAAATTTAGAGGCTGTGTCCGGGCTCAAAAAGATATGGACAACAGTGGAAAGATAAAACAAAAGCATCATAACACATGAACCTATCACCAATGTGACTGTTATATGCCACCACCAAATCACAACTGAAACTCAAAAGCTTATATGTAAGTACAACCACACAGAGAAGAGTTTGTTACAATGTAGAACAAATTAAATGTCAAGGCCCAGTACATTACAGTACAGGCTTTTTAGCATCAAGGGCCCCTCTACAAAACAAAACATCAACTAGTTTCGGCAGCACTAAAATATGTGGTCCGCCTTCCTCAGTGTGAACATTTTTAACGTACCTAAACAAAAAAGATATTTAAAATTATTTAGTTGTTCCACTAGACAGCACAACCATGTCTAACCAACACATAAAACTTTGTAAACACATTTGTGTAATGTCCAAACCCGTACAGTCCTGGCAATCCCCTCAGTTTCAAACATGCAACAATATTTCTGGGCCAAAAATGGAAGACAAGCTTAGCGAGCATGTGTCAAAATGGGAAAACAAGACCAAACAATTAATCAACATGGATAGAAACGGAAGTGAATCGTACACCCAAAATGAACTAATGTGTGCCGTGCATTTTGCATGAGGTGAATAACACAACTACACATGAACATGTAAATGCAGGGCACTGGTGCATTCAAACGTGCCCATCCATAACCAGTAACAATCGATACTTCCCCAGGGCTCACACAAAGTGTACTCACTGGCATGAAAAAATGTGGGTCCCCCTTTATATGGAATAATGATATGTGGACACCATGGATTGCATGTAATGGCGCTCTGGAAAAAGGAAAAGAAACACACAAGTACCGTACTAATTAATATATGTTAAAAGTGTAACATGGCATGTATATAAAAGTCTGTTACTCATTGAACAGAAGTTATGGAGATGAAAACATGCAGCGTGATAACGATTGTGTCATCCTTTCCTTCCTAAGTGACCTCTGGAGAAGCTGGGAGATGTGGGTACTCCCGATCGGGTTACTGGTTGATGAAAACAAAGCCTGAAGTCGGTATTCGTGGGCAGATCATAGAGGCGAACAATCCCAATGTAGCAGACTGTGTGAGCACTTACTCAAAGATGTACGGAGTCGGAGTGCAGCTACTGGTCTTCGGCAAGGTTTCATGAGCCCCAGTGAACCTACATTCCTTAACCCCAGTTTCCCTAGAATACCAGCTATATATGCATTACACAAAATGCACAAGGATTCTGTTAATTCCCTGGCAGGTGAAGGCATGCCCCTGCACGCTCACACTGGAAGAAATACAACCCACTAGCGAAAAAGGCCCAAGACACTGCTTGCAAGGATAATAAGTATTAATTTCTACAAAATAGATATGCATCAGCAAAGAACTCTGCTGCCGAACGATCTGAGCTCCATGGGCATGTACAGCACATTATAAACACAAACAACGTCACTGATGATGTAATCATATACAGTACAATTCTACAATACTAATTGGAGGAGTCCTATACATGTAGGGCCTGCTCCATATGGGATGCCAGGCCATTGGTCCATCTTCATCTGTCCATCGTCGTCCACACAGGCGTTACAGGGCTCGTCATCCACGGTGAGGCTGGCCTAACAATGAATTAGCTACTTGCACTATCAATGTTATTTTATCGTTGTAACAATTCACCTGGCAGATACAGGGATGAGCCCGGGGGAGAACCGAGATCACACTAACTGACATGCTTCAGTCCTTCCCAGACACATCAGCAACTCCCAAGGTCCTCCACCTTTGTTTTCGGCTGTAATTTGACACCACGTTGCACCTCGCTGCATACATCACGTGACCCATTTCTGAAGTTGTGATAGCCTTGCCTTCTGATCTTAGTGATCGATCAAGGGGTGTAAACGTTTTATGGTTGGTGGTCTGTGTTTGGATCGTACTGTGGCATGCAGGGGTCTGAGGATGAAAGCATTGCCAAGCTGTATTTCTCATGTGGGGATCATTGGGGACAGGAGGGCTTTGCTATCTATTCCGTGGGATGGTACTGCCAAGAGGCGCTCTGCTTCCTTCTCATGACCTTGCAAGGCACATTCTTCCCAGAGCACGAGGACCTGTAACTTCTTGGACAATGGAGGATTTTGTGGGGCTCTGAAACTTGGCCAGGGTGCGGGTGATGTTTGCGCTCATGCAAGGGATCTAATACTAACACACATAATGATGTTTGCTGCGCTTGGGCCTAAATTCCAAGATGGCTGCCATTAGCTAAAATGGCGTTCACACCTGCCTCTACCATATTGCCTCTAATGCATGCAATAAGGTGATAATGTACCCGTGCACCCTCCTCTGTGTGCACCCCCTCCCTCCTGCTTCCTGGATGTGCTCTCTAGCGCTTGCTTCTCATTCTGTATCTCCTAGGGGGTTGGGAAGTCCCTCTCTCCTTCCCAATATTACCCCCTTTCGTTAATCCCAAATTATCGAACTCCCCCGCAGTGTCATCGGCAAATAAGTTCCAATGTATGTTTTCCTCCCCCATTTGCACCCTTTCCAACCTCTGGGCTTCTAAATATGGTGGGGATCCGTCTTTTGGAACCCATGCTTTACAAACATCCTGTAAACTAGCTCCAGATCCGGCATACTCCTCAAGGGGACATGTCATGTAAATGCACGATCCATACCCAGCTAAATCAACCCAGTGTTCAGTGTAATTTCGGGATCTGGTGGGGGTATGGTGGCCGTGCCAAAGGGGTGTAAGCGATGTTCAATTTTTACCATGCAGAGCTTTTTTGGGTTGTCTGTCTCGGTACCACTCTCTGTGTTACCTAAGAGGTGCTTTTGAAGTTACCCCAATTGAAACCATCATCATTATGTTATTGGGCACTGCCTTGGCACAGCATCAGGGACCCATTTGGCAGGTGCAGAAGATGACCAACACAAAGATGATAACAGCCACCAGCATTTTCACTATTGCCCCCAGCCAGGATGGTGCCCAAGAGGAAATAGTATCAAACCAGTCCTCACTTTTAATTTCAGCTTCTTTCTTCATGCGCACTCCTAGGTTGTGTACAGCTCCCATGATGTGTGAGAGTAAGCCATTCTATGCGTCTTCAAGAAGCACGAACGTGCAGCAGGATTTCCCGATGTTTTTGCAAATGCCTCCTTCCATTGCCATAAGCAGATCGAGGACTTAGCAGTTCTGCATGGTTATCAGCATTAGGGTGCTCAATTCCACCTTTATAATCTTGAACCTTTGCTCCGTGTCATTTGCCAGCTGTATGAGCTTGCAGCGTACAATCTGCAACCATTTGGCATTGGCTGCTGCTGGCACACTGGGTAGTAACATTGACAACCCTAAGAAGAAAGTCTTTGCTTTTTTGAAAAGCCTGTACTTGTTAGGTATTTAATTGAGCAGGTCTGATGAGTCTTTGGACAGATAGTTAGCTCTCTTCTTCCTCCGTAGAGGTTCATTTTTCTCTTTCCCATGGAGGATGCAGAACTTTGGTGCCGGCAACGGGTTTCTTGTTTGTTCCTCAAGATTTGGAAAGGTGGTTGGGGCAAAAGTGGCTGTTGGCCCCCATTGTACATGTTCTTCTGGGAATACAAGTAGGGCTGAGCGCATCGTTGCTAGCGAACAATAGCCCCTCCAAGATGGTGGGAGGTGCAAGTATGCTTGTTGGTCACACACCCAGTACTAATCCATCACTGCTGCTGTGCCTTTCTTGAGATCGGGAATGAGCAGAGCAAAGCCTTGTTGCAATATTCGTTGGCCCCTACAAATATAATTCCGGCACTGTAAAAGCAAAGTTCATATGTTTCTTCTCTGTGCACTTTCACTGGTTTCTCCATTGCTTCAATCCACGTTACTTATGGGATGTGCTCAGTTCAGAACGGTGCACATGATGCTTCCACTCGGGCCCGAACCCCTTCTTCGTACCCTATTAAACCCTCTGCCATGCAGCTGACTGTGACTTCTTGCCATTTGTTGTTCACGTATTTTATCCCTTGTATCGCCAGGTAGGGTCTTTTTAGGCATTAGCTGCTCTTCAGGTTTTTGTTGCATTGCAGGCGATCTGGATCAATAAATTTGAGTCTTGCATTGTGTGCCTGGAAGGTGCCTCCGAGCCTACATAGCGCAAGATGTACTAGGCATTGGGCCTCCAGAATTAGTACTTCTTGTGGCTTTGGGTCCTTGGGTATCCGTGATTCATGTGTTGTCAATCAGCACACATGGCAACTGCCATTCAGTTTGCATCTCCGCACCAAGCTCATGTCTGTGTACCAGCTGTTAGACAATTCTGGGTGATGCACATCATCTATGGTTTCGAGACCAAGTCTGTGATAGGCGTCGTATTTTGCCCTTCGTGCTGGTCTCTTCATATGCCTCGGTCTGCCTATGTATCCCTTAATAACACTACTAATATTATTTGCGTCAACAATGCTTATGTTATTAAAGGCGTTGGGGAACCTTGAAAACAATAGGGACCATGTAATGTATTCTAGTAATCCAGTGCGAGAGGTGAATTCTTATTTTGCACAGAATTGTTGTGGTGTTGCTATGTAAAGTTGGGCCTTATAGAAGGTAAATATTCAGTTTCATTTGAGTGTTCATTTGACTTATTATATAGGTATTACCCAAATTGTTCGAAGAACTTTAAATGCATGGTAGATTTCTTTGAACAATTGGGGTCAGAAAATACTGAACATTAAGTGCGGGGTTTGCAGGGGTGGCCCCCATTGCCCATGTTCGGCATCTGCAGCCTCAGGGGTTGCAGGGGTATCCCCCGCATCCTTAACAATGGAGGTGGGGGACAAAAATTGTTCAGGCCCCTGTTTTCAATGAACGGTCAAAATGGGGGTCTGAGCAGTTTTACTGCTGGTAGTCTGCCCGTGAACAGAACGTTCGCGGGCAGATCACCCAGATCCATTATATACAGTGGAATTGTGAATTGTACCCCACCCCACTTCTTTTATATTTCCCCCTAATATAAAAGAAGCTCCTAAAAAAATCCTTAAAACAAACATTGAAATAACGCATATACCTGCTATAAAATGCATCGCACACATGTAAGCGTACACAAACCTTGTCACAACACTACAATTAGAATACTTTAAAACATATAATGAGTGGTTTGAGAGCCCTGGTCTCATCTTCTTTACTATCTGAAAGGCAAAAACATATGCACACAATAGAGAGAGAGAGTGAGAAAGAGAGAGAGAGGGTCTGAGAAAGCGCCTCCTGTGCAAATGTAACCTTTTTAACAGCTGTGCTGTGCACGGGTTGGAGCCAATGGAAATTTGTATGCTGGTAGTGGAAAAGGGAAATTAAGTAAATAGACATTACCAGTTTTTAAGGTGCTGAGGCAATGTCTGGGGTTGCTTTCTCAATGTCAGATAGGTGGATCCAATAGCGGAGCACCTTCACCTTAACCGCTAGACGAGTAGAGAATACTACTTCAAACAGTCCATTGAATCTGGGGCTGTTCCACCTGCGGACAAAGGACCACATGTAAACGAGGTGTGGCATCTGACTGTCTTCGGATCGGGGTGTTGCAATCTGTCAGGAAACACTATTGAGTGCTCGTGTGTGATGCTGGAAATGCATCGGAGGGACAGGGCCTCCGTATCCTTGTCCTTCACTGCCTTTTATCGTGTGTTCTGTCGTGTTTTCATGCAGGAGTTCACGTGGGACTCCTGGCGGTGCAGCTCTCTCCTTTGGTTTTGGTGAACAGACCCATGGGATACCCTTATGGCTGCCATAGGAAGGGGTAAAACCCTGTGCCCCTAGTGTATGTTTTTGGGCATCTGTGTGTGGCCCACAGAGCATGGTATGGGCTGGTGGCAGCTCCGTGCTGAATTGACTGGTGCCCTGAGCATCCTCCATTTTGGGATGCCCAGGCCCTGTCATTGGAATCGGTAGATTCCTGATGGAGACAAAATGGCCCCCGTGGCCTTTTGCCTTCCATCGCCTGTTACCTTGATCTTCCCGAAGTCTGGGGAAGCCCTGACTCTGTCCCTTCCCCCTGACTGGCTGTTGGGTGGAAGTTTCGTATATGGTAGTGTGGGGAAGTGCTGACCAGACTGGCTGGAGCCTTCCCAACGACTGTATGTTGTGGGTACGCCTGTGGGTGGGACCTGGGTGAATGGAGTGTGTGACGAATACGCATTCTGTGTTGTGGGTGTCTAGTATCTGGTGATCGACACAATGACTGAGACAGCCCTGCCCGAAACCAGTATGAATGCAGTGTGGAGTGTTGAATGGCTGGGTACTTGTCCCAATACACATAACTTGTTGTGAGTGTCTGGAGAGAAGTGAATGGCATGAATGCACTGTGTGCTTGATTGGCTGCCTGCCTGCATGAATGCCCTTAGTCGTGATTGGATACTTGCGTATGACTCAGCTGAATGAATGGGCGATCAACAGTATATCTGGGGACCTCTCACTGCTAGGAATCGTGTTCAGAAGCTGAAGTCCACTACGACAAGTAACTGGAGTGAAGTTTGACCTTGAAGCCCTGCTGGACGAGAAGAATTGCTGTTGCTCTCCTTCACAATCGGAAAGCTGCTGTGTCTCCAAGGACTGACCCAGAGAGGACCTGGTAAGGCGCCCTCTTCCAGAGCTACGAGGGACCATCGTGCACCAGCTGATCTTTGCCAAAGCTCCCTGGTAGACAGACCTTCGACAGGCTGCCGAACCGAGACGGGGACTGCTGCGGAATCCCAAGGAGAAGCGCCCGGACTGTTGTCCGCCACTGTCGACGACCCCCGTCGCTGACCAGAGCCGCCGTGCTCCCATTTGCCTAAGAACTTCGAATCCAAGGACGCTCTCATCCGCATCGTCGCCGCTGTATCCCGCTGGAGAAGGCCTGACCATCGACGTGCCGAGGAGCATCCACCGGTGGGTTTCCCGGCACCCAAAGATCACAGAGACGCCAATGACTCGACACCCTTGCTGGGCCCCAGTTCTTAAAACTCTTTGCGGTCCAGAACTATCGTCACCGAGGTGCCCCGCACACCCCTTCCTTGCAGGACGTTTACGCTCCCCGTCAACGAGCACTGCTAGGAATGAAGCCGCCACTTCACCGTCGTAGCTCACCCTGTTTTCCGTCAAACGTTCGACGACCCATGACTCCTGCCTTAAAGGGAGGGCACTCAAGAAGGGCCGTTGATTCCCCGACGAGGAACGCTACAACGCCAGGTACTTTGGGGTTGCAGAACTATTGGGAAGTCTCTTGTGAAAAATATATGGACTGGGCTTGTATCTTTATTCTACAGGTTGCCCAGGTGGGGGGATCTCCACACAGAGCTGTGTTTAATGGTAGTGACCAGTATTACTGCCAATTGTTCTTATCAACTGCTTTCTTCTTTTCTCTACTGTTGGTTTCCTTTACGACTTGATTTGTGTGCCATTTAACCGTACAGTTGATGCACTTTAAAGAGATCTAATAGTAATTGTGGTATCACGTAGAATTGTATATATTTGCCATTATAGATAACCGAGTACAAAGTGTGTTGTTGTGATATTGTATATAACCTTGAATATTAATTATATAAAGACTGTGTTCTAACCAATACAGTGTGCAGAAATTCCTTTGTGGGTGCTTGGGGACTACACTGTACTTAAGAACCATCCCGCATTACCTTCCTGAGAAGCTACACCTTGATTGCTCGTCCATTGCTACTACAATAGAGGATCTTGGCTGGGGTCCTCTGTGCCACTACTCTACCATTTAGAGAGCGGAAGTACAGACACCCCCCTCCGGTCTTTACACTGGTGGCAGTGGTGGGATGCTTATGGTTTTAAGAACCAGTGTATAACCGTGCCACTTACGAAGGATATCTGCACTTTGTTATATTAAGGTTTAGTTGTGTACAAGATAACTGCATTACAAGCAATGGAATCTATTGCGAATGGTAAATTGACTCGGATGAGCTTAGAGGCTCTCCAGAGTGCTTGTGAAGCCAGGAAGTTAGACTTTGTGGATAAGTCTAGGGCTGAGCTGGGGGGGCGTGGCTAACCGCCATGTAGAGTGGACGCGTCTCCGGTGAGCTCCGCTCGAAGGACATCGATAAGCTGCTTTACGGGACACTTAAGCAACACTTGAGCCCGCAGAAACATCGAAGGAGTGGTGGAAGCCTGCAGGAGGCCCCTGGACTTCTCATACAAGGAAATCGCAGCCCTAAAAGACCCAAACGCGGCTTGCGAACAACGGCGTAATCTGAGACCAAGATGGCGGCCGCCTCCTACTAAGCCCGTGGAGCCCCGCGCTGGCCTAGAGATCCGCGAAGGGGACGGGCCCCCATCGCAAGCGAGAGAGAAGAGGCTCCGGAGGAAGATCGAGGCCTCGCTGGGTTCGAGACGGTCCCTGCGAGGGCATATATAGCGGCCCCGCGGAGGGGTCCGACGGGGACCGGAGAGTGAACCGGGCCCGCCCGCTGAGGCGAGGGAAGAACACAGGCGCGCGGCTTGGGGACCGGTAAACATGGCCAGCCTGGACAGATCTACGGGCAGGGGAGCCAAATCTAAACAGCGACAGACCACCCTGGATGTGTATGCGGCTAACGACCACCCAGCCCCTGGGTGCCCTGAAGCAACAATGGCTAATAAGGACCCGGGCCCCGCCGCGGCGCCGACCGAACCCAGCAACACCCAACTTATGGAGGCCATCGCTTCATTCCAAGCAACGATAGTGAACAAGATAGATGCCGTGGCCATCGACCTGGGGCTCCTGCGCCAAGACGTCCGTGCGCTAGCGGATAGGACCGAGACGTTGGAGACCCAGGTACGAGAAAATACTGAAGCAAAGGCCCAACTCCTACACGATGTAGACGGCCTACGGCAGAGAGTTAAGAACCTGGAAGACAGGGCGGAGGAGGCCGAAGGGAGGGCCCGCCGAAATAACATCCGGCTGCTAGGCCTGCCTGAAGGCACAGAGGGCTCAGACCCCACCGACTACGTAGAAAATCTCCTGCTACAAGAGATCGGAGCGGGGAAACTTTCACAGGGATTCACCATAGAGAGGGCCCACAGATCACTCGCTAAGAAACCGCCACCGGGAGCCCCACCCAGGCCCATGATAGCGAAGGTGCTAAATTACAGAGACCGCGAGGTCATCCTGGCCTTCTCGCGCTCGGGAGGACAGATCCAGAGGAACTCGGCCAAGATTGCGATCTACCCGGATTACACGTTCCAAGTACAGATGAACAGGGCCCAGTTCATATACACTAAGGCCAGATTGAAAGCGGCCGGGGTGAAATACATGC
The DNA here is from genome assembly GCF_040938575.1 of Ambystoma mexicanum. Taxonomy (NCBI): domain Eukaryota; kingdom Metazoa; phylum Chordata; class Amphibia; order Caudata; family Ambystomatidae; genus Ambystoma; species Ambystoma mexicanum. The sequence continues at coordinate 643,382,475 of NC_090935.1, forward strand.
TCCTGTACCCCTCCAGGCTAAAGGTGCTACACAACAACAGGGCCCTCCTGTTCGACACCCCGGCACTCGCTCGTGACTGGATGGACGAGCAACAACTGCCAGACATCGAAGATAAGAGACGTAAGCTGAACTGAACCACCCATCGTAACTACAACGAAAAGAGCTCTCCCACGGATGCACAATGACGCAGAATCGCGCCCTACAAGCAACTGAACGGATCATACCACGCGGAGCACCGAAGCACCAGCTCCCTCAACCCCCTGGAGTTCTATTCCTCTTTTAGGGTACGTTTACCCGCCCGTAGGGCACCCGACGGCCATGTTTGGTCCTAAGGAGCGGAAACGGGACAGTCAGGACGGGGTTCCCACCGTCAGACCAGTTTTTTGTTTGGGAAGTTTATTGGGGGGGAGGGAATCGCGGAGGAGTTGCACCCACGTTGGGACTTTGAAAGGGAAACGCCGAGACCCCAGGACATCCGTATCACAGATACATTGCCAACTAAACCCCCCGCCCGAGACAGTGGGGGAACACTGGACCCAACCATGCTCATGGCCGGAACGATTAAAATAATGACGTGGAACGTCAGAGGCATGAACGGTTACGTGAAACAACGCAGGATACACACATACTTAAGGCGCTGTAAAGTCAGGATTGCCATGATCCAGGAAACACATTTAACAGAGGAGAAACTGAAAGCCCTGGCTAAGACATGGCGAGGGACCCTGATTGGATCCTCCTACTCTTCATACGCAAGGGGGGTTTTGATATGGATAGACCCGACCGTCCCCTTCAGGATAACGGACACCAAGACGGACGATGAAGGTAGGATGGCCCTGGTGCGGGGTACAGTGGAGGGGAGGGAGCTGTGCCTGGTTAGCACCTATGCCCCCAACCATGATGCCACCCCATTCTTCCACTCCCTATACACCAGACTAGGCCCTCACGCAAATTCCACGGTGATCTGGGGTGGGGACCACAATTGCACCCTCGACCCGCTCAGGGACAGATCTGATGCCAAACACTCCCGCCCGTCCCCCCCAGCCAAAGTGTTGCTTAAGCTAATAACTCAACTCTCGCTCTGCGATCTGTGGAGGGAGCTAGGCCCGGAGAAGCGCGAGTACTCTTTCTACTCCCCACCACACAAAGTCTACACTAGGCTGGACTACATGTTGGTCAGTTGCGAGTGGCAGGCCACTTTTAGCGATGCACAGTACCTGCCTAGGGTCCTGTCGGACCACTCCCCCTTAATGGTCACATGGGAGATGCACCCGCCTAGACCCCCGGTTCCCACGTGGAGACTACGAGCTGAGGCCCTGCTAGATGTAGCCTTCCGGGACCATATACAGAACAGCACAGATGAATACTGGCGGGTTAACCTGGGTAGCGTAGACAGCATTGGTACCGCGTGGGAGGCATATAAGGTGGTCATGAGAGGGGACATGCTGATGGCGGTGGGGGGAGCCCAGAGAACCGTCGCGAACTCCCTGGCGGAGGCAGAGGGAAAACTGGGCGAGCTAGAATGCAAAGCGGACGTGACCCCCGAGAGCCTGCGAGAAATGATCCAACTGCGACAGGCCTGTCTGACCCACTGGGAGACACTCGGGAAACTGAGTTACACTAAGCACGTTGAAAGATCACACGCCCTAGGAGACAAACCTGGCAAACTCCTTGCCTGGCTATATAAAAGAGAGACCCCCAGCGCCCCTATCTGTCACGTGCGGAAACCTGATGGCGGCACTGCGCACACACAGGCAGAGATCAATGAGGTTTTCTCCGAGTTTTATCGCGACCTCTACTCCCAGACCCCCCTTTCGTCGGCCACCGGAATCGAAGACGCCCTAGACTGCATACAATTGCCCAGATTAGACCCACAGATGACGGAAGCCCTAGACGACCCCATTACACCTGACGAAGTGAAGGCTATAATCAGAACACTACCCTCGGGTAAAACGCCGGGCATGGACGGCCTCCCCGGGGAATTTTATAAGACATATGAGGAGACCCTCGCCCCCTTGCTCGCACAGGTATACAATGAGGCCTTTGAGCGGGGCTCCCTCCCGGATTCTATGAGCGAGGCAATAATAATTCCTATACTAAAGCCTGGCAAAGATGGGACGGAGTGTGGAGCGTATAGACCGCTCTCTATGCTAAATGTCGATAGCAAAATACTCGCGGCACTATTAGCAAGCAGATTGCGCAGAGCACTCCCCCTTCTGATCCACCAAGACCAGACGGGATACGTGCCAGGACGCTCCATCACTGAAAATTTACGTAGATTGCATCACATCATACATAGCACCGAAGGGAAGCCCCAGAAGTACGCTGTGGCGTCACTCGACGCCACTAAGGCCTTTGATTCGATCAGATGGGATTGGTTGTACGCCACCATGATCAAGATGGGGGTTGGACCTGCCTTCCTTAAATGGACCCAATTGCTCTACACTCGCCCCACTGCCAGGGTCCGTACCAATAGGACCTACTCCGGTAAATGGCCCCTTCACAGAGGTACAAGGCAAGGATGCCCCCTGTCCCCCATGCTCTACATCATAGCCGCAGAACCGGTGGCCGCGTACCTCCGCCAGGAGTACGGGGACGGAGGCATCAAGCTAGATGGGGTATCACACCTTATTTCTATGTACGCAGATGATATGCTGCTCTACCTGCATGATCCCGAGCTCCGCCTGCCCTACATCCTAGAGACACTAGACTGCTTCCACACACTTACGGGCATACAGATAAATAAAGACAAGTCCTGTCTCTACCCCCTAGCTGCTCTCCACAGTGAGGGGTGCGGCTCCCTGCCTCCGCTAGCCCTCCAATGGCAAACCACGTCCTTTAGATACCTGGGGATCACCATCCATCGCCACCCAAACACTGAACACATTCTTAATACGGTTAGGGCAAAGGACGCGCTAGAGAAATCCATGGGGTTCTGGGGGAAGCTCCCACTTTCAATGACCGGGCGAGCGGGTCTCCTCAAGATGGTGGCGCTCCCACGCCTGCTGCACTGCTTCACCAATGTACCCTTTAACATCCCCGCTACCTTCTTCAGAGACCTGTCCAAGCTCTGCAGGGGGTTTCTGTGGCAGGGCGGCAGGCACAGGGTGGCACTAGACATTCTTCAGAGGCCTTACGAGAAGGGGGGACTAAAAATCCCCAACTTTGAGCTGTACTTCCTGGCTAGTCAGTTAAGGCACGTAATGCGCTGGATGGCAGATGAGACCACTGCTGACACTAGACTCCTCCAGCCGGCCCTGCCGAGACTGCTACTCAGGGACCTACTCTGGGTTAGATGGGGAAACACGCAACGCCTCCCCTACCTGATCAAACTTGGGACTCAGCTTTGGAGAAGGGCTTGCAAGGCAATAGGGGCAGCGGACCCGTACTCCCCACAGATCCCCATCGCAGCTGTCATGGTGAAATCCTCATGGGGTCACGTGGACACACGTACGCTGTGGGAACCATATGGTGTAGCAGTGCTTGGGGACCTCATCCAAGAGCAAGAATTTGTGGCTTTCGGCGACCTCTGCGAATCCACTGGCCTGCCACCGGGCCAGTTCCTGCTATATGGAGCAGTAACGACAGCCCTGAAGGAAAGATGGCCGGAGGCCGCCAATCGGTTTCAGGAAAACGAGGCTGTCGAACTGTTGCTAAACGCTGCTGAAGGAGGCCATGAAACCTCCAGAATATACGAAACTCTCCTGCAGAGCACGACAAATGACGTATTGAAAAGCAAGAGTAGATGGGAGAGCGAATTGGGGATCGAATTTGAGGACAAATCATGGGGGAAAATTACACAATACCACAAGGCAATCTCTAGGAATGCCCGCCTTCAACTCATACAACTATATGTCACCAACAGAGCCTACCTCACGCCCGAAGTTATATCGAACTTCAAGGGAGCCACAATTCAAACATGCCCCAAATGCCATGAGCCTAGGGCGGGAATGACCCACATGTTCTGGAGCTGCCCGACAGTTCAGCAGTTCTGGAGCGGCGTAAAGGAAAAAATGGGGACCGCTGAGATCGAGCTGGTGACCGATGAGCCGGCAGCCTGTATACTGGGAAGCTACCGACGGACCAGCAAGAACAAGCCCCTAAATAAACTCAAGGACTTGGCATATATAACAGCGAAAAGACGAATCGCCATGAGCTGGAAGAGTGCAAGGGGACCGAACAGGGCCCTCTGGTGGAATGACCTCAAAAAATGGATAGCTGCTGAGACGGCGGCTTGGGAAACGGCGATCCAAACACAGAGACTGGACTCTAGCGCAGATTTGAACCGATGGGTGGCTTTAACGACGCCATTACTCCACCCAGTGTCACTGGAGAGCACCCAGAACAGTCCAAGTGGCCCTGACGAGATATGAGCCTGAGACACTTTTCTTTTGGGAGTTCCAATGGGGTCTCGGTGGGGGGGGGGAGGGACGGGGTGGTTGGGATAGTTAAGACCTGCTGTTCAGGCCTACGAATATTGCACTGATTAAAGATTGATTTTTCTGATGTTGTTAAACCAATAAAGAAATTTAAAAAAAAAAAAAAAAAAAAAAAAAAAAAAAAAAAAAGTCTAGGGCTGAGCTGATAGCTGCCCTTGTGGACTACCAGATCGATTGCGAAACTCTTGAAGGGGGGATGCAACCAATGAGGACCCTACCCCGAGGGTTGTCGCCGAATCTGATTCTGGGAATGCCACCATTTCTGCTGCCTCTGTTCCGAACCCCAGAAATTCCTTGGAGCTTGAGTTATTAAGAATAAAATTGGCCTTTGAACATCGCAAGTTGGAAATAGATGCTGAGCTTAAGAAAGAGGAGTTGGCCAGCAAGTGGAGCTCAAGAATCGGCATCTTAAGCTCAGAGATAGAGATCTTGAACTTAAAGATAGGGATCTTGAACTCAAAGATAAGGACCTTGAACTCAAGAACCGGGACACTGAATGTCAGCGAATCCAGTTAGAGAAAGCTCGAGTGGAGACTTTAGCTAAACCAGTTGAGAGTGTCAGGTCCCCAGCAACCAAGTTCATGAAAGATTTGGTTGGTGTTTATGCAGAGGGTTCTGATATCCTCCAATGGATTGAAGCGTTTGAAATGGCTTGTGCAATTCATGATGTTGATAAGAGAGATTGGGCTAAGTGTTTGCTAAGCAGAGTGCCTCAAACTGCATATGACTGTATTCTGAAACTGAGTGTGGAAGAAAGGTGTCAGTATGAGTGCATGAAGTCTGCTTTAATTGCCAAGTTTGGCAAGACACCGACCCAATACCTTAAAAGGTTCAGGGAATTTAAGAAACGAGAGAATGTGTCTTGGATTGACTGGGTCAGTGCTGCGCACATGAACATGATGGGGTGGATTGATGGTTACAAAGTGAAAACGTTTGTTGAATTGCCCCACCTTTTGTTTTTTGAGCATTTTCCGGAAGCCTGTTCACCTGAGCTACGTCAGTATGTTGCTGACCAGAACATTTTGGACCCTTTTAAGCTGGCTAGGTTGGCTGACAAGTGGGTCTCCCACCGGGTGTCCCCTAAGGACTCCAGTGGGAAGGACAAGGACCAAGAAAAGGGGGCCTCTCAGAAAGCTGAGGAGTCCTAAAAGCAGTCACAGTCGGGTAAACCACAACCTTCCTCTCCGAAGACCCAAAAACCTAGTGGGGATAAGTCTTTTGTAGGTGGAAGTAAGAGTAGTGGTCCGCCTGCTGCAAAGCAGGGTCCCAGTGGTTCCAGTACCGTATCCCGCACTCCCGGCACATGTTGGGATTGTGGGGCTCTGGATCACCGAAGGGGTGACCCCAAGTGTAAGGGTAAGGCACTTGGAGTCCAGGCTGTCAGCCTGACCTATCCCTACTCTGTACCTGAGGTGGAGGCCACTGTCCTCCCCTCCTCTACTGGGATCACCTGCGGTGCTCCCGTAGAAATTTCCTTAGTGTCCCTTGGGGCCTGGGACCAGTACGCAGAAGTACTGGCGACTATCCCACAGAACACTCGTTGGTTTTTGATGAGTGTCCTCTTGAATGTCCAGCCTTCTACTGGTTTGAGAGACAATGGGGCAAGCATGACAGTGGTGGACATGACCCTGCTCAAGCCAGAGGACTATGTGGGTGCTCCTCTGAGAACCACCAGGTTAGCTGGTGGGTCTCCCAAATTATCGCCTGTAGCCTTAGTCAACATTACGATTGGAGACAAGACAGCGAAGCTTCCGGTCCTGGTTCAGGAAAACGTACCTGCGAACATTTTGTTGGGAAACGATTTGGTCGAGTTGGGGATGATCACGGATGGTCTACCCATGGCTCCTGTGGCGGTCACCCGATCGCAGGTCACACAGGGTCCAGCTGCAAGCCCGGTATCCTTGCCGACGGGGAAACCCAAGGAAGGAAACGGAAGAGTAAGAAGGCCACCTCTGTGGAGGGAGCCCCTGCCCTTCCGGCTGTTCTGACAGCACCCATTGTGATCCATGCTCCGGACGGGCTGGGTCCAGTGGTGAATCCCGTCTCAACTCCTGTGGACGAAGAGCCAGAAGACTTTCCTGTGGGAGAGGCTCTCAACCCGGAGGATCATCCCGACCTTCAATGCTTGCTAGCTGAAGGGGGACCCTCCCGGGCAGACTTCTCTAAGGGACAGAGACAGTGCCACTCTCTCGAGGGTCTGAGGAAACAGGCCTTGTCCCAGGCACAAGGAGAAGTGCCTAGGACATTCCGGATTTATTGGGAGGGTGAGCTCCTTGTTAGTGAGCCCACAAAGCCTGAACCTGGTGCCCTCAAGAGGTTGGTGGTACCCCAGGTTTACAGGCCCTTCCTGCTGCAGTTGACGCATGAGGTGCCCTTGGCTGGTCATCTTGGTACCAAGAAGACTAAGCAGAGGCTCTCTGCCCAGTTCTACTGGCCCCGGATGGGAGTAGAAGTGGAGTCCCACTGCAGGACCTGCCCAACTTGTCAGTTATCTGGCAAGACTGGAGGCAGTGTCATTGCCCCACTGCAGCCATTGCCAGTGGTTGGCACACCGTTTGAGAGGGTGGGCATCGACATCGTCGGTCCCCTTGACCCTCCCACGTCCGGTGGACATCGGTTCATCCTGGTCTTGGTCGATCATGCCACCAGGTACCCTGAGGCTATACCCCTTCGGACTATTACTGCCAAGGTGGTTGCCACGGCTCTCCTGGGCATTTTCACCCATGTTGGATTCCCTAAGGAGGTTGTCTCTGACCGAGGATCCAACTTCATGTCGAGTTACATGAAAACCGTGTGGAAAGAGTGCAGGGTAATCTATCATGTCTCCACCTCTTACCATCCCCAGACCAACGGTCTGGTTGAGAGAATTAACAAAACTCTCAAGGGCATGCTAGGTGATTTGGAAGAGCCCCTAAGGAAGAAGTGGGATCTTCTCCTGCCATGCCTGCTGTTTGCTTACCGAGAGGTACCTCAAGAGGGTGTTGGTTTCAGCCCCTTTGAGTTACTCTTTGGACATCCCGTGAGGGGGCCCCTTGCCTTAATCAGAGAAGGTTTGGAGGCCACCCCTCCAGGTCCCACCAAGCAAGTGGGGGACTATGTGTTAGGCCTCAGACGGAGGATGACACAGATGATGGGTCAGGCAACAGAAAATCTCAAGGCCAGCCAGGAATTGAATAAGTACTGGCATGAACTTAAAACATCGCAAGTGGATTGGACTCCGGGACAGGAGGTCCTCGTGATGGAGCCTACCAAGCCTCAGGCTTTGGCAGATAAATGGACTGGACCCTTCAGGATAATCTCCAAGATGGGCGAGGTCAATTATCTGGTTGACATGGTGTTAAACGGGGGATATCATATTATGCCTCCTTTGTTGTATATATTGGCCTAAGCCCAGTCGCTCTGCAAAGAAATCCGCGTTGCAAGGTTCCGACCTTCGATCGACCTAGCCGCAATTTTGGGAACATCCGCCATTTTGATTTCCACCTCAGAGCCACTTTGTATTCTAAAATGGTGGACAGTGTTCTCCTGTTCATAACCTTAGCTGTCCTGACCTTTACACAGGTTAATGCCTAAACTGCCTGTAGGCTAATTGTTTGGGTCGTGTAATAAGACCATGTCCTATGTTTGACCTGAAGATCAAAGGATTACTCGCGCCAACAAGTCTGATCCGCGGGCATACATTGAATACAATGTTGTTTAAATACTGAATGTGAGCACTTGTTGAACTACATTGTATAAAACATGTACCAAGGCTTAATGTCAAATTCTAAGATACACTGTTGCCATTGTGACTTGTTGTTTTATAAACTAGATGTAATCCACATGCATATAGTTGGACTAACTAGAGGCGAACTCGGCACGAACCCTAGTCCGAAAATAATTAACTTGCAGAGGAGCTGGACATTGCGATTGAGAATTGTATAAAAGATGAGGATATGTAGACGTACAGTAACTCTCACTTCTCACACCGAAAGGGCTGGTATTCGTTGTGATGTACTGAGGGCCAGGTAGCTATCTGATACTTTGTCCCTTTGTAGACTGTACAGTTATTTCATTAAAGATCTGAGAATCTTTACAAGCCTGTGGTTGGTGTATTTCCTTTTGTGGTACTCAGCCACGATATTTCCCTTTTTGCTTTTACAGATGGCACCCGAATAGGGACCCTCAAGATTGATGCCAGCTCGTTGAAGGTTGACGCGGCTATCGGACCGGGATTGGACGGTGTAAAAGGGTGCCCCTTTCTTGGATGAGACGCAACATCTCAACAGCGCTGCACGACCCGATCCCTGGACGGTGAGCTTGCGGTCCGAGTTGGCATCTTGACGAGGGACCATATATCGAGGCAGGCAGATTTGCCGACATCACCAACCACGAGGCACCTTAGTTAGAAAAATGTGTATTCTGATCGGACCTCCTTAGGATTTGATCAGGTGAGTTGTGACCTGATTCTTAAGTATCCTGATCATTTGTTTTGGTGCATTACACTTGCAAGTGCAATTATTGACCAGGTAACACCAGTATTCTGATATGCCTGGGAAATTGTCTGCCTGTTTCAGGGCGTTATTCCGCTGTGACAGACAATCTTTGGAATTTGACCGACCGGCACCAATGGAGGGGTCACCGGCATGTACTATGTACTGTAAGTACGGCATTGGTAGTATAGTATTTAACGATATTTGGCACAGACAAACTAGACATGCTTCCGAACTTCAGTGGCCAATCAATGGTAGTTTTGAAATCCCTCGTAGTGAATACTTAGAATCTATATTATTGAAGAAAAAGGCTAGACCTGCAGCATTCGATGTATTACAAAATTGGAAGAAAGAAGCTACGCAGCAGCTTAAGAGTAGAGAAAAGCATGCGCGCCGTCATATGACGAACGCTGAATAAACGTTGTTATATGACCAGAGTAAACAGTCTGAGTCAGTTAGGAATATGGATAGGGCTTTCTCGCTTGGTATCCAGAAAGTGTATCCTTCTAAAGACTTTCATGTATCTGATGAACTTATAAATTAACTGTTAAACGAACAAAGGCCTGGTGCCACTGCGCCACCTCCGTATGTTCCTCTTCCTGCTGTTATTCCTCCTCCCGTTGCTCCTCCTGCTCCTCGTATTGCTCCTCTTAATGTTCCTCTTCCTCCCGTTGTTCCTCCCCTTGTCACCACTCCTCCACCTGCTCCTACACCTTTGCCTACTGTTACCGGTCCGGTGGGCTTGCCTGCCGCGCCAGCGATAGTACCTCTGTATCCGGATGTTCAAAATTTGCCTACTCTCCCTCTCCCAAATGGTTCTACACCGCTTGTTCAGGGAGCGTGATCGAGGGTTGTAACTCGTAATACTGTATCTTCAGAGAAAAAGCATGAGTTAACTGCGTGGGCTAAGCATTGCATGGAGAAAGGTGGCGAAGCTGATATTCTTGCCACACTTTATAATTTAGACAATTTTCCTGAGAAAAACGTTTTTATTGAGGGATTAGGAATTCATTTATGTGTAATGTGGAACAGACTAAGTGATACAGATCTCCCACAGGGGTTAAGGGATCTGAATACTTTAGCGTTTTCTAGAGATACTGCGGAGAAGGTACAAGAGCATGTTAAGAGGGTTTTTGGGTATATAAAGGAATTGGAAGGGCTAAAGAATGAAGATGTAGATGGTGATAGCTTGGATGTTATGTTCGTACAGAAATGGTTTTCTCCTTGTCGAAAATCGATAACTGAGGAAACACGAATTTGTACGAAAGATGCGATTAGGTTGATCTCAGATACATCGATAGCTCCCGTTGAAGTATACCATACGTATAGTCAGTATATGCCAGAAATGCAGAGGAAAGTGACACAGGTAATGGTAGAGTACCTACAGGATGAGTGCGTAAAAAGAAAGATTTGTTGTCCTGCAGAGTTATTGAGTATTTACAAGAGGGCTTTTTCGTTTGACACTTCTTCAGCTGCTTTAGCGCTCGATTTAGCTCTGTTGCTTAGTAAGCATTCGGAGTTGCCTACTTCTCAGTTGCCAATGAGAGAGGTCCCTCCGACATTTGTCCCAAAAGAAAAGATTCCGGCTAATGCTGCAGCAGGTACTGCTGCTCAAGAAATTCCTGCACATTATGTGTCGCAGTTCGTTCAAGTGCCGTTCTCAAGACAGGAAGTGAACACCATTAAACAGTCTATTCCCGATATTAGAAATAGAGTCTGTTTTACAATCCTCAGTATTCACCTTAAGTGATATTGATCTGTTGTTTCCCGTACTCCTGCCCATTGATTTGTGGAAACAGATTAGGACTATAGATGATGTAACAGGGTTAGGAGATTCATGGGATACTATGACTAGACTCGATAGAGGAAGAGTAGCTGGTGAGATACCACCACAGGTAATACTAACTTTACCTGATAGAATAGTTACAAAATTGAAGACTATAATTCCTGAAAGAAGGATTATTTGGGACAAGTTTACGGCTGTGTCCAAGGGAAATCTGAGGGTGCTACCGAGTTCTTCAACCGGTTCGAACAAATATTTTCAGATTACAGTGGGCAAGATTTAAGCACAGAGTCTGGGAAAAGGTTATTTGCGGACAAATTTGTGCGTGGATTGCTGCCTGACATCCAGTCACAGATCATGTCCTCCGAGAGCGCTTGGCAAGCAAAGTCTCAGTCAGAAGTACTGCACATGGGTCAATACTACGAGAATCATGTCAATAACGAAAAGGAAAGAGTTGAAAAGAGAAAAGGTGACTTAAAGACAAAAGTAGTATTGCAGCAAATTGTTAGAGGCCCTAGAGGGGGTAATTCGCAATTTAGAGGTCAGTACGTTCCACAAGGAAATGCGCCCTTGGGTCCTGTAAACATTAACTAGTGTGCTTATTGCAGACAAGAGGGTCATTGGCATGCACAATGCCCGATCCTCCAGCAGAGGTCAAATAACACATTTGGGAATATGGGTAGACGATCCAGAGGCCGCCCAGGGGTAGGGGGACCTGGTACAGGTCCGTTTTCACAAGATTCACAGCAACCTTTTTCGCAGGACAATCAGGCATCGAGTGTGGATAATAGAAACATTTTTGACCATCCTTCTGCTTACCTCTCTGAAGAACTTCCTTTCAACGACATTCTGTTTCGCTAGGATTGCCCGAAACAGGGTTTGGAACCAACGCCTATTCCCGTTAATCAGAAAGGTCCCTACGTTGAAATGTTAGTGGGTAATAGGAAACATCTATTTTTGATAGATACTGGGGCACAGAAGTGTTACATTGACCATTCGCGGGTTCCAAACATTCCACTGTCAGGGCAAACAAATGTTTCTGTAGGGTTTTCTGGCACACCAGTCGTCTGTCTGGTTTCTTCGCCGGTACCTATATCTTTGGGTCCATTTACGGACCACTGTCCATTCCTTTTGACCACGAATTGTGGAGAGAATTTGTTGGGGTTGAGTCTGTTGAAGGAATTAAATGCGGTAATTCATTGTTCTTCTGACGGAGTATGTTTGACGATTTCACCACAGCAACTTTCTGTCTCTCAATTCTTGACCAGACCATTGCCGCCGGAATTTAGAGATGTTCCGGAGTGTTTGTGGGCGATTGACGACAATGATGTCGGTGTTTTACAAATTGAGCCCGTTAAGATTGTTTTGAAACATGGAGTGAAGTTGCCACGTATTCCCCAGTATAAGATCTCGTCGATGGTGAGCAAGCTTTGAAATACATTGTCTCCAATTTTGTGGATCGAGGGGTGATTGAGGAAATTGCAGGTAGTTTGTGCAATAGTCCGATTTTGCCCATGTACAAAAAAGGCGATAATGCAATTCTCTTCCGTTTTATTATTGATCTACGTGCCATTAATAAGATCGTTGCTCCACAATTTCCTATTGTGCCTGATGCGACAACAATATTGACTATGATCCCGGCTTCAGCTACTTACTTTAGTGTTGTGGATCTAAAGAATGCCTTCTTTAGTATCCCTATACATAAGGATAGTAGATACTTGTTTGCGTTCACCTTAGGGGGACGCTCGTTTACTTTTACCCGTGCACCGCAAGGTTACACGGAAAGTCCTAGCATCTATAGTAGGGCTTTGAAAGAGCAGCTCGATACTCTTGAGTTGCCCTCTACTTGTACATTGCTTCAATATGTTGATGACCTGCTTTTAGCTGCTGACTCAGAGAGTGCTTGTAAGGAGGGCACTGTGTTGTTGCTTATTCATCTAGCTCAACATGGACACAAAGCTTCGCTTAAAAAATGTCAATATTGTCAACAGAAGGTCGCCTATTTAGGCTATCTCCTGTCAATGGAGGGAAGAAGCTTGACGCCTGAATGGATAAAAATCATTTCTAGCATGTCTGTCCCAAATACACAGAAGGAAGTTAGAGCCTTGATAGGTATGGCTTCTTACTGTAGGCAGTGGATCCCAAATGTCTCCTTAGTGATTAAACCAATGTTGGCTTTGATGAAGAAGGGCATTTCTCCGCCATTGCCATGGAACTTGGAACACCAGCGAGCATTTGATCTGCTCAAGACTGCATTGTGCTCGGCACCAGTTTTGGGCACACCAAACTATGAAAAGGCCTTTGTGTTGTATGTGCATGAATGTGATGGATGTGCTTTGGCTGTATTAACGCAGGAACATGGAGGGAAGAATAGGACGTGTGGCTACTTTTCTTCCGCCCTTGATCCTGTAGCATGCGCTTTGCCAAGATGTTTGAGAGCTGTCGCTGCTGCTGCGTCCGTTAAACAGAGCGAGGGACTGGTCCTAGGCCATGCTCTAACCCTGATGGTACCTCACTCTGTAGATATTCTATTAAACAGACACAAACGCAACACCTCACCTCCGCACGATTAACGAGATACGAATTGATCTTGTTTGCACCGCACATCCAAATTAAGAGGTGTTGTGTCCTTAATCCGGCTGAACTTCTACCTTTCCCGCAAGGTACTGCTTGCAGTGATGAAGAGTCACATGACTGCCTTTACACCACAGAACAAGAGACTAAAGGCAGAATTGACCTAAAGGACACTCCTTTGAATAATCCGTTAGGGGAGCTGTTTTGTGATGGCTCCTGTTTCAAACTCCCGGATGGTACATCCACAGCTGCTTATGCAATCACCACATTGAGCACGGTCGTGGAAACCAAAAGAATCACGCATAACTCCGCGCAGGCCACAGAGATTATAGCATTGACCCGAGCTTGTGAACTTTCCAAAGGGCTTACAGTAAATATATATACTGACAGTCAGTACGCCTTTGGGGTGGTTCACAACTTCGGCAGACTTTGGGCAGAAAGAGGTTTCTTGACTTCACATGGTACTAAAATCCAACATGGCTACTTGATAGTACGGTTACTCTCAGCGCTTGCACTCCCTACTCAGCTAGCTATCATGAAATGCGCAGCGCATCAGAAGGACATAGACAATGTAGGAAAAGGTAATGCTTTCGCTGACCAGATAGCCAAACAGACTGCCACTGATCCCTCGTCAGAAAAGTATACTTCAAGGGAAGCCACAAATGCCTGTACTCTGGACAAGGGTATTGATTCCGTAAAGAATATTCAAGCCGATGCCACGTTAGAAGAAACTAAGAAATGGGCTGAGGGGCTTGGGAAAATTGGATGATGATGGGTGCTGCGTGGACAAAGTTGAAGGGAAATGGCTATTGCCTGACGCATATGTTATGATGATGGTTGTTATGGCTCATGGTCCCACCCATATTTGTGCTCGTAAGGTCACTAAAATGTTGCAAAATGTGTGGGTAAATGATAAAATCCCTAAAGTAGCTGAACGATTCGTTCAGGGATGTATGATTTGTTTGTAGCACAATGTGGGAAAGGGCACATGAACTCCTAGGGGTAGTTTTGGTCCACCTTCTGTCCCCTTTGAGGTGATTCATTTTGACTTTATCAAAATGGAGCGTTGCCATGATATTAAGTACGTATTAGTTGTCATCTGTGCCTTTAGCAAATGGGTTGAAGCTTTTCCCGTCAAAGATGCCACAGCCATGACCACGGCAAAGACCATTCTAAAGGAATATTTTCCAAGATTTGGTTTTCCAAGAGTCATCTGGTCGGACAATGCTCCACATTTTATCGCTGCTGTAATTCTGCAGATATGCGCGGGATTACAGATCGATAAACAATTCCATTCGGCCAGACATGCACAGAGTGCTGGACTAGTAGAAAGACACAACGGCATCATCAAAAACAAGCTTGCTAAGACGTGTGCCAGCACCAAACTAAAATTTCAGGACGCCTTACCGATCATATTATTGTCCATGAGGATGACCCCTCAAACTAACACTGGGCTCTCTCCCTTTGAGGTGGTCATGGGTAGGCCAGCTAACATTTGGAATGTCCTCAGGCCCCATTCTTTGCGCGAGTTCGATAATGTACTTCTTTCTGACTATTGTGGCCAGTTAACTAAAAATCTGTATTTGATTTATCACCAGGTGCGAGAGGCTTTACCTGTGAAATACGAGGACCCTGGCCACAGCATACGGCCGGGTGACTGGGTCCTTATGAAAGCATTCGAGCGATCCTCTTGCCTCGCACCTCGTTGGCGGGGCCCACATCAGGTCCTCCTGGTCACACAGATGGAGGTGCGGGTAGCAGGAAAGAAGAATTGGATCCACGCATCACACATCAAGAGGATTCCACACCCTGGGCCACATGCTACAGAAGATACAGAACCCCTCACCAGTACTGCAACCAACAATCACGAAGCAGTAAACAGCATCGAGAGTGCATCGGAGACTCTCCCTGAGCCTGTGAGGCCTGGGGAAACAGCCATTTCATCTCCACGCTCTCCAACAGTTTCATCTTTTGAATTTGTTCCGGATCTTGCATCAGATCCTGCTTTGGATTTGTTGCTTCCAACGGGAAGTGACGACACGTTGTTCACAGATCATTCAGTACCAGGGATCACAAGGTACGATCTGCGTCCGAGGAAATAGACCTACTGCACGATTCGGCTGTGCCTTCGAAGAAAAGTCATCAAGGGCTTGCCTTTTCGGCCCGATCATCTGTGTAGAGGGGGATTCTGTTGGCTAGGGTTTGTGAAAGGACTAAGAAGACGCATGGCCTGGAGGTCGCCAGCAAAAAAACATTGGTGTAAATCGTTTGAAGAACAATGCCTGCAACCACTCCCGCTCGTATGGAAAAGATAAGAGACTGTGTGACCAGCTACGGAAATGAACATTCAAATGCATGGGCCCCGAAAACGTATTGTTGCTTGGAGATAATGTTGATTGGTTTTACAATGGTCATTGCCTTAGGATTTTGGTATCTGGAAGAAGTACATCCGCTCGAAAATGTGTTACCCACTGAAAATGTACCCACTGTTCCTACTCCTTTTGTACATATGCATACTTTATCTCCGAGAGATTCTCAGCACAGACATGGTTATCACAACAGCACTCTATTACTCATCATGAACGCTACACATACCATTCTTAATAGGTATAACTGTTGGGTTTGTTCGCATTTCCCGCGTCACGGGGATAAGGGGCTGGATTGGTATATTCATCCTTTACCTTTGACAACTACTTGCTATGCTTCTCTTAGAGCACTATTCTTTGGCCGATGGAACGATAGCATCTCAGGGAACTTTGATGGGATGAACTTGAACGATTTTGAAAGACGTGTTCTGACGCCCCTGAGATGCTCACTTTTTGCAAATAGGAGCAAGCCAAATGTTGCTTCTATTAGGCCTTCTGACAGACTGTCCCGTCCTTTCCAATCTTTAATTTCTTTGAAGATGGCTCCTATAGGCAATAGGGATGCCACGCCACCTTCTTATGCTGTTAACCACAGTCCCGATTCAGTTTCTTTCTGCATACAGAGGAATGGTACACAGTCAATGGGTGATTTTAAAGGTTGCGCCAATGTTGCGAATTTGACTAGTGAGAACAGACCTTTTGTATGTAGGCGAACCTGTCTACTTTGTTTGCGGTAATGTAGCATTTCCATGGTTACCCAGGTATTGGCAGGGAACTTGTTATTTAGGGATTCTGTTACCCCGGGTATTCATTGCCAGCACTGTAGAAATTTTAAAGGCTCGTCCACGGCGGGACGAGAATGGCGATACTTCAGCACAAGTTCTGGGCGATGTAGCTAAATCCTTTGTGCCATTTTGGGGGCAGATACTCAACTCAGAAGACATCAGGAGACTAGCGAGAGTACTGGAGAGGACCATCAACCGGACCACTGACATACTCTATAATATGACGTTAGAACAGAAAGCAATAAGGTTAGTGGCACTTCAGAACCGGATGGCATTAGATGTCATCCTGGCTGAACGTGGTGGGGTATGTTAATTAGTGGGGTCCACTTGCTGCGTTTTTGTGCCAGATTCCTCCCCAACGATTTTCAGAGCAATCCAAAAATCTGCACGTCCTTAGTTCAGAAGTGCATGTTCCCGAGGGAAACTGGGAACTTAGCGCTTGGTTCTGGGACCTCCTACGATCTTGGGGATGGTAGTTACTTTCGGTCTTGATGATTATTTTAGGTATTCTGTTGTTTCTTTGCTGCTGTATACAATGTCTTCCTGGTATATGTTCGATGTTAGGGGGATGTTGTGCACAAACGATGGGTGAATTAGGGCACAAAGTATACGCCCCAGAGAAGATCTCCAATGAATTCGTGCAGAAAGAAATCTTAGTATCCGACCTCATGGCAATTGATATTTCCGATAGTGATTCAGGATGCATGGACATTGAGACGTGGAGTTACTCGTAAAGTGACTAGAAGTAGTTTAGCGCTTGGCTTAGGCCAAAAGGAGGGTTTGTTAAATGGGATATCATATTATGCTTCCTTTATTGTATATATTGGCCTAAGCCCAGTCGCTCTGCGAAGAAATCCGCGTTGCAAGGTTCCGACCTTAGATCGACCTAGCCGCCATTTTGGGAACATCCACCATTTTGATTTCCACAGTGTTCTCCTGTTCATAACCTTAGCTGTCCTGACCTTTACACAGGTTAATGCCTAAACTGCCTATAGGCTAAATGTTTGGGTCGTGTAATAAGACCATGTTCTATGTTTGACCTGAAGATCAAAGGATTACTCATCCACATGCATATAGTTGGACTAACTAGAGGCGAACTCGGCTCGAACCCTAGTCCGAAAATAATTAACTTGCAGAGGGGCTGGACATTGCGATTGAGAATTGTATAAAAGATGAGGATATGTAGACGTCCAGTACCTCTCACTTCTCACACCGAAAGGGCTGGTATTCGTTGTGATGTACTGAGGGCCAGATAGCTATCTGATACTTTGTTCCTTTGTAGACTGTACAGTTATTTGAATAAAGATCTGAGAATCTTTATAAGCCTGTGTTTGGTGTATTTCCTTTTGTGGTACTCAGCCTCAATATTTTCCTTTTTGCTTTTACAATGGGAGCCTCTGGGGTAGCCCCTCAGGTATTCCATGTTAACAGGCTCAAGCCTTTCCACAGGCGAGCCAAAGTCTCATGTCTCTTGCTAGCTTCAGAGCAAGAAGAGGATGAGAGTGAGCCCCTTCCTGATTTGCTGCATAGCAACCCTCAGGATGGCTCAGTGGAGGGAGTCCATCTCTCTCCCGATCTGACGACAGAGCAGCAGAGGGCCTGCAGGACTTTGCTCCGGCAGTATGCCTCTCTGTTCTCACTGACACCAGGCCTTACACCGTGGTGTAGGCACGAGATTGACACCGGTGACAGTGTGCCTGTCAAAAGCAGGTTCTACCGTATGTCAGATACCGTTAAGAACCACATCCAGGTTGAGGTCGCCAAGATGTTGGATCGGGGTGTTATTGAACCCTCAACCAGTCCCTGGTCCAGTCCCGTGGTCCTTGTCCCCAAGGCAAGTCCCCATGCAGGTACCAAGGATTGGAGGTTCTGTGTGGACTACCGAGGAGTCAATGCTGTCACCAAAACTGACGCGCACCCATTGCCCCAGGCTGATGAGCTCGTGGACACCATAGGTGCTGCCAAATTTGTGAGCACCTCCGACCTTACCTCAGGCTATTGGCAAATAGCTCTGATGGACCATGCCAAGGAAAAGATGGCGTTCTCAACACCTGAGGGACTCTACCAGTTTAGGGTCATGCCTTTTGGGTTGAAGAATGCCCCTGCCACCTTTCAGAGATTGGTCAATCATGCGCTCAGTGGGCTGGAGGCCTTTTGTGTGGCCTACTTAGACGACATTGCCATCTAAAGTTCCACCTGGGAAGAGCATTTGACTCATCTGAATAGAGTGTTGCAGGCCTTGAAAAGGGCTAACCTCACTATCAAGGCCACCAAGTACCAGATAGCTCAGGGGAAAGTCACGTATCTTGGTCATGAGGTAGGAGGGGGTCAAATCCAAACTCTCCCCACTAAAGTTTGTTTGTTTGTTTTATTTAGTTTAGCGCTCCAGACCCAGGGGTATATGGGCACTTAAAGAAAGGTTACAAAGTTACAGAATATAAAGAAAATACTTTCAATTATACAATTGTGACGGTAATATGCCATATATGGTATGTACAAACAGGCAGTTAGAGTTCAGGGTATGTACAATATATAGACAGTACATATATAGTACAGGATGTACAGGACTGGGAGACTCCCACTACTCAAACCCAGGTGAGAGCCTTTTTGGGCCTCACTGGGTATTATCGCAATTCCATGGCAGACTATGGAACCATAGCTGCACCCCTGACAGCTCTGACTTCACCCAAACAGTGTAGGAGGGTTAATTGGACTGAAGACTGTCAGAGGATCTTTGATGGCTTGAAAGAAAGTCTGTGTAGGGCACCTGTGTTGTGTGCGCCCGATTACAGCAAGCCCTTTATCGTTCAAACTGACGCCTGCGACACCGGAATTGGGGCTGTCTTGTCCCAGTTGGATGACAAAGGAAGAGAACATCCGATCATATTCATCAGTAGACAATTTAAGGGTAGGGATCTTAGGTGGGCTACTGTTGAAAAGGAATGTTTTAGTATAGTTTGGAGCCTTAGGAGTTTTAGACCCTACCTTACCGAGTCTACCTTCAAGGTCCAAACCGATCATAAGCCCCTGAAGTGGCTTATGCAGATGAAGGGTGAGAACCCGAAACTGCTCAGGTGGTCCAGTAGCCTGCAAGGGCTAGACTTCACCATTGAGCATAGACCAGGGAAGAGTCCCAATAATGCAGATGGCCTTTCCAGAAAGTATGTTGACTGTCTGGATGAGGGTGTCTATCTCGTGGGAGATTAGGCACCCTACCTCAGTCTGGGGGGAGGCACGACTGTGATGCTGGAAATGCATCGAGGGACAGGGCCTCTGTATCCTTGTCCTTTACTGCCTTTTATCGTGTGTTCTGTCATGTTTTCCGTGCAGGAGTTCATGTGGGACTCCTGGCGGTGCAGCTCTCTCCTTTGGTTTTGGTGAACAGACCCATGGGATACCCTTATGGCACTCATGGGTAGGGGTACAACTCTGTGCCCCTAGTGTATGTTTTTGGGCACCTGTGTGTGGCCCACAGAGCAGGGTACGGCTGGTGGCAGCTCCGTGCTGAATTGACTGGTTCCCTGAGCGTCCTCCATTGGAATCGGTAGATTCCTGATGGAGACAAAATGGCCCCCATGGCCTCTTGCCTTCCATCGCTTGTTACCTTGATCTTCCCGTAGTCCCGGGAAGCCCTGACTCTGTCCCTTCCCCCTGACTGGCTGTTGGGTGGAAGTTCCGTATAATGTAGTGTGGGGAAGTGCTGACCAGACTGGCTGGAGCCTTCCCAACGACTGTATGTTGTGGGTACGCCTGTGAGTGGGACCTGGGTGAATGGAGTGTGTGACGAATATGCATTCTGTGTTGTGGGTGCCTAGTATATGGTGGTCGACACAATGACTGAGACAGCCCTGCCCAAAACCGGTATGAATGCATTGTGGAGTGTTGAATGGCTGGGTACTTGTCCCAATACACATAACTTGTTGTGAGTGTCTGGAGAGAAGTGAATGGCCTGAATGCACTGTGTGCCTGATTGGCTGCCTGCCTGCATGAATTCCCTTTGTCATAATTGGATGCTTGAGTATGACCCAGCAGAATGAATGGGAGATCAACAGTATATATGGGGACCTCTCACTGCTAGGAATCGTGTTCAGAAGCTGTAGTCCACTACGACGAGTATTTGGAGTGAAGCTTGACCTTGAAGCCCTGCTGGACAAGAAGAATTGCTGTTGCTCTCCTTCACAATCGGAAAGCTGCTGTGTCTACAAGGACTGACCCAGAGAGGACCTGGTAAGGCGCCCTCTTCCCGAGCTACGAGGGACCATCGTGCACCAGCTGATCTTTGCCAAAGCTCCCTGGACGACAGACCTTCGACAGGCTGCCGACCCGAGACGGGGACTGCTGTGGAATCCCAAGGAGAAGCGCCCGGACTGTTGTCTGCCACTGTCGACGACCGCTGCCGCTGACCGGAGCCGCCGTGCTACCGTTTGCCTAAGAACTTTTGAATCCAAGGACGCTCTCGTCCGCATCGTCGCCGCTGTATCCCGCTGGAGAAGGTCTGACTGTCGACGCACCGAAGAGCATCCACCAGTAGGTTTCCCGCCACCCAAAGACCACAGAGATGCCGACGACTCGATGCCCTTGCTGGGCCACAGTTCTTCAAACTCTTTGCGGTCCAGAACTATCAACACTGAGGTGCCCCGCACGCATCTTCCTTGCAGGACGTTTACGCTTCCCCCGTCAACGAGCACTGCTAGGAACAAAGCCGCCATTTCACCGTCGTAGCTCACCCTGTTCTCCGTCGGACGTTCGACGACCCGTGACTCCGGCCTTAAAGAAAGGGCACTCAGGAAGGGCTGTCGATTCCCCGACGAGAATTGCTACAACGCCAGGTACTTTGGGGTTGCAGAACTATTGGGAAGTCTCTTGTGAACAATATATGGACTGGGCTTGTATCTTTATTCTACAGGTTGCCCAGGTGTGAGGATCTCCACACAGAGCTGTGTTTAACGGTAGTGACCAGTATTTCTGCCAATTGTTCTTATCAACTGCTTTCCTCTTTTCTCTACTGGTGGTTTCCTTTATGACTTGATTTGTGTGCCATTTAACCGTACAGTTGATGCACTTTAAAACGATATAATAGTAATTGTGGTACCACGTAGAATTGTATATATTTGCCATTATAGATAACCGAGTACAAAGTGTGTTATCGTGATATTGCATATAACCTTGAATGTTAATTATATAAAGACTGTGTTCTAACTGATACAGTGTGCGGACATTCCTTTGTGGGTGCTTGGGGACTACACTGTACTTAAGAACCAGCCTGCATCACCTTCCTGAGACGCTAGGCCTTGATTGCTCGTCCATTGCTACCACAATAGAGAATCTTGGCTCGGGTCCTCTGTGTCTCTCCTCTACCATATAGAGAGTGAAAGTGCAGACACCCCTTTCCGGTCTTTACATCGTGTTAGGGTGGTTAAATAGTCTTTGAATTTGTCACATGAAACAGCTGCTGCCCTATGGGTGTTTGATGCCCACCTAACTGGGGAACGGGGCGTGTGCATGTGGCGAGCAGTTACCACCTCATGGGGTGATAAATGGTGGTCCTTACTAGGTTACATGCGCAAACTGAACAGTGCCAAGGGTAAGCAATGCACCCAGTTTTTCTTCAACGTGGTGCAAAGCTTAGACAGTTTACTTTTGAGGAGTCCATTGATCCTCTCCACTACTCCGTTGGCCTGGGGTGATAACATTTACACATCCAGTGTCTAATGCCAAGCAGTGTAGTAATCTCCTTAAAGAACTCATTGAAAAAGTATGTGCCATTATCTGATCTTAATACAACACACACGCCTCATCGGGGGAATACTTAGCGGACCAGAAATGTTGCTGCGCCTTTGGCATCTGGATGTGCACAAGGACACTCCTCCACCCATCGTGAGAAGGGGCACACGTCCAGTGGAGCTGAGCAGCTTGACTCTCAGTGCTTGCAATGTCATGCTTGTACTGAAACTTTGACACATGGTGCATCTAATAACCATACTTGTCAAATGTTCCTGAATGTTTGGAATAAACAAGTCCTCCTGGATGTCGGCAGCGATGTAGTGTTTGGAGCTGTGAGAGGGGTGATGGAGCTGATCAAATGCTACTACCAGCAGTTCATGTGGCATTATTGCTTTCCCCCCTACAGTTCTGTCTGCACAATAAATAAATAGGGGACTGTCTGTGCCCTCTTTTGACCCACAACTCTTTTTCTTCTTCCGGGCCCTCCTTGTAACGCAATAATCTGCACTATGGGCAGTGTATTGTATGAGACAGGTGGCTGGTCAGTGGCAGGTGTTGTGATGACATACTCAGCTACAGTTTGCACTGGGAGGTATGCTGCAGTTTTGGCTGTGGTGTTGGCGGCAGCATATCCAAGTGACACCTCGTCAGTGTTGTTAGTGTAGGCAGCGCATTTGTCGACCGCCATTACAGAAGGCTGTGAGAGTTCAAACATTAGTTTGTCCAATACCACAGCATGCTGTCCTGGGGACCAGTCTGCCCTCCTAAAGCCCCTCCTTTTCCATCGTGAAAGACTGATGTGCACTGTTGTAGAGACATATTCTGAATCAGAATAAATGGTCACGTGACGCCCCTGTATTTATTCCAGCACGTGCAATGAGCCCTGCTGCCTGTGCTGAATAATGCATCAGTTATCTTTTTAGGATCAATGTCTCATATTCCCCATCCACTAGGCGCACCACCGCTGCGCTAGTATTTCTGGGGCCTGTGTCCTGGTCAATTGTCGCTAACCCATCAAAGAAGAGGATCTGCCTCCCCTCGAATGGGCTGTCCTTCAACTTGGGAATGTCATCCTCCTCACCCTCATACGTCACACAGTCGTGTCTAGCCAAATCTTCATCAGTGCACATTTCTGTTATGAACGTTGTGGGATTCACTGATTTACACTGTACAATATGGATATTTGGGTTGGAGAGAATTATCTCATATGCAGATGCGCTTTGGATAGCTATAGTAGATTTTGATCTTTCCAGAATGGCAAAAACGGCGTGTTCCATGTAAAGTGTAACGGAGCAACCCATCTCAATGGTAGAACTTTTCTCAATTGCAAACGCCATTGCCACAAGAGCCTGTTCACAAGCAAACTCTCCCTGCATCACTGAGTCTAGCATGCCACTGTAGTAGGCCAATGGCATTTAGCGCATTGTGCTTTACTGTGTCAACACGGCATTCATGAGCTGGCCATTAGAGTGTGAGAATAAGTACAACTCCTGGATATAATCTGGGGTAGCTAGCACAGGGTTAGTTGAAATTACCTCTTGGAGGTCATTGAACTTCTATAACATTTCTGTAGACCACACTTTTTTATTGCCAGTCGTTTGTGCTTCTTTGAGGCCCTGTAAAAGCAGCCTGGTAAGCTGCATAATCAAGTATCCACGCCCTGCAATAATTGCGCAACCCTAGGAATGTTTGCATCTCCTTTACTGTAGTGGGCTGTGGGGTAGCGCACAGAGATGCAGTGCAGTCTGGGATTATTCTTTTACCATTTGCTGATATTAAATGTGCTAGATATAAAACCTCTAGTAGACCGTACTGTAGTTTTCCCTGGTCAATCTTGTACCACGTGTCGGCCAGGAGCTGTAAAAGTGTAATTGAATCTTGTCGGCAATGTTGCTCAGTGTCACTGTGTGCTAGCAGGTTGCCTACATACTGGATACTTGTCCTCAACACTTGAATGTAGCCTAAATCTGTGATATGATATGATATATGATATGATATGATATGGCATTTATAACGCGCCTATAAACAAGTGTTTCAAGGAGAGAGTATTCTGTTAAAGATACTGGGGCTTTCATGGTACCCCTGAGGCAACCTTGTTTGTTCAAACCTCCTCTTCCCATGTGTAAAGGCAGTGAAGTACTGTGTGTCTGGGTTTAATGTATTGAGAAAAATGCATTTTTGAGGTCCTCTATCGTGAAATGGGTTGCTTCTTTGGGAATGCTTCACAATAACGTAGCAGGGTTAGGAACCACAGGAAACCCTGGCTGTACTACGTCATTTAGGGGTGCAAATCTTGGATCATTCTCCAATTGCCCCTTGTTGCCTTATTTACAGGGTATATAGCCGTGTTACATGGGGAGGTAGATGGTACTATGAACCCTTGCTTTCGATGGGCACTGATAGAATACCTTATTCTCTCTTCTCCCTCCCTAGAGAGTGGATATTTTTTCACTCTGGGTAGTACTGCTCCTGGTTTCAGTGTTATGTGTACTGGAGTCACTCTCTGTAGGAGCCCTATGTCATGGGGGTTAGTGGTCCACAATCTTTTGGGCACCTGCTCTAAATCAGCCTCAAATAACTGGGGCGGGGTCGCAATGGCCATCAGGAGGCATTGGACCTTCCAGTACTGCACCATTATTTCACATGGGATATAGATCGCAAGCACTATTTACACATAATCTTGCTTGTGTTAAAATAATTCGGCATCATTTACCTCCTTCAGAGGTACAGCGGTGTCAATGCATAGTACTGTGCACCATTTGCACTGTCCTGGTCAGTTCCCATTACAACAATCCTTTTTGTAGAAACCATCAAACCATGCAAGTCTAGGGACAGTATTGTACCTGCTGCCAACTCAGAGTGCACCACAGGGCGAAATATGAAATCTGTGGGCATTCGCCAGCACCCTTTGCCAATCTGAGGCACCACCTCCACAAGCACAATTATTCTGTACACAAATATGACCAGGTCCACGGGAATCCTGCGAATCACCACCTCTGCCCCTATTGTATCAACGATAAGCATTGCTCTGATTGGACACATACCTGGGGTTGCACACACTATGCCACTGTCTGTAAATGAGATGATAATATTGAGTTTGCTGAGCAAATCTCTGCCCAACAAATTCACTGGGGAACTTTCAGAGTATAGCAGGGGCGCCCGCACCACCTTCCCCCCTATTTTGATGTAAACCTATTCAGTGTATGGAACCGTGGAGACAGAACCAGAGAAGCCCTGCATGTCGAGTGTTTGGCCCGATAGCGTGAAATCCCCCTCACTGATGTATGATTTTGTGGCACCTGTGTTGACCATAAAAATTAAGTTTTTGTTTCCTATCTCTGTGTCCACCAAGGGTTCCTCATCAGGGCGGACTGTCGTAGATAGAACTGGGCATGCAATCGCTCTCTGTGGGATGTCCCAGTCAGAGTATGTTTTTGTCACTGGGAACGTGAAAGGGTTGTTTCCCATCATGCTCACCCCTCGATAGGGCACTAAGGTGCCGTTCAGTACTTGTTGGGTGTGTGCATGTTATTTCTGTGCTAGGGCATAGTTTGCTTTGTGGTCTGTTGTTGCTGCATTTGCTCTCCCCGGAAGCCGGGGTGGAAGCTGCGGGCATGCTTGGTATATTTCGTAGGGTATGGAGGTCATCCTCTGTGGTGACATTTGTTGTGCGTTCTGGGGTGGTGGGTGGTAGATATTGTACAGGTTGTGTCCGAGGCCCGGCCTGTTCCTGTTCTCTCTTGCAAAATGCCCCCATTTCCCACAACTCCAACACTGTGTTTGACCCATACCAGCCCCTCTTGGTCCCATGCTTCCAAATCCCCCTCTACCCCTTCTAAACCCGCCCCTCCCATGTTGCTGACCTCTCTACTGCCCTTGTCCTCCTTCTGGCCAAAACACAGCTATTCCGACCTCTGCAGGTGATTGCAAGCTCCCATCTCTGTCTGTGCAGGTGTGGGCACCGTTCTTTCTACAGCTATTTTAGCCAACTTCATTTGTACCAGTTTCACCTCATTTGCCTGTAACTGTTGCGCTGTTTCCTTTTCACATTCTTTTTTTTGTTTACAGTGGTGTATTATTATAGTCTGAATCTCTTCCCACCCTTTTGCTTCAATGCCCACAATTTTGTCCAATGCCTTCTGCACTTCTTTTTGTGAACCCCTTTTTATCACAAAGTATAAAAGAGGAACTGACCGGTCCCACTGGTCCCCCATCTCCACCCTACCCATCTCATGGACCTTAAGAATTTACGGCAAATAGTCTTCATCATCACCCATAGTGTATTGCATAATGGACTGTAGATCTGGGGTGTCAGGGTACATTCACCGAAGCGCATCCCACACCTGTGCTCTGATGTTGTTAAACGGTGCACCATCAAGCGCATCATCAACTAAACTTACTCCCGGGTACCGTGCTTTGATCCCGGCCTGATCTCCCATGATCGCCACCAACAAACTTTTAATATCATCCACAGACAGGGGCACACACACTCTCTGTTTTTGAATGCGTATACCCACATCCCCTCCCCCTGCTGTTAACGACAAGAGCGTCTTAATCAGGTTGTTTTTGTCTATCTATGCCCAGGGCACGTGCTGTGCCCTGCCCACTGTCCTGTGTATCAGGGGCATTTTTAAACCTACATTCTTCCCCTCCTTTCTTCGAACACTTCCTTTTTTCTTGCAACTGTCATCCAGCCAAAACTTCTAACCCCTTCATCTCACAAACATTCCACTCAAGGTGTTATCTGGGGTGCCTGCTGTGCCTCCTCCTCACTGTCGTCCTCAAACTCATCTACAGTACTCCACCCATCGTCCCCTGGATCTCTGTATAGACCTCTATCAGGCCTTATTGTCCCTCTTTCCTCTCAATATGCACATCCTTTGTCACTGTGCTGTTCAGTCTGAATAAAATGACCCCCTCTCCACTCATCTAGCCCGCTCCCCTTTGCTTCATTCTGTACTGCTCATAATCGTGCCAACTCTACTTGCCTTAATTCTAGTGCTTCTTCTAACTCTCTCTGCCATTTGAACTCCTGAGGCAGAGCGGTTATGAGAGTGGGTATATGAAGGGGTGGAGGAGCCGTGGCCAGGGTGGACACATAGTGTACCCCGTTGCTTGGCGTGCTGCCAACGGATATATCCCTTCTGTCCTGTCTGTGTTCTGCCCCCTTCTAGCCAATTGAGTTACTAAGCTGTTTCTTATATATAGTATTTCCTTAGTTAAGAGAGCGTTAAATCTGAACCACATGTAGGTATTCCTTTCTTTATTGCTTGGAAAGATACTCAGATACGAATCAGGTACTCCCGATAATTTACCATAGGAGACAATCTGAGTGTAAATTTCATCCTTACTACATCATCTATTGTCATAGACCAGTCAAATGTTTGGTTTAAATGTACGGTTCTTCCGCCTTACATGGTTCGGATTTTCTATTAGTACCCGGCGAGGGCACAATCAGAATGGAAGAACCATTCTGATTGGCCCTCGCCGAGGCATTACCCGGCCGAGAATCCTTTGATTCTCGTCTGGGATTCCAGCGGCCTTGTCCTCGCCGGGGGGGCGTGGCAACCCCTTAGCCGATGAGGAGTCTCGAAGCGGGGCCATCCCTGCTCCAAGCCTCCCCACGGCTGAGAGGCTGCCTTCGCCCCCCGCCGGGGACTCAGGTAAGACTTTTTTTTGTTTCCCCCTTTCCTCCCTCCTCCCACTTCCCTACCCCACTTACCTTCTATCCCTTGATTCCCGGTGGGGGACGATGGCAGCCTCCAGGCGTGTGGAGATCACGGTACGTTTTTTTTTCGTTTTCTTTTCCTTCCACTCCCTTCCACCTCCCAACCCCACTTACCTTCTTTTTTTTCGGGAGCGGACGCGTTGCGAACGCTTCTGTTTCCAGCGCGTCCACTCCCGATGGCCACCATGGAAAGGGAAAACGGACTCTATTTTCCCTTTCCCGGCAGCCGTTTTCTTTGTCTTTTTTTTTTTTTTTTTTAAATACTGCAGGGTAAAAAAAAAGCTTTTAGTGCCTTTAGTTCTTGCGGGCCGGGGTACTAATAGTTATATGCCCCGTGCGCGGGGGCATTACCGACTCATTCGTTATAACTATGGGCCACGGGGCATTACCTGAGTCACTAATGCCCCCACCGCTCAGGGCATATTGCTTTATTATTTTCCTCAAGATATTAAGGCAGTGTTTAACAAGGCTGGAATAAAGCCCTCCCCAAACGAACACTCAATTCCATCTTTCCACAGCACAGTATATATGTCCTGCCCCAGTCTAGATATCATTTTACGCGCCAGGGTCAGGCAAGAAATATAACACCTTCCTCCATATGATAGGCTTTGGCATTATAAAATGTAATAACGGGTAAGAGCGAGAATTTTCCAAGTTTTGTATCCACCATACACATTTGACTTGCAAGAACAATTGGTTTGCCCCTTAAATACTTCCTATAAAATCCTTTATTTGGATGGGCAATAATTGGAAACCCTAAGTAGACCAATCTGTCTTTCACTTGAATTTTGGTTTGTTAATAAACAATGCGAAATTGCACTTTTTGCTAACACTGCTCAGTTTTATTATGATCTTTTTGGATGCATTAATTAACAGATTATTCTCCGCCATATAGTCATTGAATCTTTTCCTATTTATTTGTAGTCCAGTAGGCTTCCGATCCATTAAAATAAAATCGTCCACATAAACTGTGCATGCTATCTTTAGTTTCCCCACTTTTGGGGGCACAAAAGCTTGCCTGGTTAAAGATTCTCCCACATCCGATACATAAATGTTGAACAGTGTAGGGGCAAGTCTGCACCCTTGTCTGAGACCAATTCAGACTGAAATTGAGTATGACATTAGACCCTCATTGTTTAACCTCACTTGAATGGAGGACTTCTTGTGTAAATGTATCACTATGCTTAAAAAACCAGCTGGCATACCTAGTATGTGTAACTTGGACCTCAGTGTCTGTTGATCCACCATGTCAAAAGCCCTAGAGAGGTCCATAGAGGCTACATAAACACACTTGCATCCCCTCCCACGCAGCTTGTTGAATACAACTCAACAACAGGCCTCCCCCATCAGTTCCTATATTTTCCCTCAATACCTATTTCAGTATTATCTTTTATTCATCTTTTTTCTATCCTGACAAGTCTCTTCATTTCTCGAATCCTAGAAACAAATTTATGGGTATATGTTTTTAATTCCTTACCTCTACCTTTCCCTTTCCCCAATTTGGGCAGAACGCTCATTATATATTTATTAAATCACAACAAGGAATATGTTGCTCCCTTTGACTCCAGCGGAGAACACTCAAAATCTTCCATCTCAATCTATTTCCTTGTTTGTTTATCTCTACTTCCGTACCATATGTTACAATGGATTTACCACCAATGTTTATTTCAAAGCTTGCCATCAATAGCCCTTGGTCGCCATAGTCTGTCTGCAATATTTCAAATGATCTATTCTGGTCGAATAAAGCCTTTGAGGCAAACATATAGTCAATACAAGATGACATATTCTTGCCAAACCAAGTATCCACTTTTCAATTGGGCCTCCCTGAGGTTGGACGTAGAAGGAGTAACCCCCAGTTCTCCATATTAGACTGCCATTTTTGTCGCTCTATATTTTTGTACGGTTAGCTCCACATCCCTTCGGTACTCTACACCTGGATTTTGCGCCCCTATCTATGGCTATCCCATCATCAAGCAGATAGTCAAAATCATTCACTGTAGCACTCATACAATCCGCATTGAAATCGCCAGCACCATCACCTGACCTCCGGGGCAGGATAGGTACCAATCATCAATTTCTTGATTTATGATTGCTAGAGTGTTATCATTGTTCCCACCCGAATTCCAATATATGTAAAACAGCAATATTTGTTTGATGGGCTTTCCTCCCTCAAATTGTTCAAATTGTATAACCACTGCCAATACCCCCTACATATAATGTAATGATTCACAATTGATAGCCCACATCCTTGTCAAACAGCAACAATCAATCCTTCTGCCAGCCTGCCCATAGGGCCCTTGAAGGCTGACTCATTTACTATAGCATAACCTTGCAGTGAGGGAGTGCCAGTTAACCCATGTTTCCTGTAAACATATTAGGGTATAGGATTGCAGAAAATCACACAGACTAGAGTTGGAGCTTAGTTCACGAAAACCTTGAACATTCCATCACACCACAGAGAAGTGCGACTTCACGCTAAAGTGGACTTTACATTCTCTTAGTTGTTCAATAGCTTCCCTAAGAGTCAGGGCCAGCCACCTCCAATTCGTATCTTCCCTCCCCATTTTGGATTTGTCGTCTGCTCTTCCCCCCCATCCCTTCTCTGTATTCATCCCCACTCTTAGTCTGTCGCGCCTCGTAACATTTGGTTTCCTGGTCATCCCTCAAAGATGTCTCAAAAGGGCACAGATCATATCCCAGCTTATAAGCATTCTTAGTTTCTTGCAGCATAATACCATAGACCAATCTCAAAGGGATAACCAGTGGTACATAGTCAGACCTCTCCAGATGTAAGAAGTCTACTAATTTGATATCCCTTGTTGTAATCACTCATAATGCTGGAATTTTCGCTAAAGAGGGCAAGGACTGTACTCCTATTCAAGTAGTCTGGTCCTGCTTTCTCGAACATATAGTTGAGAATAAATCTCATCTCATCCGGAAATATCAGATGCCTAAGGCAAGGTTCCCCATGTGCTCTCCCCGGGTACTTTATATTGATCCCACGCCCAGCGGGAGTTCCCATCCTCCCTTGACCCATTTGTGCTATGTTCGGGTTGGAGAATCGTATGATTTGGTGGGTTTAGAGGCTTCCGTCACATCATCTATCATGTTGTTCCCAAGTGCTGCCCAATACTGTATGGACTGGGCCATCTGAAGCTGATAAAGATGCACCTGGATTTCTAGGACTCAAGCCTTCCTTATTTTCAACCTTTTTATCTTCCTGCATCTCTAATCTGTTTCTCAGTCATAGGAGGTTCCATTGAGGATAATGTCTTTTAGCCCTTAGTCTCTAACCTCGGGGACCCCGTAGATAAACTGTTTGTAGTTATTTCTACCTCTAAATCCCTTTTACACCCTATACTGCCCTTATTCTGATTAAATATTTTAAACCTTGCCGTTTTAGATAGGGCCCTCAGGAAACTTTGTTCCTCATTTGATTTGGCAATTCCCTTGCTTTTCAGAGCAACGATCAGCCTATCACAGACGGCTCAGATGAACCATTCCCTTCACCCACCTCTTCCCCCATGTCCTCTAGGTCCCTTCCTTTTTTCTCCCTACCCGGCTTGCCCTTATTTTCAGCTTGTCCACTGTCCATTCGTCCCCCAAGAAGTCAATCTGCTCCACACAATCGTGCGAGTCAGACTGACCAATATTACGCACATATTTTTGGGATGATTTATTTAGGGCTTTTTTATAATGATTTTTGCCCTCTTTTCTTGTTTTGTTTTTGGATTGGTTACTCTTGTTTATATACGAATCCTGTGTTACTCCTATTTTACAACTAATTGCCCTCTCTGATGTGATTTTTGGTATACTGGAGTTGAACTCCTTTCCGCCTGCGTATATGGCAGGGTGCTCCTTCTCTGATTTCCCAGTAAGGATTTGAGCCAACCTCAGACTCCTTTGTGCCTAGGGATTTTTTTTATCAATTAAACCAATGCAGAGACATGTCTGGTTATATCCTTTAAAAGTAACGTTTGTTCTTTTTCAACAAACTGCTATTTTAACAATGCCCCTCCTCTGGCCTTCACCTCAAGAAAAAATCACAAATGCTAAAACAACGGCCCCTACTGTACCCGGGCCCACTAATTATACGGGGCTCCTATTTATCTCCTTTTTCTTCCATTAAACAATATAAGTGGTACCACCTTCTCCACTCACTCGTGGAGGCTTCCTACACTCCTGTTTTCCTTTCCATAATGTCCTCCTTAAAAAATCAATAATAATTAAACAAAAAAATCACACCCACACCGTACAACCAGCTTCATCCTCCACTCACTTGCACACCACACTCTTCCCCATATACCACTCCCCTACTTGTTATTGCTTGCAAGAGTATACTCACATATGCTTTTTCACCCGAACTCCTCCCTAACAGGATTCCAACAGCGGCCTGCAATCTCCCCGGAGTCACGCCCCACTTCAAAGAGCAGACAGGACTTCTGTGAAAATGGCTCCTGCACACCTCTGGGGATGACGCGTCTGGGGACTGATCACTGCAGATGGGCGCGGCACCTTCGGAGAAGCGTCCTGGAAGCCTCCGTCTGTGCGGAGGTTGCTGGGATCACGTTGGGGTCACCAAATGAAGGCATGCCCCTGCATGCTCACACCAGAAAAAATACAACCCGCTAGGGAAAAGGGCCCAAGACACTGCTTGCACGGTTAACAAGTATTTATTTCTACAAAGAACTCTGCTGCCGCTGAACATTCTGAGCTCCGTAGGAATGTGCAGCACATTATAAGCACAAACAACATCACTGATGACGTAATAACATACAGTACAATTCTACAATAATAATTGGAGGAGTCCTATACATGTAGGGCCTGCTCCATATGCAATGCCAGGCCATTGGTCTGTTTTCATCTGTCCATCTTCGTCCACGTTGGCGTTATTGGGCCCGTTATCCACGGTGAGGCTGGCCTAACAATGAATTAGCTACTTGCACAAACAATGTAATTTTATCATTGTAACAATGCACCTGGCAGATACAGGGATGAGCCCGGCTGGAGAACCGAGGTCACACTAACTCGCATGCTCCACTCATTCTGAGACACATCAGCAACTCCCAAGGTCCTCCACCTTCGTTTTACTCTATAATTTGATGCCACCCTGCATCTCGCTGCACAAATCACGTGACCTGTTTCTGAAGGCACAATACCCTTGCCTTCTGATCTTAGTGATTGATTGAGGGGTGTAAAAGATTTATGGTCAGTGCTCTGGGTTTGAATGTTACTGTGGCATGTGGGGGCCTCCAGAGGAAAGCATTGCAAAGCTGTATTTCTCATGTGGGGATCATTGGGGGCAGGATGGCTTCGCTATCTATTCTGTGGGATGGTACTGCCAAGAGGCGCTCTGCTCCCCTCCCATTATTTTGCAAGGCGCATTCTTCCCAGGGCACGAGTGCCTGTAACTTCTTGGACAATGGAGGATTTTATGGGGTTCTGAAACTTGGCCAGGCTGCGGATGATGTCTGCGCTCATGCAAAGGATCTAATACTAACACACATAAGGCTGTTCAGTGCAGTTTGAATTTTCGCTAAAGAGGGCAAGGACTGTACTCCTATTCAAGTAGTCTGGTCCTGCTTTCTCAAACATATAGTTGAGAATAAATCTCATCTCATCCGGAAATATCGGATGCCTAAGGCAAGGTTCCCCATGTGCTCTCCCCGGGTACTTTACATTGATCCCACGCCCAGCGGGAGTTCCCATCCTCCCTGGTCCCATTTGTGCTATGTTCGGGTTGGAGAATCGTATGATTTGGTGGATTTAGAGGCTTCCCTCACATCATCTATCATGTTGATCCCAAGTGCTGCCCAATACTGTATGGACTGGGCCATCTGAAGCTGATAAAGATGCACCTAGATTTCTAGGACTCAAGCCTTCCTTATTTTCAACCTTTTTATCTTCCTGCATCTCTAATCTGTTTCTCATTCATAGGAGGTTCCATTGAGGATACTGTCTTTTTGCCCTTAGTCTCTAACCTCGGGGACCCCGTAGATAAACTATTTGTAGGTATTTCTACCTCTAAGTCCCTTTTACACCCTATACTGCCCTTATTCTGATTAAATATTTTAAACCTTGCCGTTTTAGATAGGGCCCTCAGGAAACTTTGTTCCTCATTTGATTTGGCAATTCCCTTGCTTTTCAGAGCAACGATCAGCCTATCACAGACGGCTCAGATGAACCATTCCCTTCACCCACCTCTTCCCCCATGTCCTCTAGGTCCCTTCCTTTTTTCTCCCTACCCGGCTTGCCCTTATTTTCAGCTGAAGGCCTCCTTCCTGGTCCACTGTCCATTCGTCCCCCAAGAAGTCAATCTGCTCCACACAATCGTGCGAGTCAGACTGACCAATATTACGCATATATTTTTGGGATGATTTATTTAGGGCTTTTTTATAATGATTTTTGCCCTCTTTTCTTGTTTTGTTTTTGGATTGGTTACTCTTGTTTATATACGAATCCTGTGTTACTCCTATTTTACAACTAATTGCCCTCTCTGATGTGATTTTTGGTATACTGGAGTTGAATTCCTTTCCGCCTGTGTATATGGCAGGTTGCTCCTTCTCTGATTTCCCAGTTGGAGTTGAGCCAACCTCAGACTCCTTTGTGCCTAGGGATTTTTTTTTTTTTTTTTTTAAATTCAAGATTTATTGATTTTGTACAAGTTCAACAATCACTTACACACAGAATTTGTCAGTAAATTATTAGAAAGAGCATGTAAGGCAAGTACCATCCTCATATAGCATGTGCAATAATTCCTGAAAATCAAACATTATAACAAATAAGGTCCACAAAACCCAATCTCGCTCCCCTCCTCCCCCCCTCTCTAATATCTCCAAGTACGGGATTGAAAAACAACATTAAACAATGAGACAACACCAGAAAGCTTCGGGTACAGTTATGATATCCGACCAGGACACATAACATGGCCCAAGGAACCGCCACAATGAGAATCATCGTTCATTATCAATATTGACACAAATCGCAACAATATTCTGCACACATTGTCTTTACAAGGCATGTTTGGCTCTGAACTCAGACCAGGCACTTTCAACATCGGTAAGATCTCCGCGTAAGGCGGCGGTCAAGCATTCCATTCTATAGAGAGTTTGGGCAACCCCAAGCCATTCGGTTTTACTAGGGAGCTTGGGCCTCTTCCATACCATAGTGAGACAGGCTCGTGCAGCCATCAGCAGACCGTGTACCATCCCAGGTGCTTTTACAACTTTGTCCCCTGTTTCGATCAGACCGAACAGGATAAACATTGGCTGCTTCACCCTTTCTTCATTGTCTAGATCCCTGATCCAGCTAAGGACCTCCGACCAGTAAGTCTGAACCATTGCACACCCCCACCACATATGCCAATAACCAGCCCGCATCCCACAGCCCCTCCAACAGTATGGGCTAACCCCCTGGTACATTTTGGCAAGCCTGATCGGATCGTACTGCCATCTATACAGTAGTTTTATGGCATGCAGTTTATACTGGCAGGATATAGAGGATTTCGCAGTGCGTCTGCAGATTTTTAGCCACAGTTTTTGCGAGATTTGTCTGCCCATATCTGCTTCCCATCTGCTCTTAAGCACCAAGGAGGGGGAAATATCGGCCTCGATCAGAGCCGAATACATAGCACTTATCAGACCACTGGAGCCCGTACATAGATCAAGGATCGTTTCAAATGGGGTAAGATCCCTCTGCAATTGATCCTTCCAGATTGACCTTGTCATTACCCCTTTGAGTCTCAAATACAGGAAGACTGAAAGCGTGCCTATGCCTAGCGCCTCCTGGAGCTCCTGTATGGTTATAAAGGTTCCGTTGCGCCATAATTGGCCCGCTCTTTCCAGCCCCGCTTGATACCATGTTTCATAGCTTCCCGGTTCTGGGATTGCATCTCGGATCCCTGGTGACCAAAGGTGACCCAAGGGAGATGGCCATGTCGTGACTCCCATCATTTTCCTGCCGGGTTTCCATATTGCCCACAATGTACCTAAGCTAGGGTGGGATCTGACTCTCTCACGCAATTGAGATCTGGGGACCCATAACCATTCGGACACAATAAAGGGACGAAGGTGATAATTATCCAGCGCTATCCACTGGGGTTCCGAACGTTGCCTAAAGTGTGGGACAAGAACCCTAAGTTGCGCCGCCCTGTAATATGTCTCCATGTCCGGGAGGCCTACTCCTGCGTTATCTTTGCGGAGCTGGAGTAAGGATCTCGGAATCCTAGGCCTCTGGCCCTGCCATAGGAAGGTCAAAAACATTTTTCTCACATCCGTGAAGTATTCCGGGGGCATCCTAACGGGGAGCATCTGGAACAAATATAATATTTTAGGGAGAAAGACCATCTTTATGGCATTTAAACGGCCTATCCAGGAGATTGTGAGCTTAGACCACCGTTTTCTATCTTTCTGTAGGGCGAGTGACAATGGTGGGAAGTTAGCTCCATATAAGGAGTCAAGATTGCGGGTGACATTAATGCCCAAGTAACGGAGGGTAGTAAGGCTGACTTGAACTCCTAGCGGGGCAAAGCGTACGATCTCGGAATCCCTACTTTTATCAATCGGGAGGAGGACTGACTTCCCTGTGTTGATTTTTAAGCCGGCCAGTGCACCGTATTCCTCAATTATGTTAAGCGCAGCTGGGATCGAGTCTAAGGGGTCAGTCAGGTGAAGCAAGATATCATCCGCGTATAGCCCCAGTTTGTACTCCCTGTCTCCCACTGTGATGCCCTTAACTCTACCGTCACTCCTTAGTTTCTGCGCCAATGGTTCGAGGGACATCACAAACAATATTGCTGACAGTGGGCAACCCTGTCTCGTTCCTCTTTCAAGGGGAAACCAGCGTGAGTATCCTCCATTCACCGCCACCGACGTCATGGGGGAGGTGTACAATGTTTTAATGGCGCGGCAGAGTTTCGGTCCCAACCCATTTGACACCAACACTCTTTCTAAAAAGTCCCATGACACCTTATCAAAAGCCTTCTCGGCATCCAACGACAAAAGAGATGGGTCCCCCTTCATTCCCTGTGCCTCGTGAAGTAAGTGAAGTGTTTTCCTCATGGTATCCGCGCCCTGCCTGCCAAGAACAAAGCCAACTTGATCAGAGTGTATCAGTCTAGGAAGATATGTTTCGAGCCGAGCCGCAATGACTCTAGCATACACCTTAGCATCGATGTTAAGAAGCGAGATGGGTCGATAAGAACTACAGTATTTGGGGTCTCGACCTTCCTTAGGAATTACAGCCAGGAGGGCCTGAGAGAAGGACGGGGGGGCCTGACCCGTATTAAAGATATGGTTAAACAAGGATGCTAGGAAAGGGGCAAGAAGGGTGGAGAACGCTTTATAGAAACCTGGCGTAAATCCGTCATCCCCTGGGGCTTTCCCTATTTTCAGCCTCTTAATGGCATTCGCAACTTCATCCTCAGTGATCGGTGCATCTAGGGATTCGGCCTCCGTACCTGTGAGTGTGGGAAGACGCGCTCCCTCAAGATATGCGTCTATGCTTCCTATAGGGGGAGGGGGGTCACACATATATAAGTCTTCATAGAAGTAGGCAAATGCCTCTTGTATGTCCTCCGGGGACGTGACAGTCGTATCTATAAGAGTGCCATCAGTCCTCTCAATTCGATCGACCCATCTTTCGGCCTTCTGTGCACGGAGGCGAGCTGCTAACAGAGCATCTGCTTTATCCCCCTTCTCATAATATTTTTGCTTAAGGCACTGTAAGGTCTGGGCTGTTTTGCCAGCAATAAGTATCCTCAATTCTTCTCTGAGTTGTTTAGCTTCAGTTAAATACCTAGGTCTATCAGACGGGGAGGACTGCGCCAGGTTCTGAGCCACGTTAAGCCTTTCCCTAATGCCCCTCTCTATCAAGGCACGTTCCCTTTTCTTTCGGGCCCCTTCCCTTATAAGGACTCCCCTCCAAGTAGCCTTGGCTGCTTCCCACACAGCTAACTTCCCTACTTCCCCTGTATCATCAGTGGAAAAGAATTGCTCGATCTCAGTTTCAAAGGTTTCCCTAAAGACCGGGTCAGCCCAGAGGGATTCGTTACACCTCCATTTGGTATTCCGGGGTGCCAGCTCATTCCAAGATATATCAATTGCAACCATGTCATGGTCTGACCATGCAGAGGGATATATAGTGGCAGCTTGCAGCACACGCAGAAGATCGTTGGAGAGAAAAATATAGTCGATGCGTGTGAGTGTGTCGTGGGGGAGGGAGTGAAAGGTAAAACCTCTGTCCAACGGATGCAGGTATCGCCAGCTATCAACAAGGCCATAAAGATCAAGGGTAGACTTAATGTCAGCCTCAGTTCGAGTATTGGGCGGATCTAATGCGTCGGCCCTGGTCTGTCTGTCAATAGAACTGTCCATCCATGTATTAAAGTCCCCACCCAGGATCGTGTGCCCCTTAGCCATATTAAAGACCTTTTCAGAGATTTTATGAAGGAACCGGTTCTGTCCCTGATTGGGTGCGTAAAGCGTAGCCAGAGTAATTGTTGTGCCCCCTATATTACCCACAACCGTGATCGCCCTACCCTCAGTGTCCGTCCATATGTCAAGAACTGTCATCCGAAGGCATTTGCGAACTAGAATCCCCACCCCTGCCTTTTTCAGTATACCCGAGCTCCAGTAGGCGAGCCCAATCTCCCGTGACGGGATGGCTCTCTCCTCACCCCTCCGATATCTCGTTTCTTGAAGGAACAAGATGTCTACATTCGATCTCCTGAATTCCCTGGCCACCATTGATCGTTTCGTGGGAGAGTTCAAGCCTTTGACGTTAAGTGTGCAAATGCGTAATGTGTCCCTACGGGGTGTAAGTGCCATCGTAAGTATAGTTAGAGGTCGTGGGCGGCCATTCCGTCTGTGCCATGGCACATATCCTGCCGGTCATCGCAATGCATGGGTCATTGTTATAAGAGTGGGTCCCAGAAAATCCCATGGAGGCTGACGACCAAATCGTTTGGCGCGTACAATAGACCTCAGTGTGTCCAAGGTGCATCTGCGCATCTATTGGATCAAGATTGATGCAAAATGCGTGTTCTTCAACCACCCCCCTCCCCCACCCTCCTCCCCATCCCCAACGCATTCGGCGCCCGATTCGCCCAGGTTGACATCACCCAGCCGAACTCGGACCACCAGTAGAGACCGCAAAACAGGCGGTCCTACCATAATAAAGTCACATATATCAGTGAGCCCCCAACTTTTGTGTGCACCTAACGCTAACAATAATTCAATAACAGAGTCATCAACCCTCCCCCAGGAGCCAACGCAATGTGAGTATTACTCCATATCACATTCAGAGCATCTGAGACACACAGAGCTAAGGACACCTTACACGTGGAGAAAGTGACCTCTCACAATTTGGCCTGCAGGCCATCTATGGAAGTCGCAAAGCAGGAGGTTGACTCTTATGCATGAATTCATAACCTCCTCGGCAGAATAATTTGCTCAATTTTCCTTTTACCCTAGGGTATGCCAAAGCACTTCCGGCACATTGTCAGTGTTCCATGTCCTGGGAAGTGTTCATCTTTCTAAATTTCCTAGAACCTGGAATCTTCCTCCGTCGTGGAGCCTTGGTTTTCCATTCGCCACCAGATTTCCCTTGATCCTCATGAGAAGAGGCACCTTCCGGCGGACCTATCAGATCCGATGTGCAGTCAACAATATCTTTCTCCGAGACAAGTCTTAATGTCGAGCCTTCCCATTCGAAGGTGAGGGAGAATGGGTATCCCCATCGGTACCTGACGCCCTTATCCTTCAACATTTTCGTGATCGGAGAGCACTTTTTCCTCATTGCTAGTGTGAGGGATGACAGGTCCTGGTAGAGAGAAATGGCGGAGTCCTCCAAGGACAATTGTGGGGCGTTTCTGGCCTTGTCCAAGACTCGTGCTCTGTCCGCATAGTTGTGAAATCGAGCCAGGACCGATCTCGGGCCCCCCGGTCTACCTCCAGCCCTATGGATTCGGTCAATTTTAGGTGCATCAATCGAGTCGTCGTTATAGAGGAGCTTTAAGATAGCGTGTAACGATTGCTTCAGGTCCAGC
This sequence comes from Ambystoma mexicanum, assembly GCF_040938575.1. Lineage (NCBI taxonomy): Eukaryota > Metazoa > Chordata > Amphibia > Caudata > Ambystomatidae > Ambystoma > Ambystoma mexicanum. The sequence continues at coordinate 643,422,389 of NC_090935.1, forward strand.
TCGGTTTCACCCTCTTTCTCAGGAACACCAAAGACTCGAATATTGTTACGACGCTCCCTGTTTTTGAGGTCGTCGACCTTAAGACGCAGTTCGTCTTCTCTGTTCGATATTTCTGCAATGCGGTGATCCATCTGTGCTTCCAGTACATTCAGAGATGTTTGGTTGTGCTCAACCTGCTCGAGCCTGTCGTCCATTTTGTCCATCCTCTGTGTGATCTTATCTATCCTGCTACCAATATCTGCTCGCATGCCCCTCATTTCAGCAAGCAAATCAGCTACGTCCGCTTTGGTCGCGGCAGCCTCGGACCCTGCTGTTGACATCATAGAAATTGAAGAGGGCCCTGGGGATCTAGCAATTGGTGAAAACGTGTATTTCGCCAGCTTGGTCTTAGGGTCCATGGAGGGCGGCACCCCGAGGCACTCAGCAGGGTAAAGAACATCCTAGCGGTCTTCTATCAATGTAACGTTAGCACCCGTTCAGTCGTGGGATAGCGCAGAGGACCTTCGACGTTCAATACTTCTGATACGGACACAAGCCACCAGAACCTCACGAATCTTGTTCCAATATTTACTTGTGGAGATGTGCATATAAGGTGGCGCAGCAGGGGAGGTCGAGTATGGACTCTCCAGATGGAGGGACAGCAGTCCAGTGACAGTACACGGGAGCCACTGACCATTCGCTTTCAGGCAGATCACTCCAGCGGGAGAAGCAAGTATGTGTCGACGTATCCAGCAAGCACGGTGAAATACATGCAGAGGGCTTGCGGAGGGCACACGCCCTAACAGACAGGGGCCTAGCCCCCAATCCCACGTCAGCCAGAGGAGATCCGCGGGCACCCAGGGGTGTGCTGCCAGCACGCGGCGTAGATTTTCGTGAAGAGTCCTCGCAATGTTAGTTGCTTGGTATGCGGGGGTACTCGAGGAGGCACACGCCCCAACCTTTTGGGGGCCCAACCCTCAGTTCCAGTGATCCTCTGGGGTAGAGGTGGATGCGGGACGGAACCACGTACTGCAGAAAAAATGATGGCAGAGGATACAGTCCAAACCGTCTCCCCTCCTCCGGTCAAAGTGCGCGGCTCCTCCTCCAGCCCTCCTCCCCGGTTATGCAGCCAAAGCGTGTCACCTCTCAGGCAGCGAGTGCCGTTCCCGTGTTCCCGCGACACCGGAGAGGGCCCCCTTGGAGGGTAGGTAAGGGGGAGGATGAAGCCCCGCTGCGCCGCCAGGCCGAGGACAGGCCGGCAGAGACCGGCAGTGGAGGGGACAGCTGCCCCGTGATGCAGGGGGGGAGGAGGGATCCGCCTACCGTGCCGCGGTGGGGGTGTCGGCGAGCCCCAAGAGGGGGGCTCCCAGCCACACTGAGCAGTAGTGCACAGCAGGTTCCTCACGGAGCTCCAGGAACCGCGCCGGGTCAGTCATAGAAGGCGGCTCTCCCCGTGTATGCTCAGGCCTGGACTGGAAGATCTGCGACTCACGCGCCGCGCCGAAGGCCTCAGAGCGCCGATGTTAAATTCACCACGATGCCGCCTCCGATTTTCTCCGGGTTTTCTCCCAGGTGGGGGGGACACCGTCCCACGCCTCTCGTTCGAGAATCAGCTCTGGAGGGGGTCTCGAAGTGGGGGCTCACTGCCACTTTCCGGACCCTTTGTAGAGCGCTCACACGGAGAGGCGACTCATCCGTGCGCCCCCTGGTGGCCAGTCTAGGGATTTTTTTAATCAATTAAACCAATGCAGAGATATGTCTGGTTATATCCTTTAAAAGTAACGTTTGTTCTTTTTCAACAAACTGCTATTTTAACAATGCCCCTCCTCTGGCCTTCACCTCAAGAAAAAATCACAAATGCTAAAACAACGGCCCCTACTGTACCCGGGCCCACTAATTATACGGGGCTCCTATTTATCTCCTTTTTCTTCCATTACACAATATAAGTGGTACTACCTTCTCCCCTCACTCGTGGAGGCTTCCTACACTCCTGTTTTCCTTTCCATATTGTCCTCCTTAAAAAATCAATAATAATTAAACAAAAAAATCACACCCACACCGTACAACCAGCTTCATCCTCCACTCACTTGCACACCACACTCTTCCCCATATACCACTCCCCTACTTGTTATTGCTTGCAAGAGTATACTCACATATGCTTTTTCACCTGAACTCCTCCCTTACAGGATTCCAACAGTGGCCTGCAATCTCCCCGGAGTCACGCCCCACTTCAAAGAGCAGACAGGACTTCTGTGAAAATGGCTCCTGCACACCTCTGGGGATGACGCGTCTGGGGACTGGTCACTGCAGAAGGGCGCGGCACCTTCGGAGAAGCGTCCTGGAAGCCTCCGTCTGTGCGGAGGTTGCTGGGATCACGTTGGGGTCACCAAATGAAGGCATGCCCCTGCATGCTCACACCAGAAAAAATACAACCCGCTAGGGAAAAAGGCCCAAGACACTGCTTGCACGGTTAACAAGTATTTATTTCTACAAAGAACTCTGCTGCTGCTGCACATTCTGAGCTCCGTAGGCAGGTGCAGCACATTATAAGCACAAACAACATCACTGATGACGTAATAATATACAGTACAATTCTACAATACTAATTGGAGGAGTCCTATACATGTAGGGCCTGCTCCATATGCAATGCCAGGCCATTGGTCTGTTTTCATCTGTCCATCTTCGTCCACGTTGGCGTTATTGGGCCCGTTATCCACGGTGAGGCTGGCCTAACAATGAATTAGCTACTTGCACAAACAATGTAATTTTATCATTGTAACAATGCACCTGGCAGATACAGGGATGAGCCCGGCTGGAGAGCCGAGGTCACACTAACTCACATGCTTCACTCATTCTGAGACACACCAGCAACTCCCAAGGTCCTCCACCTTCGTTTTACTCTATAATTTGATGCCACCCTGCATCTCGCTGCACAAATCACGTGACCTGTTTCTGAAGGCACAATACCCTCGCCTTCTGATCTTAGTGATTGATTGAGGGGTGTAAAAGATTTATGGTCAGTGCTCTGGGTTTGGATGTTACTGTGGCATGTGGGGGCCTCCGGATGAAAGCATTGCGAAGCTGTATTTCTCATGTGGGGATCGTTGGGGCAGGATGGCTTTGCTATCTATTCTGTGGGATGGTACTGCCAAGAGGCGCTCTGCTCCCTTCTCATTATTTTGCAAGGCGCATTCTTCCCAGGGCGCGAGTGCCTGTAACTTCTTGGACAATGGAGGATTTTATGGGGTTCTGAAACTTGGGCAGGCTGCGGATGATGTCTGCGCTCATGCAAAGGATCTAATCCGAACACACATAAGGCTGTTCAGTGCAATTGGGCCTAAGTTCCAAGATGGCCTGCATTAGCTAAGATGGCGTTCACACCCGTATCTACTATATTACCTCTAATGCATGCACTAAGGTGATCGTGCATCCCCCTCTGTGTGCACCCCCTCCCCCTTCACCCTGGATGTTCTCTCTAGTGTTTGCTTCTCATTCTGTATCACCTAGGGGGGTGGGAAGAATCTGTGTCCTTCCCAACATTGGCCAATTGTTTTGGGGAATGGCTCAGTATTAGAGCCAGCTGGACAATATGTTCACAGGTTCCTCCAACCACTTCCACCCAATACTCCAGCCTATATAGCGGACTCCCAAGATATGATCAATACGGTACAAAGCACAGAATTTGACCCGGATGTTGACTTACTAGTAACAATGGATATCACCTCACCTTATACAAACATTGCCCGGAATGGCACATTACTTATTGCTGGTGAAGCTTTACAAATGCGGGATTCTTTCTTGGAAGTCTGCACTGATTTTGTGGTGGAGCTTTTAGCTAGCTGTCATACACAGAACTACTTCATCGTTCAAGGACTAACTTACCAACAAGTGAAGGGAGTAGCCATGGGGGCACCATTTGCCCTGAATTTGGAAAACCTCTATATGTCCAAATTTGAAGCTATACACCAATCCCATTTTGTCATCGATCCACCATAGCCAGAGATGTATGGATGATATCTTTTTTATTTGGAAAGTGTCACCCATTTAATGCACAGAATTCGTGAAATTGATCAACAATTGTAATTCTAATCTGACTTTTACATTTCTGGATGTAGATATTCAAAATGAAGCAGGTACACTTTACACCTCCCTGTACCACAAAACAACTGATCGCAATACATTGCCGATGTATTGGAGCCCACATCCACAATCCCTAAGGGATAATCGCCCTTTCTGGCAATTTTTGAGACTGTGCAGGAACTGCTCCAACATTGGCTATTACAACCAGGCAGCACTGGAGTTAACCACATGCCGCAAAGATCAGGGATACCCACCTAAACTGATGAAAAGATCCAGAAAGTGAGCCAGGTACTACAACAGGTCAACATTACTGGAGTCCTCTAATGAAAACAAGGAAGTTAACTCAAGAATGGTGTGTGTTTCCACATTCAGCTTTTACAGTAATAAACTCTGGGAGATCATTAACAAACTTTGCCAAACAGTTCAAGCCAAGTTCCCAGTACGGAAGAGACCATTGCATGCCTTCAACAGGGCTCACATATCAAAGACTCTATAGTACATGCTCTTCACACAGAATCAAAAGTTCCTGCAAGCATCACGGCACCATGGGGCATACCCCCAATTATTGGACACTATCCATGTGGCACATGTGCCTCATGTGCATATACCAAAAAGCACACTGAAGTCCGATTTGACAACTTTACTTGGTAAATACATAATTTCACCAACTGCCATACTATGATTTGTGTCTATATCATCAAGTGCCCCTGTAATAAGATCTATATTGGGAAGATCAGCCGCAAAATCACTTCTAGGATAGGTGAGCATTGCTCCCGAATTCGATCCAAAACATTGAATGTAACACTGGTTCCTCACTTCTTGCAACGTGGTCATTCTGAACAAGATATATCATGGGTGATCCTGCAAACTTGCACAGTGAATGCCAGATGTCGGCATACACAAGCTCGTCTGAGCAAACTCGAACAACGATGGATCATGAGAACTCAGAGCCAAGTGTCGGGACTGAACGAGAGCATAAAATGGACACTGCTATCAGTTCTGCTTGGGCCAAGCTGTAACACCTAGCGGGAACATTTATAGTGTCGTCCATTTTCATTTTAGTTTTAGTTTGTGTGCTGTGATGCTCCTCGACACCTATATTTTATTTGTTCAGCTTATGTTTTGTGCGTGCTTTTTCGGTACCATGCTTTTTTGTCCATAATATTTATGTCTTCATTATGGTGCTAGATGCATTTTAGGATTGTGTTTTTGATACAATATTCAAGCCCTTTTTGTGTTTGTTGTAATTGTGCTGCTTATTAGTTTCACTTCAGCTGTGATATCCATGCCAAACATTAATTGGATTGGATACACTGTCCAGGTTAAATTTAAATGATCTGCTGCAAACGTAGTTTCCCCTTCATCCATCTGCCTCATGTTGAGGTGGCTTGTCTAGTACGTGCACCATGCTTAACCTCACTGATATATTATCATTCTACGCTGTTTAGACTTGTCTACACTACATATGTAGTCTCTTGTCTGTCAGCCGCTGAACCTGAGAATCCACTTCCAGGTTCAGTTCATGACACCACAGTGCTGGCTGCATTCGCACTTCAACACTGCACATCTTTGAGTTAGTGCTCACACAGTCAGCTACATTGGGATGATTCATCTCTATGATCTGCCCATGAATACTGACCTCAAGCTTCGTTTCTAGTCAAAAGTAACCCGATCAGGAGGACCCACATCTCCCAGCTTCTCTAGAGGAGAACGTGTAGGAGCCGAATGTGACATGTGGCATGTGCCAGAGCGTGCCAGAGCGTGCCACCATTCTCTGGACTGCCTGATGTAAAATGTACAGTTTAAATGATTTTAAACACATTCAACAAGTGGAAAATACCAAAATACCAATCATTATGGGATTGTTTTATATGGAAACACTTTCAGCAATTGCATGGTTTAAAGCACTTATAACACAAGTATGCCACAGCATGTCACCAATATGAGGACTAGCTGATGTACAATGTATTTTTTAAAAGACTTCAAAGACATTAAACAAATGAAAAATACCCTCAGAACCATTATGAGATGTTATAAATCAAATAAAAAAAGAAAAACAAATTTCTGACCCTGCCATAGAACTCCCAACTTCATACACTACAGTCAGAGGTTCTACCATTACACCAATTGTCTGCATAGCTCATGTCATAGAGCCAATTCTTATGACCTTTTCAGACTGCAGCTTCTGCTAGTCCTTTTTCACTGTCAATGTGTTCCATACAGTGTCATGCCACATAGATATTTCTTCATATCACCTTCAAATCAGTCTTTTCCTTGCTTCAAATAGTATTTCAGGCATCTCTCCTCTTAGCCTCGTGTCTTATATGAAATAACTTTCAGCCGTTCAATGGTTTAAAGCACTTATAACACCAGCATGTCACCAATCTCGGGATTAGCTGATGTAAAATGTACTGTTTGAAAAAAAATATATTTTGTTGTTGCACTCAAACTCTGAACCTGTTGCATCATAGCCCTGGATTCTATGTCAAGACCGGAGGCTCGTATTATGCATAATCTTCTTCACTAAAACTTGAGCAGCAATATTAAATAAGAAAAAGACATTCAACACAACTCAAAGAAAAACACACATTTCTGTGACAATGTAGCCATTGCAGATTGAAACTATTGCCCTCAGGTTGGTACAGCACACAAGCATTGTTCAACACAGGCCTATAATATGTTATGCATAGTTCTCAACGTTTTATGGCCTCAGGGTGGGTGGAAACACCTGACTTTGTTTTTGGCGTGTGAAAGCGCTTTGACTTTTGTGAGCAGGTAGGGGGCTTGGTGGGTGAGAGAGCTGCCTGCAGGCTCGGTGACACCCGCCATAAGCATGTGATTTGTGCGGTATGATTATATTAATACAGGTGGAATCCCAAAACTAACTACTGCACAGGTACAGGCCCCAATTAAGCCTGTGAGTCACCATGTGGCAGCTAGCTGTCTGTCTCCTGTGCATTACACAATATGGTCTGGGTGGGAGGAGAATCCTCTGACAGTGAGTAAAGCAGAGAAGGGCCTTCAAACATTCTGCAGGACCCCTCTCTGGGACAGCTGATGGCGAAAGCAGCATGGGCAGGCCTGGGGCCATTATCCCATAAACTGGACTTTCTTCTGGCTGGGTCGCCTTTTCGCAAGGCCCGAGAGCTCTCAGACCCAGAGCCCACAAGAGGTAATGGCAGGAGGAACATAAGGCCAGTGGCAAACCACTTTCCGCATAACGCAAGGGACACACAAAAGAGAAGCATGCTAAGGGAAAGGCGCAATGGAAGGGACAAGGTGACATACCCTCTAGCCCAGAGGAAGAACAAGAGGGCACTGAATAGGATTCCAGCAGCACTGAGAGTTCTCACCTTTCCATGAGCTCGGCCACTCCTCAGGAAGGAGAACCGTGCAAAAGGCACAATAAGAGCGTTTAGAAATGCAGAGATAATTCCCTGGTAGACCCCTTTCATCCAGACCAGCTACTCCACCTGAGATCCTCGGAGGGGAAGCCCCCGATTAAGGCCACAAGGTACTTGAGTAAGCGACTGTGCACGACTCTAAATAAGGAGGTGAGGAGCCAATTGAAGGCACAATATCCCAGACCTTCTCTGCCCGATAAAGTAGCGGACATTCTTCAGACAGACACAGCTTTATGTCACACAAAGGGCATATCTAACCCCCAGAACAATATCTAGCATGGGGAGTAAAGCAATCCAGAGCTGCCCTCGAAGCGCAACAAAAAACGCAGTCATGCTCCACATGTTCTGGGCCTGCCCAGTAATAACGAAGTTCTGGGACAACATTAAGGAAAGCGAGGCAGGGGGTGGAATCCACATGCAGGCATGGTCACCGGAATCATATCTGCTGGGACTGTTTCCAAGAGGAGGCAAGCAGAGAACACATATAGCCAAAATGAAAGACTTGATGAGCATCCTGGCAAATCGTCGGATCGCAATGGTGTGGAAATCTGACACGCTTGCTGAGACAACAGTATGGACCAGAGCGTTGCTCATCAATTGGGAGAAATCCCAGACCAGCCTAAGAGAATGGATTTCCTGCGGTTTATCACAGACTCAAAGCTGGGGCACTGCGTCTGCCCCTGTAGAAAATTAACGATATAAAGAAGGAGTTCAGATCTCCCTCAAAGTGTTAGCGAGGATAGTGATGCGCTAGCCTTGTCCATCCAAAAGATCTTTCCCGGGCCCCACCATTACCGTGCCCTCCAGAGCCTCAAGATTCAATACCTCTGACAGGGAATGTCTTACAAGCACACTGTGCCGATGTTGCACGATACAAGCATGGAACTGGCCTGGTGGCGTCGACACATGGAAACATGGAAAGGAAGGTCCATTTTCGGCTCTGCTGCGGACCTGTTGATAGAGTCGGATGCCAGCCGCAGGGGTTAGGTAGCTCACTGCGGAGAGCTGTCTACCGGATGGTAATGGTCCTTAGAGGAATCCAGGCTTCACATTAACTGCCTGGAGCTGTTAGCTGTCTCCTTCATGATCAAATGTTTAACCTGGGACAGACTGCAATGCTGCATACTATTGAAAATTGACAATGTCTTGATGGTACGATACATTTATCATATGTGAGGGACGAACTCCAAGTGGTTAGCTTAGTTAGGCAAGGATTAAGGGCATTTCGCCCTGGAGAAAGGCCTGAGTGTCACAGCCGAGTACCTTCCAGGAATCAGCAACCAAGTGGCGGTCTGTAACTCCAGATAGTTCAGGGATTCCAGTGACTGGAAGTTGTTTTTCGTGATTTGATGAAGAGGACAGGTCCTTGCAAAATGGACCTCTTCGCATCCAGGTTGAACCACCAACTGGGATGATTCTTCAGCTGGAGGCCAGAGGTGGAGGTGGTGGCAACAGACACCTTCTTACATCAATTGGGTCAGTGCAGGAACTATGCCTTTATCCCCTTTGCAATGATTGTGAGGGCGCTGGTGCATGTAAGTCAACAGCAAGCAATATTACTTCTGGTGACGCCAGCTCGAAGGAGTCAAGCTTGGTTCCCGGATATGATCGAGCTCATCTGCAACACCCAGATCCTTCTACTGGATGAGCCGGGCATTCTGGCAGACCCGGCAGGTTTACAGCACCCTCTGGCCATGCTGGGAAATCTACAGATGGTAGCTTGGGTGATTTCAGTAAGAAAGCCAGGACTATTGGGAGAGGCTGTGCGCTTCATTGAAGAAACCTGGGCATCCAAGATGGCCAAATCCTACAGGATGGATTGGAAAAGATGGCTCAGTTGGTGTATGGCTATAGACGTGCATCCCGCTACAGTGGATGTGATCCATGTACTAAACTTCCCAGCAAGCCTAGCTGTCCAGGTTAAGGCCTATAGAACAGTGAACACGTTCAGGTCTGCCATCTCTGCGGGTCACGAGCAAGTTGACAGAGCTCGGTTTGGCGAATACACTCTTGTTGTCAGACTGCTCAAGGGTGTGAGAGTGATTGGCCGCCCATTACCCAAATATTCACATAGAAAGTAGAGTTTTCATCATGCTCCATAAGGCTTTCAAGGCAGTGTCCAACACCACCCTACCTAGGTGGGTGAAATGGGTCATGGAAGAAGAAAGCATGAACACTTGTCAATTGAGGAGTGCTTTCACGAGGGGCTATGGCTTCCAAAGCCTTTGCCAACAGAGCTCGGCTGCCGGGTATCCTCAAAGTTGCACACTGGTCGAGTGAGTTTACTTTTAAGATCATTTATTTTAAGCCAGTCAACCAGGTTGCCACATTGGTGGTAAGTTTTAAACAAGCATAATACGAGTCTCTGGTCTTCACATAGAATCCAGATTTTCGAAACTAACATTCTGGAAAGTCATGATTCTATTAAAGACACGAAGGTGAAGTGTTATCTCACCCGTCCAATCACTCAAATCAGTGTAGATAGGGCACAGTGAGGCAAGATGCATGATTACTGCAAGCGCAAGAAGCGCAACCAAGCAGCAACGCGGCACAGTGATAGTGGCGATCGCCCACCCACAGTCAACGTTAACATGGTTAACATGGTTGTGTTATTTCCTTTTTTCTTCTATCTGGGCAGGTGTGAGGTCCCAGCGCTGAAAACCTACAGGAGCAGACAATACTTTGAAGGTATTGACTCTGAACCGGACAATTCAGACTCTAAGCTTGATAACAAATCTACATTAAGTGTCCCTACTCAAGCGCATACCGCAGAAGCTAAGGTATTCCAGAAATGTGTACTCCATGATCTAGAACAATTGGAGAAAAAGACCAAGAACAAAAAAACATTTATGAACATGACCACATGGGAAAAGGATGCAATGAGAGCTCTACTCATGAATGACCAAATAGTTATCCGAAAGGCGGATAAGGGGGGTGCAATTGTAATACAGGATAAAGACAAATATAAAAGGGAATGCAACAGACAACTACTTGATCTGGACAACTATCGGCATCTTGATTGCGACCCCACCGATAAACTCAAGGAATTAATTGTGCAAAAAGTTGAAAAAGCTAAACAAAGGGAGTGGATCACACCTAAGGAAGCGGACTTCCTCATCAAAACGAAACCTCGAATCCCCCAGTTTTATACGTTGCCCAAAATTCATAAATCTTTATCGGACCCGCCAGGTAGACCCATTGTGTCAGGTGTGGAATCAGTACTTGAACCACTATCTAGGTTCAGTGATACCTTTCTCCAACCTTTGGTTCGAAAGATGGCGTTGTATATACAAGATACCACCCAAATGATTAAACTTGTGGAAGACCTACCTTTTGACCCTGAAACAGAAATTCTCCTGGGCTAGATGTGGTGGCACTCCACACGAGCATCCCACAGAGAGAATCCATTGACATGTTGGAAGAGAAATTATTGAAAGATCATACAGTGGGTAATACCCCTATCTCTTTCATCCTGTGGTGCGCCGAGATGAGTCTTCAAGAGAACTACTTCCATTTCGATGGGGATTTCTACCAACAAATTCAGGGTACAGCAATGGGGGCGACATTAGCACCCAGCATCGCTAATCTATATATGGAATCGTTTGAGCTCTCTAAAATCTTTCACACTACTTATCCGTTTTTTAAGAACATTATTGAATGGAAAAGGTATATAGATGACATATTTGTCATCTGGAAAGGTTCCACTACAGAACTTCAAAATTTTCTCACTTGGATTAATATCCAAAACCGGTTTCTCAAATTTACCTCAAACTCAAGTAAGAAAGACCTTAACTTTCTAGATATAACAATAACATCGGACACACAGTCCAAAACTCTGTATGTCAGACCATACAATAAACCAACCGATCGTAATTCAATGCTCCATTATGAGAGCTTTCACCCAAAACATGTGCGGGACAATCTGCCATTGAGCCAATTCTTGAGACTAAAAAGAAATAGCTCTACCAAAGAAGACTTCCAAGCGAGTGCAACCAACATGAAAAATAATTTGGAACAAAGGGGTTATCCTAAACAAATAACCACGCAAGCCTTGAAAAGGACCAGAAACAACCATCGTGAATCCCTATTAGAATATAGAGAACACAATTCACGGAAAAACCAAGACACAAAATTAGTATTTGTAAACACCAACAGTGATATGTCCAATCAAATCAAGAAAATTGTCCTAAAAAACTGGCATGTCTTGAGTAAAAGTGAAACACCAGTCCCTAAACCGGTGGTTGCTTTCAAACGCAGCAAAAATATCAAAGATCATATTACCAGGAATGACATTACCACCAGAACTGAACAGCAAATAAGTATTACAGAGATATGGAACATGCCCCCAATAACTGGTCATTTTCCTTGTGGTCATTGTACCTATTGCAACTCTACTAAAAGAAGTACAGAAGTAGATTTGGGCCTTGGCTCACCGTGGAAACAAACCAAACACACTAATTGTAACACCAGTATGGTTATTTATACCATCTGGTGTCCCTGCAGAAAATTCTACATCGGTAAAATGGACAGAAAGGTGAAACTAAGGATAGGGGAACACAAGAGCTGCCTTAGGAACAGAACTGCCAATGCCCCATTGGTCGACCATTGGATCGAGTTTGGACATAAAACTGAAGACTTAAAATGGACAGTCGTATACAAATTAACACCCAGTCCTGATACCAATAGAGATAAACGCTTGCTTTTTCGGAAAGAACAACAATTAATTTTTGTGACTAAAAGTGCTATCTCCGGGTTGAATGATAAAATCGATTGGCTCAACATTTAATCTTGATCTGGATAGAGGGATAAGATTATTGGAGTTTTTCCGTGTTGTGATTCACTTACCCGTTGCAGTAAATATCCATTCTCATTCCCGAGCTCCGCACACGGCAATGCCCTAATCTAGCCAGCTGTCCTTATTGAATACATTTATTCTGTCTGGCATGAATTACCTCTTGTAAGACGTGGTACACATTATTGGGAACTCCAACATGCCGCTGTGATCGCGAGTGTTGGTTTCCTTAATTACATTTTTTTTTCACGGGATAGTAGTGTGGCCATTGAGTGGTAGAGGCGATCGAACCCACACGGGAATAAATTACCACAGCAGAGGACACAACTTATGATTCCATGTGTTCATATCGCGCATTTAGCGCGTGACAGAAGGAATGTCTTTTCGAAGTTATCAGTGGTTGAGGCGAGCGTAGGTAAAAACTTAAACATCACGTGTTTTACACATGATCTCTAATGCTCCAATCACTCCAAAGTTCCCAGTGCTCGAGGCATCCGCAGATATAAACAAACAGAGCACGTGATGCAACACGTGATTTCTAGTGGGCAACTCGTGCTGACACTGCTCCAAATTAAAGTATCACGTGATTGATCACATGCTCTAGGTGCTCCAATCACTACTCTTTGGCAGTAACTACTTCCTGTATAAAGGATATTGTAGAGCCTACCAACATGCATATTCAGCCACGTCCATGTCCCTGCCCGGAAGACGGCGCCACACGGGAAGGAGATTAACTGCATGAAGGTAAATGACAGCCGCTAGCCTCATGACATATGGCCAAGGGGTACGAGTGAGGTCTACTTTAACCCGCTTTTCTCCCGCTTCCTCTCTTTCGTGTCTCTCTTTCCCTCTGCTAGTTGTCTGCACACGACAGACCCTGCAGCAGCGAGCATGGTGTAGGAACAGCCACATGCACCAGGGCTTCCCGTTCTCCGTTGGATCTCGTGTGTTGGGAACTCCCACCCACTACGAATGAGAATCCTCCCTCGGAAGGTAAATGGCATGCAGCCTCTAGTGTAGAAGGGCAGCATGTTGCTCTTTTCCCTTCTGAAGAGACCTAACGTGGTCTTTTTGTGTTTTATTCTGTTCCTTTTACAGAATAAACGAGGTGTACCAGGAAATGTGCCCTCTTTTGGGTTAATATCCCATAGTGAGGATGTCTATGCCCAGTGCATTTACCGCCCTTGGAGTCACCTCCGTTGGGGATTAGTTTGCTGGGCTTCCCGGACCATCCAATTGATGGTAAGCATCTGCTTTATAAAATGAATTTTATAAGTACAATGTATCACTACATATCTTCGCAATGCCATTTAGTGAGCAGAAACAGAGTCTTGACCTTAACAGTCACCATTTGATGTTGCTGTATGTGATGGGGATTAGCTTATGTTCGGACCCCCGTGCTGTCCCTATGCCGGCTTGAAGTGTTGATTTAACTGACACTATCTTCAGCCATAACGAGTTAATTTAAGAAACTCGTAACTGGTAAATTATATACTGGCTAAATTTGGCAGGACATTTAGACTAAGTTCTAATTGTCCTTTCTTGTTTTTCTTTTTTTCCCGTAGGTAACAAGTGGATTCAACAAAGTTGTTTGCTGTGGATGTATACTATATATATACGCCATTATAGGACTGAGTTTTGAGAGACCCAATTGACGTGTGGGTTCTTGTGTTTTATCTATCACAGCGCCTTGAGCATTATACAGTGCACAAAATTATAGACATAGACGCGACAGTTCCCTGAGGAATTTCCCTTCATTTTTTTATACCCCCCTTTTGTTTTGATTGTGTGGTTGATGGAAAGAAACATGTTGGATGAATGTATGTTGAGAAGGGTGTGTATGAGATATGTTGAATGAGAGAATGTTATACTGTTTGAGAAAATCCTGTTAAACTTTGCTAAAACCATTGTGTAATTGCACTTGCACGAAGACACTTTATGTGCTGAATACCTCAAACCTGGAGGACAGTTACCTTGCCCTGCCCTACACACCCTGAGACTGACTGTTTTTTCTATGGCGTTGCAATGATGTGTCTTTCTTGTTTTATTGCTGTTGAAATTGAAGAACATGGGAGATCAATTTGAGCATAAGTAAATAATATTGTTCCTCTTCTTCGAATTACTTAATGCCAGTGCAATCTGTACAGATGTACTGCTTTGTTCTTCAATGTATGTATTGTCCCTGTATATATTTTTATGATTGACCTTTGTGCTTATCAATAAAATGTATATATTTTTCTAGAAATTGCCTGTTGATTTAATGATAAAAGGGCAGATTTCTTTTCTTCAATCACTTTGTTGACCCAAGGTTACCGATGTGGAACATAAACAAGATGCCTGTTGGACCCTAATGTATAGTACTAAAGGTTGTTGACCTTTTTGAGGGTGGTCTATTACGGGTTTTTCTTCCCTTTTACCTCCTTCCGTGTTATTGGCAGACGAGTAGTCCGCCAGACCCCTTAGTCCGGTTCTCTCAGTAGTCAGTTACATACAACTATTGCACAGACCAGGACGGGTGTAAGGGGGAAGTGGATAAAACAACAAAGAACGGGTCTCCCCCGTGAACCTCCTACTCCAGGATCTTTCAGTGTTCAGGAAACCTGCAATAAATATTTACATGGCTAGACATCTTATCAAACCAGTGCACTTTCCTATATTTTATCCCACCTTCCCTTGTTATCTTACTGCCTCCGCCCTAAGCCTAGAGGCCAATGTGAAAAAGAAAATGACTCAAAAGTTTCTCTTCACTCAATCTCTGTTTCTCTATGATGCCTGCACTGCTAATGCTTCAGAAACGTGTGCCATTGTCAAATGCATGAAAAATACATGTGTCTCTTTAACTTTGAGTCTCTTTGTAAACAGCAATTAAGTAGCTTGCTTAGGGTATATGGGCCTCATACGACTTTGGAGGCAGCCATGCCTTAATAAGGGCATGTCTGCCTCCAAAATCGTGTCCCAGTCCGGGTTCCCTGAATGGGAAAATACCGGGTCATTCTGAATATGGAGGGCCCGGTATTTCCTCCTTCAGGGAACCCAGGCCCGGTCCTTCTGCATACCCATTGAGGCCCCCATAGGGCTCAATGGGAATGGGGAGGGAGCTAACAACAGGCCCATTACAAGAGGGCCCGTTGTTAGCTCTCTGGTCCCCTCGTCGGACCCGCTCTGGACGTCTGGTAAAACCAGACGTCCAGAGCGGGTCACGCGAGGGGACCTCATAATAGTGCAGAGTGGGTTTAACGGCGCCGGCACCATTACCGGCACCGTTAAACCCATTCCGCACTACTTGTAATGAGGCCCAATGTATTTTACAAGTTTAACTGGAAACCATATTGCCAGATTACCTCAACTTTCTCCTTCTCCTTGAAGCTTTCTTACTGTATGAGGGAAAACAACAAACCAACTGAAGAAAGATGACACGCGCTTTTCCTGAAACATCTGCTTGTGCCCGCAGCGCAATGCGAAACTGACAGATATACACTAATCCTCGCCAGCTTCCACAACGCCTTTGATCCAATGCAAGGCTTCCCTCCTGACCAGTTTCCGAATGCTGAGAAACTCCTGACACATTGCTTCACTGTTACAACACGATGCTGGACCACGTCTTTATGTACTTTCCTCTAATGCTCATTTGAAACAACGAAATCTCGCACACACTATACAGAGCTCCCAAACTATTTGAAGATCACGCAAGAGTGCGCAAGCCTTGGAAAGTAAACATTACACTTGGTCGCGCGCAAGCAATGGAACACGTTTCCTTGCTTTTCAGCTGTTGATCATGCAAATTTACAGAGCGTACATTTACATAACCTTTGAAACATCACAGAATTGACTTTCCATTAAAAACTAACATTTCCTTGACAGTCTTATGTTTGCTCAATCACCTCTTCTGTTTAAAAGTTCTTTTAACTAACTGATCAATTTTCCATCAATCATATGCCTTAACAAGTTGCATTCGTCAGTAATTTTACAGTCACTTATCTGAAATAGAGTTTTCACCGGATTTTTCCAGCTGTTAGATTTCTTGAAATACTTCAGATCCCTGGTTACTTTAGTTCACCTTTTATTCTTAATGGAGCTTCTTGTAGCTGTGACCTCTCTTGGAAGAAATTCGAATGAAAGGCAGTTTATAACCTCTACAGAGGTTCTAAACTACTTCAGAGTAGGCTTTGGAGCAATCATTGCTCTGCAGGCAATACTCCATCTTGGATTGGGATCATTGAAGCTGTCTGATTACATGGTTAAGCAGAAGTACAGTTCAAGCCAACTTAAACCCAAAATTAAACAAAGCCACTAGCATCTTCTTAACAAGATGCCTCAAAGGGAATCTGCTGAACCTCCAAGGGAACCTGACAGCAGGTGCGGACACTAAACAGGCAGACAACACAGGACAGAACCATGCCGGATCTGGAGGCGGTATAGTTCATTACGGATTTTGTTCTTCGTTATACCCTGTTCGAGATGGAGTCGTTCATTAGCAAGCTGCAGCGAGACAGTGAAAGAAAGAGGAATTGGGGAGGAGGACTTGTGAGGTGATAGGACCGTAACGTCATGATTCATGGTCTAGGATAAGTGTCATGCCTGAGGGCAATAGAGTTTCAAACGGCAAAGACTACATTGTCACATAAACTGGTTGTTTTCTTTGATTTTTGTTGAATGTTATTTTTCTTTTTTAAGATTGCTGCTTGAGTTTTGATAAAGAAGAGTACGCATAATATGAGCCTCTCTGTCTTCAATAGAATCATGACTTTCCTGAAAGTTAGTATGGAAAATCTGGACTCTACCATAGTAAGAACTGCCTCAATGGAGTTTACCATCATACAGCATTTCTGGCTAGTCCCTTTTTTCTGTCAATGTATTCCATATTGTGTCATGGAGTGCCCCCTACAATTCTCTGTCAACAGAGCTGCCAAGTCTCCCTAAAATCGTGGGAGTCTCTACAAAAGGAGAAAGGTACCTGCACTCTCATATTTGAATAGGATTTTCTTTCTACATCTGCAAAGATCTTCAGCTGCGCCTCAGGCAGTCCCTTTGTTTACGGCAACGTTGAGAAGAAGTAAGTAACACACTGCTGAATACAGCACTGGACAGCACACGCTGGTCTGACTCGGGCTAAGATGTGTCTTGTACACCTCGACTGCTAAATTTCCATCTGATCCCAGTGGCAACTTTGGATAAATGGGATTAAATGGGATAGATAAGATGATCATGTGTGTGATTTCAGCACAGGTGGTGTGCGAGAGGCTACACAGCCCGTGTGATGGACTGACATGCATAACCTGGCACAAAAACATGACTGTAGTGTCTGACAGGACATATTTTTACTTTTCTTCTAAATTTGATTAGAAACCACATCCTGCAGTCTCATTTTAAGCACAGTTAAGGGTTTCTAAAACAGACTTTTCGTTTTTTAATGTTTCATCAGGAAAGGAGAGGACCTTGTAATTCTCTTATTGATTTCATGTGCAAGTTCATCACTACCAGGTCAGTGCTGCAGACCCCGGTCAACGTCAAGGGATAGGCTTTACGGAGGAACTACTTCACCTTAATGTCCACTTCCCCTAAGCCTCAGCTCGAGGAAAATCCAGACACTTCCCAACAGACTTGTTCCTCTGAATGTCGCTGTAGCTGGTATGTCTCACACTCTGCCCGACCTCTATTGTCTTTCAAAGGCATGCATGAAATAGACAACTGCCCTCAGGCCCATATCTTTATGGAAGAAATGGCAGCAATTCTATGGCTTCTCCCCTAGTCCAGTCCATGTTGGCAAGAGAGTAACAATATTTTTATACTGCGGGCCCAGGTGAAATATAGCTCTGTCTTAAAATCTATGTATCATATGTCTGTCCTTCTGTAGGCAGCTGATTTCTTGTGGTCATAGATGTGTGTGATGTGTTGCATTTTGATAAGTCATTCATTTTGGGAGGCACATTGCTTCCGAGTCTCATTTTACATGTTCCTGTGAGGGATCTCAGTAGTGGGTCGAAGAATAGAAGAAAAGAGTGACAGGGTTTAGTTCAAAAGAATATTTCCACAGATACATCAGCTAGATGGAGCCTGGGGTCCCCTGGTATATTGAACAGGCCAGGCATTTCAGGAGCTACATAAGGAAAGCAGGAAAGCCCTTTACCCTGGAATAGGGAGTGCAGAGAGTGGAGGCTCAGAGCAAGTGAACCGAGTCAAATAATGCATTAGACAAGGGACACAGGGTTGCAGGAGGCACCTTCAGTATGGAAGGAGGAATAACAGAGGGAGAGCGGCGTGCAACAAGGGACAATAGCACAAAAATGGCAATGGGAAACTGAGGTGCCATAGCTGCCAACAAATATACGTTTAAAGTCAAGATTTCTGCATGTGGGCATGGTGGGTGGTTGTGGGATGCAAAACACAGTCTTGCCCTTGGCATCTCTGCGCTTATCACCTTTAAATCAGCCTTCTGTTTGCTTCAACTAATTCTGTGCACTTCTCTCCTCGTATCATCTTGTCTTATATTACATAACTTTCAGCAACTGCATGTGTAAATCACTTAAATCACATTCTCATAGAAAATCTCGACTCCTGTTTTGCTGAAATCCGCAAAGGTTATTTTATTTCAAGGCTTGCAGAAAATACAAATACACTTTAAAAGAATCCTATTCAAGTATAAATGTAGTCAATTTATATTAAAATGTAATAAAAGATGACTTTAGATTAGCAACCTTCACGACAATAGTTCAGTACACTATCACTGTGCTATCAGTACTAACAAGGCTCTGTCATGATTCTTCTCTCATATTTTTTTCAACTAGTGTGTATTTTTGTATTTTTTGCTAGTCGGTTGCTATCTCACTAATCTGTTTAATTATCATATGAAGTGTTCCAGTGCTGTTTGATACAGGGGTGTCTGTCAACTAGATGCCCTCATTGCAATTCCACAGGCTGAAGCTAATACTAAAACTAGCAACACCCAGAATACAACTCTACGCATATGGAGTCAAACAACCCCCACCACTGGAAGGAGAGTTCCATATGCACGTCTTGCACTACAGAGGCTCTACTTCCACTCCATGTTATGCTACTAGTGTGTCAAAAGACACCTTGCTCAGTTGAAACATGGCTCAGGATCTGTGACTGATCCACTTGCCATTTAATGAAAACGAAAATGAGATTTATTCCAATGTTTAGAGGTTAGCTTGAAAACCTATTTTAAAGGGTAGCGTACCTGCAAGGTCAAACATTGCAGCTGCACATGAATTAGTCAGTGGTGTTGTGGCATTGCCATATTTCATTTAATGTTAGACAAAAGGTGAAAGATGAACCTCAGACACTGGAAGGCTAGACATTATTGAAAGTTAAATGTCCCACACCTTGGCTTTCACTGGTATGGATTGCGACAAAACCTAAACAGCACAGTGAGCTATGTATCGGTGTGGACTGGATGGTATCATGGCTGATCTAAAAGACACGAAAATATTTTCTTCTATCTATTTGCTGTCCGCTTATTATCAGATGCCTTTACACAAAGACTCATGCCCAAGTGTGAGTTTTCCCTCTGATGTAGGTATGTATAGATACATGCCACTCATTTTCAGGTTATCATCGGCTACCAAGGTTTTTCAACATACATTGAAAGGGTTGCTACCTTGCCTAGACACTACATTATGTGAGTGATAGTGTCCTGATATATTGAACAACTGAAAAATAAAATCTCAAGACACTTCAAGTGATTTTCAGTCAACTGTGTCAGAATGGACTTGTATTACATGAAAAGAAATGCCCTTTCATGTAGTCCAAGTTACACTTCTTTTGTTTTGTATTCCAAGGCAAAGTCATCTTAGCTGATCCTCGGAATGTGGCGGGCAACAATGACTTTGCATATCCC
Organism: Ambystoma mexicanum; assembly: GCF_040938575.1. Taxonomy (NCBI): domain Eukaryota; kingdom Metazoa; phylum Chordata; class Amphibia; order Caudata; family Ambystomatidae; genus Ambystoma; species Ambystoma mexicanum. Next base: position 643,442,502 of record NC_090935.1, read on the forward strand.
ATATCCCCTTCTGCAGTACGCACTTTCCTAGTGTAGATATATTTCTGTGGTATCTCTATCCTGAACTTGCCCAAAATAATGTAGCCACTCTGTCATCCTATTTCCAAAAACATCAAATGGGTATTGAGTGTTGTTACAAAGCATTTGAAGACTCCAAAGCAGCTCTAGCAGAATATACCACAATGGCATTTTTCAACCCTCTTAAACAGTTGGATATATTGGTTGATGCTAGTCTTGTGGGCCTAAGGACTGGGCTAGCTCAGATGGACAGCGACTGGGTGAGACGCCTCTTGGCATTTGCTCTCAAAGCATTGATACCAACAGAAATTAGACATTGCCAGAGTGTGAGGTGTTCCTTGTTCTGTTGTGGTGTCGTCATAACCACCTTTACATTTTTTATCATCCTATCACGATCGTGATGGACCCAAAATCCCTACTGCCAATTTTCCAAGAGTAATTTCTTTGCACACCACTCTCATTAGAATACTGGATGTTGCAACTATCAGATTGCATGGTCACGGTCAATTTCGAAGCAGTGGCTGGCAACCTCATGGACTACCTGCTGGGTCATCCAGGTCTTCCTGCACCGACACCGGAGGCAGTGGAAGTTGAGGCAAAAGCTCTGTTAGCATGGTCAGATGGATGACTACCATGAAATGTATGTCACTTTGATTATGCTGCTGTTGTTTAAATTCGTTTTTAGCTATGTGCACATCTTTATTGTCCTGCTGATGTTTAAATTCGTTTTTAGCTGTGTGCATAACCTGCTTTTCATGAGAATGTGTCAACAAGTCAGACCCCTCTGTAATCTATCTATTCTGCTACCTGTTCCCTCACCCTCCCTAAGTCCCATTGTCCCTCTGTGCTATTATTCCCCTCAGCCCTACAACCGCTGCCCCCCTTTCCTCTGCATGTTCACTGTTTTTCTGTGCATATTACCTCCCCCAGCTCCCATTGTTTTTCTACCAGTCTTGTGTCCTGTCTCCCCCGCCCTCTACCTCCTGCTCTCCCCGTGCCTCTGTGACCTCACCCTGGTTAAGTGTACCTCAGTCTCTGCAGTTTGCTACGGCGCTCTCTATCTCTCCTATCTACTCAAACTGCTTCTCTGTCTCTTATCCTTGACCCCTTACTAAGTCCGGCAGGAAGAAACTCAAAAAGGACATACTGGGCTCTAACCCATGCCTTCCGATTGCAGGCACCTACGTCAATGACTGCGAGACAGAGAGACTCTCACAGACATACTCTTTGTCGATCCCTCACTCGACCTATGGACTCTGCATACGATCGCTCTTCTCTCTCCTTTCTCTTCCTCACCCATCCATGGTGGCACCTGCTGGGAGATCCTTCTTGCCCTCTCCACTCCAGGATCATCATCAATGTCTACCGCAATAGTACCATCATGGTCCAGGATCGTTAACCCAACCTTCTACTGTTTGAACCTTCTACTCCGCCTTATCACTGTCCCCTGCTCCCCCCGTAAGTCATTCACTGATTGCAATCTGCTCCACATTGCCATGCTTAACGCTTGCTCAGCTGTCAAACACTCCTCTGACATCTGCAACCTCCTTGAACTCCTGGATCTTGATGTTCTTGCCCTGGTTCAAGGATAGCTCTGTCACGAGTTTTGACACACTCCTCCCAGAAGGCTACAAGATACTCTCTCTCTCCTAGACCAAACAGACCAGGTGTGGGAGTAGCATTGATCTTCCCTGAGTGGATCCCTGTGTCTGTCATTCCCACTCAGGCCTACTCATCCTTTGAGTGCCTGGTCGGCAGGCTCTTCCTCTCTCCTAGCTCTTCACTCCTGCTGGCCATCTTCTATCGGCCACCTGGTCAGCCCTCCCTCTTCCTTTTGGAACGGGCTGACCTGGCCTCCTCTCTCCTTTCCTCCTCTTCTCAACTCCTCCTACTGGGTGATCTCAACATCCATCTCGACTCACCTGATTCCTGAAGACCTTTCCGCAACCTTTGCAACTCTCTCTCTCTTTCCATCTTACCATCTGGCACAGAGCTGGCCACACCTTGGATGCACTCTTCTCAACTGTCATTCCGCTATCTATCCCTCTCACTACTTTTCTCTCCTGGGCTGCTCATTCTCTCCTCTCTTCTCACTTGAAGCTCTCTTCTCCTCTGGCATCAGTAAGCATTGTGATTCTTACCCTGCTTACATGGACTTGCATCTATAAAGTCATCCGACCCATGAAAAGAGTCTCAGTAGCTGCCTTTGTCTCCACCTATTATGCTCCTTCCACTCCTGCGGCTGACACCCACCCTGACACAGCCCTCTCAAACTTTAACTTCTCTGTTTCCAACACTCTTGATATTCTTGCCCCTGTCATGAGGGTACAACTGAAACCTACCAAAAAGTGCAACTCTTGTTATGACTCTGAACTGGCTACTCTTAAACGTAAGTGCAGGGCAGCTGAATGCACCCTCTGACAAACTGGCCTTCTGCCACCTCCAAAGGCAGTATAGACTCTGCATCCACTACAAGAAAAGAGTCTTTATTCAAGCCCACATCTCTGCGGCATCCAATAACACGGACAAACTTTTCAAAGTCTGCAAGGAATTAGCCAACCCTACCGCAGCCTCCTCCACCACTGCACCCACCCAGAAAATGTGCTCGGCCCTTGCTGCACACTTCACCTCAACACTGGATATCCTATGCTCCCTCTCTTCCTTACCACCTCATGCACCAACATCTCTTATACCACCCTTGGCCACCTCTGTCCATCACCTTCCTCTCTCTTCTCTCTCCCCTGTCATTCCTGAGGAGGTCACTAGATGTGTATGGTCTATGAAAACCTCCTCCAAACAGGTGGACCCATGTCCCTCCAAAACCATCAAGGACAAAATTGACTCTCTCACCCCAGCGTTGGCTGACCTCTGCAACCTCTCCTTCACCACTGGAGTTTTCCCCACTGCTCTTAAGCACTCTCTTGACCACCTTCTGCTGACCCTTCCATTCTGGCAAACTATCGCCTGATATCTACCACTCCTTTCCTGGGCAAACTCTTGGAGAAGTTGGCTATTTCCCAGCTTACCCTCCACACTCAATCTGTTGGCTGCTTCCACGACCACCATTCTGGTTTTAGAGCATTTAGAGGCATGGAAACTGTTCTTCTGAACACCCGGGAAGATCTGCTCTCAAATCTTGATTTTAACTCTTCCTCTGTCCTTATTCTGCTCGACCTCTCCTCTGCCTTCGATACGGTGAACCAGGCAAAAAACCTAGGGGTCATCTTCGACTCCACCCTCTCCTTCTCGTCTACCATCACAGACATCTCTAAAAAGTCCCACTATCAACTGCACCTTCTCAGAGGCATTCTACCTTTTCTCACCTTCCTCTAGAGGCTCACCGTCTCCAGAACCACGGTTATCTCTAGGCTGGACTACTGCAACAGCTTCTTTCTCAACCTGCCCTCTTCTACCCTCCGTCCTCTTCAACTCATTCAGAACAGAACTGCAAGACTTATTCATGGCCTCAAGCCCAGGAACCACATCTCTCCGGTGCTGAAATCCCATCACTGGCTCGCCGTGGCTGCAAGGATTAAGTTCAAGACCCTTTGCATTGTCCACAAGGGTTTCTGGGGCCTGTGCCCACTCTATTTGGAACACTCTCTTCCTAAATACTCGCCTTCCCGAGCCCTCTGCTCGTCTTCCTCCAACTCTCTGCGGGTGAGCCACTTCTCCAAGAAAAGACTTGGGGGAGATCTTTATTTTCTGCAGGTGCCTCCCTCTGGAACAGTCTCCCTGCCTCTCTCTGTCTTGAGCCGGATCTCCTTAAATTTTGGAAATTCCTCAAGACTTTCCTCTTGGCCTCCTTCTCTCTCCCCCTCCCCTGCTAACCACTTCTCTCTGCTCTCTCTCTCTCTCTCTCTCTCCCTCTCTCTCCTCTACTTCTGCTCAGTTTCACTAACTGGCTGCCTGGTGCACCTTCAGAGCCTGACAGGCCACAAGCTTTCCTCGCCAGTCTCCTGCACTTGCACCCGGGGCTTTGCACTTGCCGCAATACTCCTAAATCCTGAGTATGTAAAAAAAATTATGGTAATTGCACAGATGCGTGCATTAGGTTTGAATTGATCATTTTGAATGTGAATAAGATTACAATGACTTCTATTAAAAAATATTTCCGTACTGCATACATTGTTTGCATTATAAAAGTATCAACATATTTAATACAAAACAAATAGAACAAATAGAATGAATTCAATTTACATCCTTTTTGTGGAGTCCTGGTAGCATGGCGTCCCTGGCCTATTACAGATTTTCCCTCAGTGAAGGGACGGTGACCCTGCTGGGGCTGCCCGGGACAGCCATTGAGCCTGGGGGCATCCACCTAAATGGGAGACAGGGACCCAAGACCGGGGACATCACCACCGACCGTCCTGGACTTCTGGCTGGGCTGCGTTACAGGTTTTCCCCCTGGATAGGGATGGGGGACCCTGCCGGGGCTCCCTGGGACTACCGCTGGACTTGGGGATGATCAACCCACATGGTAGACAGGCGCCAATGGCTGAAAACATCACCCCAGACTGTTCTGGAGCTCTTGTTGCTCTGCCTTACATCTATTCTCTCCGGGGTGGGATGTGGACCTTGCTGGTGCTCCCTTGGACCGCCGCTGGGCTTCGGGGACAGTCAACCCATATGGGAGACAGGTGCTCAAGGCCAGGGGCAGCACCCTCAGTCGTCCTGGACCTCTGGCTGGGCTCAGTTACAGCTTTTTCCTTCAGTGAGGGATATGGACACTGCCAGGGCTCCCTGGGACCGTGGCTGGGCTTGGGGACAGTATACCCTTTTTCTTTTCCGCCCAGGTAAGCGCACACACATGTGAGGTAGCGTTTTTGTCGGGACACCAGTGGGAACATGGGAAGGTAGGATATGTGCTGTTGCCGTCGTGTTTCGGTGGTTCTTTGGTGGCAAATGTCTGAATATTTGTTTTTTTCCCCTACATTTTGCACTTTGCTGGCCCTTGCGGGTAATACATTCTAGGGCGATTGGTGAAAGTCAGACCTCTTTGGATTCCCCCAGGTGTCTTCTTTTCAGAAATGTATAGGGTTTGCAGTTTTCCATGGCGGCTGCGATACCCCAGGCCCAAATTTGTGGGTTGTCCACACCACCTAATACCATAAGAATTTCCTCTTCCTGGGCCCTTTGGTGTGCCACTGGTTTACCCTTTTCCCTTTGCGCACAGGTAAGTGCACCCACACATGTGGGGTATCATTTTTGTTGGGATACCAGTGGGAACATGGGACATGTGTTGTTGCCAGTGTGTTTCAGTGGTTTGCTGGTGGCCCAGGAAACTCTTGCAAGGATAGCAAGTTTTATTTCTACAAAAAAAAGGTGCGTCAGCAAAGAACTCTGATGCCATGGAATGTTTTGGCCAAAAAGGGTGCAAGCAGAAGCTTAAAAGGGGACACAGCCTCATAGATTACGTCATTTGCATACAGTGGAAACCCACGTGGTTGGTTGGTGTGACCCTATACATGGTCGGCCTACTCCATAGGGTATGCCAAGCCATTGGTTGCATGCCAGTCCGTCTGTCTTCCATCACGTGGTATCTCCTGGGCTCATCGTCTCCAGAGAATCAAGGCCAAAGAAGCAATTAGTTACATTTACGAACAGTGCTACTCTATCATTATACAATGCACCTGACATACTCAAAGACTGGTACAGGGGGAGTCTGGAGGTCACACTAACCCGCACATCCTTCACTCACCCCGATCTTGTCTCTCGGGTTTCAAGGCTTCCACCCTCGCTTTTGATCTATAATTTATCCCTCCCTGTACCTCGCATTACAAATCATGTCATTATGAAAAAAAGGTGGTACGACAATGCTCTTAGATCTTTTATGGTTTATTGGTTTATGGTCAGTGATCTGGGGTCTTCTGGTATCTCGGAATTCAGGGGTCTTGGGACTAGGGCAGTTGTAGGGGCTATAACTCGTAGTTGACTGGGTGGGGGTCAGGGGTCTGCTTTGGCCTGTGTGTGGTAATACGTACAACAAGGCGCCCAGTGCTGTCTCATGGCCTTGCAGGGCACATTCTTTCTAGAACACACATATTGGCAACAATTTTAGAACAAAGAAGAGTTTCTGTAAAGGTTAGCAGCGTGGGCCTCTCTCGTTAGTGCTTGGGCCTATTCAGATTTCCCCTTCAGGCTCGCGGCCTGTGTCTAACACACTAAATACTGCATAGCTGTGCAGGGCCTATGCTTCGACTATGGCTACTTAATATCTGCAAAATGGCATCTACTTAGGATGTCTAAAATGCGTCCAAATTATGATCGTGTGGGGACGTTTAGAACACTGCCCTGGTCTATTATAGTTCTTCCAATGGGGCTTGTCTCACCCTATAGCGCCTGGGGGGAGGGGTGGCAGGGATTTGCGCCCATGGATTTGTATGTCACCATGTCCCAATGTTAGTTTGCTAACATTGGGGCAAGGTGACATACCCTCTAGCCCAGAGGAAGACTAAGATGGCACTGAATGGGATTCCAGCAGCACTGAGTGCACTTACCTTTCTGTGAGCTCGGCCACTCTTCAGGAAGGAGAACCGTGCAAAAGGGGCAATAAGAGCTTTTAGAAAGGCAGAGATATTTCCCTGGACGACCCCTTTGATCCAAACCTACTACTCCACCCGAGATCCTTGTTGTGGGATCCTCCGGCGAAGGTTGCAAGGTACTTGAGCAAGCGACTACGCACGCCTCTAAATAAGGAGGTGAGGAGCAAATTGAAGGCAGAATGTCCCAGACCTTCTCTGCCGGATAAAGTAGCCGACACTCCGGACTTGGACCCCCATATGTTTAAATTTATGGCGAAGTACACCAAGGACCTGAAAAAGGGCATTGACCGCTCATGGATAGCATGCCAGGACACGCTCCTCGATTCCGTAGGTACAAATGGTGGAAGAGGCCAAAGAGGGAACGCCTATTGATGTGCCTATTCTGGCTGGTTGGGCACAAAGAGCGGTTTATCTTATAGGTAAAACCAACTGTGTGATAACAGCGGAGTGCAGGCGATCAATTTTAGTAAAGCTCGACCTTTAACTCAGGGAGTTGGCATCCTCTGAGGCTGCTGCAGCAGCTAAATGGCTTTTGTTTGGAGAAGCTTTTGTCAAAGACATGCCCAGATTTGTTAGCATATTCGCCGCTCTGGACAAAGGCCAGACATCATTAAAAAGAGTGTTCGCGTCCCGGTTATTCACCAGGGCTGACAGAAGCAGGGGCTCCTTCACAAGCCACTGAGGAGAGGCCTTATAGAGGAAACAACTGGCAACAGCAGGAAGACAGAAGGCCAAAATCAACCTGATCTGCAATTAGGCACTCTAAAACCCCACCTTCGTTAATATAGGATTTGGATCATCCCTAATATTGCCCATATATATTATCACTAATTAAGATATTCGAAAATGACAGTTTGAACAAAAGCTTTCATGACTTTACTCAGTTTTACTGATGCTATTTCAGAAAATCCTGGCTACTCATCAGTTTCCCCAGACATGGAAGGAGGAGATAGCTGTTGTGATCTTCAAGAAGGGAGACCTATCTGCCTTCTTGATGTCTGCTACAAAATCTTCTCACACTTTATTTTGCAGGCCCTTGAACGTTGGGCTTAGGAATCTGGCAGATATGTCCTAAACAAGTCAGGCTTCCGCAAGGGCACAGGCACTTCTTTGAATTGGTTGTTGATAAAGCTTTTGTCAAACTAGGCAGTGCAAACCAAACGTAGCCTGTACTTGGATTTCTTGGACATTTCAAAGGCTTTTGACTGTGTAGATCGCTCTAGGCTGTGGGAGATGAGGAAGTGGGGCTGTCCGGTACCCTTGGTTAATATTCTGGAACACCTACTCAAAGTCAGGCTGGATCAAGGGGGATCGTTCTCGGGTTGGATCCTTGTCGAGCAAGGCTTATGACAGGGATGTGTGTTAGCCCCATTTTGATTTAATCTTTATATCCTCGGCACAGGGGCCGCTCTAGCTCGTATTGTGGTTAATCCCCTTAGACTGGGCTCCCTGAAGCTGCATTACCTTCTATATGCGGACCATCTCGTCCTTATGGATTGTAGTGCAATGGGCTTCCAAAGATCATTAAATACTGTGGCTGATTACTTCGGGGACTTGGGCTTGGAAATAAATGTGACCAAGTCAAAGATCCTCATTATGAATCAACTGAGGATTCTTTCAGGTAGGCCTAATTTCATTTGGTATATAAATAGAACCAGAATGGAGGAGGTTACTGAATTCAGATACCTTGGTGTAAAGCAAAAAGGTCTTGGGACTGGCGAATCCGGCTTGTAAGCTTGAAGCAATTGCGGCAGTGACCCAATTATGGGTATTGGATAGGCAATATGGGCGCTTTTTCCTTCTACCTGTAGTGAAAAAGTATATCCAAATTTTGGTCCCAAAATTGACTTATGGGGCGGAGGTGCGAGAAGAGGGTCTGTCCTTGATTAGGCTTGGGTCGTTCATCTGGAAGCAAGTGTTGGCACATCCCATGGGTTATCCTATTGCAGCCCTGAGACATATTTTGAGACTTGTTCCACTGGAGATAACTGTTACTTGGCGGAGAATTGAATTAGTGAGAAGTATCTTGTTTCCTCCAACCTTGTCCTTTTTTGGGCAGCTTAATGCTCTTTTTAAACAGGGCGACTGCTCTCCTTTGAAGGCCTGGATGAAAGGTGTGTCATCTACTCTGGAGGAAAATGGTTTATTGTTGGGGGATCTAGAGCATAGAACATTCAAGGTTAAGAAGAAATTATTTGAAAATGCTTGGATTGCAAACAGACGAAACCTCAAGCTTTATACATTTTTTCATCATTTCTCCTTGGACATCAAACCATATAATCATATACAGAAATGTATATACAGAAATGTATGGGAAGATATCAGTCTAAACAATTAAGGGAGTTTTCGTTACGTGTAAAATTAAACTTGCTGCTAACCAATGATGTCTTAGATGCAAGGAATAGACTGCCAAATGAACAACGGCCGTATCACCTATGTATGAAATGTAAAGAAACTGTAAAGCACATCATTATTGAATGGCCAGCACTTGGTAATCAGTTTAGTGAAATGTTTGAACTATACTTTAATGCCACGTGGAACCCTGCCGGCCCTTCCAGGACTACACTCGGGAGAGGGAGAATACCAGATTGTGATGCTGATAATACATTGATAGAAAAACAACACCAAAGAGTGGATTTTACCGCATTTTTACTGAGGCAGAATGAACATAGGGATTACCAATTGCATCTGCACCATTTGATTGACTGCAGAAAAGATTGACCTTAAATATATAGGTGTGCCACACCTTGAAAATGACCTAGGGTTGAAACACATCTCGGCGAAGGCGAACAAGAATATTCAATTAAAATATTCAAAAATTCGTTAAAAATAGAAATTTTATAAGCACTATGCTAGTTGTTATATCTATTCTAGATAAGCGCACACAGTAGGAGGTTTCTCTTACTGTATTCTTTAAGACCCAACCACTGTTTACAGGGGAAATGTTGTGGTGAAAATTTCTTTTAGAGCCTACGGATCAATTGGTTATAACTCTGATGAATTTTGTAAAAAGTATAGTGATTGATTTAATTAGCTTATTTTAAGGTAATGAAATTAGTAGGAATTTGTATATGTACATTTTTAACATCTTTTATTTTGTGTTACTTATGTATACATTGATTGTGTTTTTACTCTTTTGCTGTATGTGGGTAAGGTTTCATTTGTTGAAGCTAGGTCACACAATAACGAATTGAATTGATGACCAGTTAACAATTCAAACCTATTTCCCTTTCTTAAATAAAACATACTTTTATTCTCGCAAGTAGTGAATAAATCAGAAATATTTTGTACTTATTAACTTTTTTAGTGAATATGTACAACATAGTGTTCAAAAATAGACAAGTAAACACTCTTAGTTCTTGTCTTCTACTTGGATGGAACCCCCTACTGTGTGCTGATTGCTGCCAGTACAGGGAAGGCATAATTTCTAGATGGTGGGTCAGCCAAGCTCCAGCCTGAGCCTCCACAAATAGCAGCAGCTATCTCTTAGTTAAGAGATATACCTCCTTCTACTTTTCTAGTAAAGGGAAGGCTGTACTCTCAAGAGGGGTGTGAATGTGTTTCAGTAGCAACTAAAGGGAATGTCCAATCAAGGTTGTATGAAAAATAGATATATTTTAATAAACCACACCATCAACAAAATTACTTCATAGACAAACACTACACAAAACCCACCCCTGATGAAAGAACAGAGAATAAGAAAACATAGCACAATGCAGCAATCTGACACACCAACCTCACACAATACCAAACAGCATTCATGACCTAGTTCACACACCCACCATTATGTGAAGACATTTTGTGTGTCATGGCCACGTCTCGCACCAGAAGGCCAAGTGAGAGGTTTTTTTTGAGAAACAGTCCGTAATAGCACTGAAAGGACTTGAGGGAGGGGTGGCTGGACACCCATGACAAAGGTAAGAATTGTGACGGTTTAGTGTGAGTGCTATATCTGGAAGATTCGCCACGTGCTCCAACTGCAAGAGCCTGTAAGTATAGCCTGTGCTCCTCCAGTGCAATTTTTGAGCCGTAGACTGTCGCTAAACGTTTTTTTCGCAGCTGCAGAAATCGACAGAGGAAGCTAGTACCTGACTGGGTTCCCATACAACAATTCTCCACCTGAACTGCTAGGTTTGTATAATGCACCACTCCAGTGGGCACTGGACGCAGGCATGGCCACCCGAACACATCTAAATACAGCAATCACTATGCCAGATTTGGTCTCGGTGGTCACATAATTGTCACACCTACTTATACCAGACTATGCCTCAACACCTGACATCAGTATGCAGCGAAGACCTATGACAAATTCGGGCATGCTGGACATGGGCCTCATTACGACCCTGGCGGTAATTTGTGGACATTACCGGCATGGCGGAATTAATGTGTCCGTGCTGACCAGATACTGCTAAAAGCGGCACATTATGACCTCTCGGGCACTAGCTTTGCGCCATGCCGGTAATGTAACAACCGCCATGGCGCAAAAGTACCAAAAACACCACTTACCGGCATCGTATGCCGTGCAAATAGCGCGTCCGCCCCCTCAGCCATCAATATTAACGATCACCGCCATTAGCGGTGGCCGCAAATAGCGGGAACCGGTATTAGCGGTGACCGCAAATAAGCGGAACCGGAAGTTGCGTCAACGCACAGGAACGGGAAAGAGCACGGCGGCCATCTTCAAAAACACAATCCATTGCCATCCGCCTCAACCAGTGGACCCCTGACCCCCACAACCTCTGCAAAGCTTCATCTACATCAATCCATCCTCACAATGCCAAAAGTTGTGAAAAAAACTGGAGACCGGCTGCGGCAGGAGCGCTTCTCTAAGGAGGAGCTTAACATGTTGACAGACACACTACAGGAACATGCCGACGTGGTGTTTTCTAATGAGATGACAAGACCGGCAATAGCCCGTAAGAAGGCCATATGGTCCCTGGTCGTACAGAGGGTCAGTGCAGTTGGCACTACACCCCGCAATGCACGACAGTGCAGGAAGAGGTGGGATGACCTACCGCTCCGCGTAAGGAGTATTCTTTCTGCCAACAGAAACCTGGCCATGGAAACTGGTGGTGGAGCACATTCACCAATAAAATTGCAGCCGTGTGAGGAGACATGTGCCGCACTCATTGGCACCGAAAGCATCGAGGGGGTCGGAGACATGGAGAGAAGAGCCCCGACTTCTTGTGACGCAGGTAGGTGCCTCTAATCCAGCCATGCCAAAGTCACTGAAGTCCAGATTGATGGGAATTGCAATGATGCCTGACAGGGTTAACACGACACATCTGCATAATACTGCCTACAGGCAGTTCTGACCTCCACCTTGTACACATGCAGTATGCACACCCTTTCCGTAGCCACCCACATGCCTCCATGCTTCTACCACCTAAAAGTATGTCACTGCCTCCAATGTGCAACATGTACCAATCAAAATGAATGCAGCCATCACAATGCCTGCTCAATGTCCACAGAGGCATCACTAACCCTTTCCCCCCTTTGCTCCACCACAGGCTCTCATTCGGACAGTGACGAGAAAGACACTGCCACCACACCTGCAAAGAAGGCCAGGCCCGATGTCCCCACACAACAACCCTCCATCTCTGCTGGAAAAAACAAAATCCCTCTGCAGCCAAAATCAACTACCACAACACAGGCCAGGGCACAGATGTGCACCAGGCCAAGCACCATGGTAGCACCAGCATCACACACCCAGCAAGTGTTGCCCACCGGAAGCACTGGGTCTGCCGGAAGTAGCACAATAGGCGAGACTGCTGCCACCGCAGGTTGCTCGGACGATGATGCAGGGAATGCAGATGTAGTTGTAGGTTCCCCCATTGGCCACCTTCTTTTCCCCCTACCTGTCACCATGCAGCCAGCATGTTGAAGGCATACAGTGGCAATCCCCTGATAACTCTTGGCCAGCCACTCCATCCCTAGTTGAAAATGTGCAGGAGGGGAGCAGCACATTCAACACGCCACTGGCATCATCGTCAGCCCTGAAAAACCAGGAGTCAAAGGAACAAATAATCCAGCGCCAACAACAACTGTCCTCACTAATGAACGAGCATGTGGCCGAATGTGGGAGTGCTAGGGCAGAAATGCAACAATGTGCAGAGACAGTGAAGGCAGCAATAGTATCCACATCCAAGGACATATGCACAGAATTAGCCGTGGTGCGGCACGTGCTCGCAGGCCTTGTTCAGGTTTTGAGGGACATGTGTCCTTGTGAGGGGCCAAGTACCTCCTCGGCTGCCAGTTCGGCCCCATCCAGCCCTGTCCGCAGATCGGCCAGGAACCTGCGGAGTACAGGCAGGGGTGCCCCGGGTGCAGGGAGAGGGGGGGGCAATAGAGTCCGCCCAGTGGGACAATCCCACATGATGCACTACACCACAGGCATCCACACACTTTTGTGGGAAGTTGAGGGGGGGTGTGTTGGGGAGTTGAGGGGGGAGGGGTGTGTTGGGGAGTTGAGTGGGGCGGCGGGAGGGGGTGTGTTCAGTCAAATCACCTAATCAATACAGTTTATGGTTATGCACAAATCACATGTGTGGACATTGATCATTGTGTACGTGTGCTGTATTTGTGAACGGTCCACAGTGTGCATGTCCCAGACACACACAGTGCCCCAAGTGCCATCTCCATGTGACACCCACCGTCCATATGTGCTAGAAGCATTGGTTAGAGTCTGACGCATGGCACGTCCTTCCTGTGCATTTCTTCCGCCCTGAGGTGCTGCCCCATCCCCAACCTCCTCATCCACATCGTCAGGTGGTTGCAGTTCAGCGTCAGGGGGCAGGGGCACATTCGGTCTGATGCACATATTGTGTAGCATTACACATGCCATGACGATATTTGCCACCTTCTCATGGCGATACAGGAGTGCCCCACCAGACCTGCTGAGGCAGTGAAACTGTGCCTTCAAGAGGCCAAATGTCTGCTCAATCACCACACGGGTACGGGTATGTGCACGATTAAATTCCTCCTCGTGCTGGTTCTGTGGGTTCAGGACTGGGGTAAGGAGCCACCTCTTCAAGGGATAGCCTGCATCACCTGTATGTGGGCAACAATGTGTGTGTCAATCATGACATCAGATTTCAAATCATGACGTAACACCATGGCATGCATTCATCTCTTCCTTTGAACCCCATTTCCATGCACAAATGCAGTCACACGATGTGACTGCTATATGTGTATTCCTCTTATGGACTGTTTTGCATGACTTCAACCACTGTATGCAGGGGGGTCCAGTACCTTATGAGTGCCCATTCACTGTGTTAGTACATAGCGGTTGTTTTGGTGATCTTGCCGATGTCCATGTGTTATCAATGCTCTCATCATGGCACCATTGCTGTCAGCCTCATGATGACCTCACTGAGCACTAAAAATGTTGTCATGCAATTCATTTGGGCCTCTATGTCCATGTATTGGTGTTTTGATGTTCATGTCCGTCATGTGGCTCCTTTGTGCGCAGTTATGGTGGACTGGCCTTTCAGTTGATGGTGTTTGGTGCTGTGTATTGGCTGAAGTCATTGCATGTAGGTGCATTTCTTTGAGCTGGATGCGGTCTGATTTTGTACAGTGCACATGCTTTTGGTTGGGTCATGGTTGGGACACATCTTCATTCACATGGTAGGGCTGCTTACATCTGGCTTTATGTGGTCAGGTGTCAGCTAAAGTCTGCACTGCTTTAGGGTATGAGCTGGCTCCATTACCTCTGCTACTCGCAGCCAGATGAAGTATGCATCCTCCCCCCCTGTCAGCCAGATGAAGTATGCATCCTTCCCCCCCACCTGTCAGCCAGATGAAGTATGCACCCCCCCCTGTCAGCCAGATGAAGTATGCATCCTTCCCCCCCTGTCAGCCAGATGAAGTATGCACCCCCCCCTGTCAGCCAGATGAAGTATGCATCCTTCCCCCCCTGTCAGCCAGATGAAGTATGCATCCTTCCCCCCCCTGTCAGCCAGATGAAGTATGCATCCCCCCTGTCAGCCAGATGAAGTATGCATCCTTCCCCCCCTTGTCAGCCAGATGAAGTATGCATCTTCCCCCCGTCAGCCAGATGAAGTATGCATCCTCCCCCCTGTCAGCCAGATGAAGTATGCATCCTCCCCCCGTCAGCCAGATGAAGTATGCATCCTTCCCCCCCTGTCAGCCAGATGAAGTATGCATCCTTCCCCCCCTGTCAGCCAGATGAAGTATGCATCCTTCCCCCCCGTCAGCCAGATGAAGTATGCATCCTCCCCCCACTGTCAGCCAGATGAAGTATGCATCCTTCCCCCCCTGTCAGCCAGATGAAGTATGCCTCCTCCCCCCCGTCAGCCAGATGAAGTATGCATCCTCCCCCCCCCTGTCAGCCAGATGAAGTATGCATCCCCCCCCCCTGTCAGCCAGATGAAGTATGCATCCTTCCCCCCCCCCATCAGCCAGGTAAAGTATGCATTGGTACGTCAATCACCTATCCACTTCACAATTCCATGGCCATGACATGAGCTCACCAAGTAGCCAGGATCTCGGCCCTGCATGTCGCTCCATGTGGCGTGGTATGGTGGAGTTCCGCAGGACCATTGAATCATGGGTTGATCCGGGGTATCGGGCACAACAATGTGTGATGATCCTGTTTGAGTCACATACCATTTGTACATTGATTGAGTGGTATTGCTTACGGTTGCGGTACGCTACCTCCATGGCATGTGGGACCACCAATTCCACATGGGTGCAGTCGATGGCACCAATGCAACCAGGTATGCCGGCCAGTGCATGGAAACCCACTTTGGTGTTTGCGAACTCCTGGGCAGACCGTGGTAAGGAAATGTAGTCGTCTGTGTGCTTGAGGAGGGCATTGAGCACTTGGTTCAGCGTATGTGAGAATAATGGTTGTGAAATGCCATGCAAGTGCCCCACTGTGTGCTGGTAGGTGCCTGTGGCCAGGAAGTGGAGCACGGACACAACCTTCAGTAGGGGGGGGGGGCGGTGGGTGTTTCAATCATGCTGACAATGTCGTCGTGTATCATGTCCACGATGGTGGTGATGGTGTCCCGGTCCAAACGGTACAGGGTGTGGATCTGCTCAGCGGTGAGGTTGAATGGACTGGCTCTGATGCGTGGGATTGGGGGCTGCCTGCGTGGTAGCACTGGCTGTGCTGGTGGGGCTTGCTGGCCCTGCCTTGCCCTCCTTCTCCTCCTGCGTCTCCTCTGTGCTGCCTGTTGTTGTAGTAGTTGTTGTTGCTGTAGCGCTTCCATTGCAATCAGGTCTCCAGCCCCAACGTTGCTAGTCGTATTGGAATCATTGTGGAGTGTGACTGGGTGTGGGAAGGGGTGGGGTGTGCTCCTTTTGTACTTGCCCAGTCTGTATTGCCTCCACCTGTGCTGATTGTGTGCACCTGTGACAACTGGGAACACTGCACATGGCCATTTACGGTTGGTCCGCGATGGCGGTATTAGCACCATGGCGGTAAGGTACTTTACGGCCTTCGCAAGGGCGTTAAGAGCATGTCCGCTCGACTCGTCATGTTCCCCAATTTGCGCCATACCGCTATTTCCGCCATGGGGGGGTCGCGTGCCCCCGTCCTTGGTGCTGTTAGCAGCACCGTTAACTACGGTGCCGCTAATTGCAGTTACTCGGATCATAATAGGACCTAGCAGTAAGCGATGCCAGTAATCCTTTACCGGCATCATTTTTCACTTACCGCCAGGGTCGTAATGAGGGCCATACTGAGCCTTTAGCACGTATGCCATCTCCTGACTCCTCTCAACACCCATCCACATGCCTGATCTCATGAGTTGCTATCTAGCAGAGCCTGGCCAGCGGTGCTAAGCATTATTTGTCTGACTGCACACACGCATTTTAATCCTACTACGTGACCTCCAACACTCTGCACTTCGATTCCTGAGAGCGTTCCCACCACCAGCGCATTGAGACTATAATAATGGGAAAATGCGCTACGTAAATGACTACTACTACTACTTCTACAACTAATGAATCAGGGGCGTAAGGTAAGTGAAAACCACAATGTTCTTGTAAAAGGATTTAGTGACCTAACCAGTGTCTAGGGCCCAAACTGAACCAAGAGTGCAATAAAGAGTCAATTGTACTTTCTAAGGTTTCTTGTCTGTTCGATCGCATCAAACCAGATTTTGTGTGCTGTTACAGCAGTTAAAACTGTGTTCAACGAGTCAGCGGTTGTGATCCAGTCTGGCAGTAGATGTCATATGCTTATGAAGATATGCAGTGAAGATGCTCGCAGTTGAACAAGGAGGTTCTAAGACAGTGGCAGCTAAACAAGGAGCGTCGTGTTCTAGCCAGGCTGTGACACGCTCAGCCGGTGCAGTGGTGAACTGGTTTGAGGATGCAGTTCAGAGGTTCAGGAACAGCAGTCAGGTTGTTCTATGGCAAGGAGCAGTGTTCAGCTGGGTTTAAACAGGGGCTCTCTGCCTTTCAAACATGATGCTTCAGAAGGGCGAATCAAAAGGGCCACCAGGTGAGGTTCAACAGTTTGTTCTACTGTGAAGATGCTGGGGACTGGATTTGCATTTCTGATGGATCAGTTTGATCAAGTACTTGAGGAGCTGTGGATGGTAAGGGCCATCAGGGTTGGTTTAATGGCTGGTTTGATGACGAAGATGCTAGAGCCTGAATACACAGTGTTGTTTGAGCGATTCTAGGCAGCGTACAATGGTCAGGGCTCGATGAGCCACTAGGGTCGGGTCCATGTAATTGGCAATTGGCAGCGAAGATGCTAAGGGTTTGATTGGTGGTTCAAAGGTGGCAGATGCAATTATGAGCATGTAGTTCATGCAGAGGCAATGACACACTTGATTAACGCGGTGTGGTGATGAACAGAGTCAAACATGCAAGACAGTGGTTAATTGACATAGAGTGCCAACAGCAGCTTGATGGGTTGTGTGGGTTTCAGGGCACAGAACAGTCTCCAATCACAGCTCTAATTGGTTCCAAGTTATGAACGCAGGTTTCCTGGCTGTTTTGCTCCTCTGGTTGCTGTGAGTCTATGGTCACAAGAATAGTATTTGGACCTTGTTATTTTCTCCCAAGCACTAGGGATACTTGTCAAAATCTTTAGGAGTCCTACAATGTGGTGAGGTCATGGGTACTGTATTGTCTGGAAGAGAGGCAGGTCTTATCCCAGCACCATGTCATCCCTAATGGTTCCTTTTGGTATGGTTCGAACACAGCACTCACTACTGCATTTGATGCTCAATCTTCACCTCACTGTCAGAGGACTTTGGAGAGATAAACTCTCCCAAAAGAGGTCAAATGAATTCTTCCTCTGTTCAAGAGAGAATCAAATAAGTGGTGGGAAACCCCTTCTCTTAAAGGTAAATGTCTGCAGGTGATCGGACTAAAGCTAGTCTGCCTTAGTGGTCCAATCACTGTTTGTGAAATCAGTTGGCTTTGCCCTTCTGACATCAAACCCAAAGTGCTTTGCTCTAGAAGAAGAGGAGGGGAAAGGAAGGAGAGAGTGAGAGGGAGAGAAAAACAAGATAGTGGTAGTATTTCTCCACTGTACACAGCCCCACAGTCTACTCTAACCCCACCCTCTTCGTTCTCACTAGGATGAAAAGACCTTTAGAAAGGAAGCAATCTGTTGTGAGGATACTCCCTTTGAATGGACTTGCTCCTTTGATACTTGGGTCCAGCATAGCTGACTGTGGTGCAGCTATCTCTAGGTGAGGATGTTTCCTATCCACAACAGGAGATCAAAGAAGAGTCATGGTTATTCATGTTCCTGTCCTGTCAGTTGGTAGTATCAACCTGTCTGGTCAGAATACATACACATCAACGTCCACAGCTGAGTTGGCTCATAGGAGCTGAAGCACTTCTGATATCAAATTGAATGTGGCTGCAATGATCATGAGTAGGGGCATGCCTTAACCTATGCATAGCTTATCTTTAGAGTTCACCATGCTCACAGCCTGGGCTACTTTTATCATCATAGTTTTGGTACAGGGAGGCATATCTTAAATTCATCCCCTGTGCTGCATATACTTGGCTGCCTCCACAGCTGTCAAATCGGCACCTGCGAAGTCTGAACCGACTCACTTCTACTGGTAGAGCAAGCGCTGCAGATCAAGATACTGATGCAGCAAGACACAGATGCAAACATTGCTTTTAGTGTTGAACTCAAGAAAGGGGAACCTCATCAGTAGATTGAATTACCTGCATCAATTACACTTGCCAAATGATAATCTGCCACACAGTCCCACATTAAGTCCCCAGACCAATTCTCTGGGCCTCATTACACGGATGGCGGTAAGGATGTACCGGTACCGGTAAAATACCGGTACCGGTAAATCCTTACCGCCTTACTACGAGGTCCCTTTGCGGGTTGGGGGATTTAACGCCTGCTTTTTGCAGGCGTTAAAATCCAACCCGCTAAGGGACCTCAGAGCTAATTACGGCACCGCAAAATTGCGGTGCCGTAATTAGCCCCTTCCCCATTCTCATAGAGCCCTATGGGGCAGAAATGGGAATGGGGAAGGGCAATGGCGGAAAGGGGATTTACCGCCCCTCCAACCTTGGAATGGGGCGGTAAATCCCCTTTCCGCCAAGGCGGTGCCGGTATTTTACCGGCATGAGCCATGGCGCAAATAGCGCCATGGCTCACCGCCTACCGTGTAATGAGGCCCTCTGTGTCCCCTAGTGTACTCACTAAAGCACATTTGCAGCCCTGTGCATGGTCTCCTTTTAATTTAAACACTAATAATTAAACTTTATGCAAAACTCTCTTTAAAAAATGCAACCTAGACCGCGCAATGCTACAATACTGCTCAACCATATATTGAATCCCATAATGTTGAGCTCCCAGTTCTATTTTGTCCATCTCAATGGTTGTGTTTCATTTAATTTCAACCCAGCCAGTGAACTCTAATCCCGATTTCACATCCAGACACTTAATAGTTTCTTGGAATAAGGTCTACTGCTCTCTATGTAAGTGAGCTCGATTGGAGTCGAAAGCCATGCGTTTACATGGTCTGGTCGGATTTCTTTCTTGCTTACTGAGTGATTTATCATCCAAATTTCATCTACAGATGCTTAATGCTCCCATGGCAAATAATCTCTCTTTTAGTGAGGTCCACCAAGCCACACATCTACCAACCATAGAACTGCCAATGGCTGTAAATGAAGAAATACCAGCTCCTGACAACATGAAAAAAATCCACGTATATATAAAATGAAGCCCATGTATTTTTGCCCCACAATAACATTTTATTTGGTTTTAGGACATTTTGTATCTGCTTCATTTACTCTTCTAGTTAGTTGTCCTTTCAGTGTGCTTACTGCTGCTGTGTTTTAGATGACTGCCATCACTGCCCTCATTCTCTTCAGCTGTGCTGTCATCAACAATAAAACAAACTTGGGAAATTATTGTGCAGCACTGCCATGCAGCAAGATAAGTTTCTATTTTTCATTACACACACTCTTAGCAGACGTGTAGGAAACTACACGAGAACTAAGAGGTGAGGGGGTTGGGAAGGAAAGGAGGAGCGGGGAAGGGAAGGGTTGCTGGCTAGTAACACACAGGCTGCCCGGAACCCGGTCTTGAACCAGAGAATACAGCTCCTCTTCCGAGACTCCTGATTGGCCAGCACCCCCTTCCATGGTGCTAATGAAAAGAAAAACATAATGCACATAATACATTATGTACCCCGGATTGGTCAGTGCAATACCCACGTGACCGGAACACTTACAGTAATGGAAATACCCTCGCCTTGCGCCAGACTCTATTTGGCCCATTTGTTCACCGCTCCTGCTGGCGCTGCATCTTCCAAAAGGTATGCTCCATTGCTGGTAACTTGTTTTGGCTTCTTTGCACTTGAGTACCATTTTTACCTTGGTGCGCCCAGCACACGGCTCCTTCCCATGACCCTCCTCTCCCCAGTGCCCCTTGTCCCTTAGCTTCCCACAGTGCTGTGGATTGCCCAATGCACTACCCACATGACCGGAACAGCCTGACTTTGGAGGCTGAGTGCCAGGTCAGCGCCACAGCAACGGGCACCTCTGTGAGGCACCTCCATCAACCATTTGCCTGTATACCCTGGGCGCCCCAGCCAGGTCCCCAAAAGCTGTCTACAGACAACTCCAGGTAAGAAACGAATATTTTGGTTGCATAGCCAGTGGAGCATTTTTAATGCTTGACACTGTCTTGTATCTACCAAAACTATTGTATCACCACAGTAGTTTCCTTAACCCCTACTGCACTTATGGTTTTTTCATTGTGTTAAATTTAGCTTCATTATAGTATAGTCACTGTTTTTGAACTTAGCTGCATCTTTGAGTATAGCCACTGTGTTGAACATAGCGGCATCTTGAGTATAGCCACTGTATTGAATATTGCTGCATTTTTTTGAGAATGCCCACTGCTTTGAATTTAGCCACATTTTTTAGTATAGCCTCTGTGTTGAATTTAGCTGCATTTTTTAGTATAGCCACTGCTCAGGACTTATATCCACTGTTTACAATTTTAACTGATTTGTTGGGGATAGCCACTGTACTGAATATAGCCGCATCTATGAGTATGATAAGATTTGACATGATAAGTCATTTATAAAGCGTCATAAACAAGTGTTTCTAGGTGTCACAAGACAAGGGAGGGAAGACAGAGGGAGGACAAGACAAATGACCTTACTAGGCCCTGTGTCATTCAAATTGTTCAAGTGTGAGAATGAGAATTGCAAGGGGAAAGGGAGGGGAGGAGTGCAAGGGAGAGGGGAGGGAGGTGAAAACAGGGCAGCAATGCTGTAAGTGCAGCCAGGGCAGCACAGTTCTGGGTAGTGCAAGGAGGACAAAGGACTGTAGGGTTACAGTTACAGTCCCTAAGTGTGTGGTAGGCCCAGAAGCAGTGCAAGGGTGTCTGATCAAGAAAGAGACTGGTACCCAGTGAGACTCTGAGGGTAGCCAAGCAACCAGTCGGTACAGCAGAAATGTAGGCCAGGTAGGTCAGCAGTGGAGGGCGAGAGAGAAAGCAGAGGAGAAGAGGAAAGTTTTGAGCTGCTTCCGGACTTCAGGTGGTACGGCTCAAGTTTGAGAGGGGCAGACAGACCATAGCAGAGGGAGGCACCTGCAGAGGAGAGGGATCTACCCCCCACTCTCTGCCTGGAGAAGTGTCTAACCCTTAGAGAGTTGGGGGTAGCTGAGCTAAGGAAGGTATTTTGGAAGAGAGCACTTGATGTAGTGCGGGCCCCAGCCCCAGAAAGCCTTGTGGACAATGCAAATGGTCTTGAACTTGATCTCTGCAGCCACCGGGAGCCAGAGGAGAGATTTCAGTGCTGGAGAGATACCGTCCCTGGGTTTGAGGCCCAGGTTCATTCTTGCAATATTGTTCTGGATTAGTTGCAGAGGGCGGAGAGTGGAGGAAGAGGCTGTTGCATTAGTCCTGCCTATAGAGAACCAGGGCTCTGGACACAGTGAGCTATAGGGGGAAAGTGAGAAAGGGCAGAGTGCCTTTGAGGAGGTCCAGCTGGTAATGGGACTTCTTGCTGATGCCCGAGATGTGAGAAGAGAAAGAGAGAGTGGAGTCGAAGATGACACCAAGGTTTTTTGCCTCTCAGGAAGGCAAAGGAAGAGTGAAAGAGGGAAAGCAGGGGCAGAGATACCAATGAGATGGATCTCCGTCTTACTGGCATTAAGGCAGAGATTGTTGTAGGTGCACCAATCCTGAATCGCGGATAGACAGTCAGGAATGAGTGAGAGAGGAGAGGAGGCTGAGGAGAGCATGAAGGAAAGCTGAGTGTCATCTGCATAACACTGAAAGTTAGAGGACAAGGTAGAGATCAGGTGGGCCAAAGGTGCCAAGTAGAGGTTGAAAAACCAGGGTGAGAGGATAGAGCCCTGGGGAACGCCAAAGGTAGAGAGAAAGGTGGCAGAGAGAAAGGGACCAAGTTGGACCTGGGAGGGGCGGTCCAAGAGAAAGGAGGTCAGCCACTCCAGCGCCTGATCCGTGATGCCCAGTTTCTCACAGAGTCGATTGATCGGGATGGCGTGGTTGACCGTGTCAAAAGCAGAGGAAAGATCAAGGAGGATGAGGACAGAAGGAATATCGGAATCAAGGTTAGAGAGCAGAACTTCACAGGTGTTCAGGGGAGCAGTTTCCATGCCTTTGGCAGCTCTGAAGCCAGACTGATGGTAATGGAGGCAACCAACAGATTCAGTGTGGAGAGTAAGCTGGGAGATGGCCAGCTTTTCCAAGAGTTTGCTCAGGAAAGGGGTGATGGAGAATGGGCGATAGTTTGCCGGGCAGGTAGGATCGGCAGACGGCTTCTTGACGGGATGCACAAGGGAGTGCTTAAGGGGGAGGGGAAAGTTCCTCTGGCGAAAGAGTGATTACAGAAATTGGCCAAGTATGGAGCGATAGTGTCAATATGGTCTTGGTGGTTCTGCAGGAGCAGAGGAGCACATGTTTGGACAACAGTTTCATAGATCGGACTTGTCTAGACACCTCCTCAGGTGTTGTCAGAGAGAAAGAGGAGAAAGGAGGAGGAGAGGGAGAGATGGCCAAAGGGGGGGCTGAGAGAGGAAGAGGGAGAGGAAGAGGAGATAGAGGACAGGATGTCCTGAGTTTTAGCAGAGAAGTGAGAGGCCAGAGCCATACAGAGGACCTTGGAGTGAACAGGAGAGGTGGAGATGGCAATCGAACTGGCCAGTTACTAGCAGATTCTAAAGAGTTTGGCCGTATTGTTAGAGGCCGCAGACATGGAGGCTTGAATGTGTGCTCTCTTTTTGGACAGAACAGAGAGTCTGTATTGCCTTTGGAGTAGGCAGCAGGCCAGTTTGTCAGATGATGCGCCTGAAGCCCTCCACTTCTTCACACCCACCCTGTACTTGCATTTCAGGATGGTGAGGTCGAAATCATACCAAGAGTTGCACTTGGAGGTAGGCTTCAGCTGGATTCTCTTGACAGGGGCAAGGATGTCCAGGGTGTTTGAAATAGAAAGATGTAGATTAGAAAGGGCTGTGTCAGGGTATGAGTCTGCCACAGGAGTAGGAGGAGCAGAGAAAGTAAAGGCAAAGGCTTCCACTGACACACGTTTCATTGGCCGAAGGTCTGAGAAGGTAGCTGGCACTGCTGTGGGGGGCTTTGCCTGAGGGATACAGAGTTTCAGATGAGAGGTGAGTAGAAAGTGGTCAGTCCAAGAGAGAGAAGTGGTGAGGTTGCGGGAAAACCCAGAGGAGGGATTAGAAGCATCCAGGTGGATGTTGAGATCTTTGAGGAGAAGTTGAGAAGTAGAGGCAAGGAGAGAAGAAGAGAGGTCGGCCCATTCAGAGAGGAAGAGGGTGACCTGGCCAGGTGGCCTGTAGTTGGTGGCCACAGTTAGAGAGAGGCCAGGAGAGAAAGAATGCCTGAAGACTAGGCATTCAAAAGAGGAGTAGGCCTGTGTAGGGATGACAGAGGGCGGGACCCACTCCAGAAAGATCAGGGCTACTCCACCTCCAGGTCAGTTGGTTCAGGGTTCGGAGAGGACCTTGTAGTCCACAGGGAGCAGACTGTCAAAACTCGTGACAGACATGTCTTGGTGAGAACACGCACATCTAGGTCGAGTTCTTTGAGGAGGTGACAGATGTCAGAGGATTGTTTGACAGCAGAACGAGAGTTGAGAGTGGCGACATGGAACAGGTTGCCACATTTAAAAGACTTCAGTGGAGGGGTACAGGCTTGAGGTACACCCCACAGAGGTGGTAGAGGGGCCTGAGGGTGGTGGAAGGAGTAGCAGGAGAAGGGAGGAAGTTGATAATATGTGGGAAACGCCTATCAAAAAGGAGGCAATTGGGCTGAGAGCCCTGAATCAAGATGGTGCATTTCAGATAGACATTAATGATGGTCTCGGAGTTTGTCAGAGGATGCACCTGAAGCCCGCCATTTCCTCTCAGCAACCCTACACTTGCATTTCAGGGTGACAAGGTCGGAGTCGTACCAAGAGTTGCACTTGGCTTTAGGCTTCAGGCGAATCCTCATGACATGGGCAAGAATATCGAAAGTGTCAGAGATAGCAGAGCGGAGCCTGGAGGGGGCAGTGTCAGGATTAGAGTCTGCCGGAGGTGGAGGAGGGGGCGAGAAAGTGGCAGCGAAGGCCGCAGCTGACACATGCTTCATGGGTCGGATGACTGAGAAGCTAGGTGGCAGGCACTCCACACCATCTACTCCATCATCCAGGCCTGGATGGCAGTTAATGGCCTCTGCCTCAATGGAGACAAGACTGAAATCATGATACTAGGTCATCAGAGCACCCTAGACAAACTGGACAAACTGTACGCCAACTTCTCCATTCACTACTCCATCATCCCCGTATCCACAGCTGTAAAGACACTGGGAGTATACCTAGACTCCTCACTATCTATGACCAGGCAAGTCAGCGCAATCACCTCCTCATCTGCGCATACCACCAAACTCATAAATGCCATCGAGCCATACCTCTCTAAACCCAACTGCCTCTCTATAGCTAGAGCAACCATTGGAGCCAAACTGGACTACTGCAATGCCCTCCTAGCAGGCACATCAGCTAAAAACCTAAACAGACTTCAAGTCACGCAGAACAATGCTCTCCGGGTCGCTCTTAGCATCTCAAGAAGAGAGCATATCTCCAATGCCAGACACTCAGCCCAGTGGCTCCTGGTCAAAGACCGGATCACACACAAAATCCTCACACACAAATGCCTCTCTCTCTCCGCCCCGTCCTATCTATCAGAGACCATCTCCAAACCCTCCACATCCCGTGCCACCAGGACGCAATACACCAATGTACTCTACATCCCACGCATCAAAAAAGCCAAAGCCGGTGGCCTAAGTTTCCCCTACATTGCCGCCAAGACCTGGAACGCTGTTCCTGCAGACATTAGAGCAGAGAACTCACTCCCGATTTTTCGTAGGAAACTGAAGACCTCTTTCCTTGCACAATAATATGTGACACTCGCGAACCTATGTGAATATACTGCAATGTAAATCTGTACAAATGTTATATTTGCCCCTGTATATAATGTATTTTTTGTAAATAATGTATTTTATGTAACTAAGATATGTCTGTAACAAGCGCCACGATGCCCCCAGGCTGACGTGCGCTCTACAAATCTGAATAAATAAATAAATAAATGCCGGAACTGGCTTGGCCTGCGAGTTAGAGAGGGAGAGATGTGAGGAAAGGAGAAAGTGATCGCTCCAAGTGAGAGGAGTGGTGAGAGTGTTTGAGAGGGGGAGGTCTGGCGAGATGAGAACATCTAGAGTGTGACTGCAGAGTGAGTCGGGCCGGAGGGAAGAATAGGTGGGTGGTAGATAGTAGCCACTGTGAGAGGGAAAGTCTACAGAACAGACATTCAAAGGAGATGTAGGCCTGAGTGGGAATGATAGAGGCAGGAATCCACTCAGGGAATATCAAGACTACACCGCAGCCACTACGGTTGGCTCTGGGCACGGAGAGGATCTAGTAGCCATCGGGGAGGAGAGTGTCAAAACTCGTAACAGAGCCGGCCGTGAACTATGTCTCGGTGAGACCAAGAATATCAAGGTCATGCTCTTCTAGGAGATGGCTGATGTCAGAGGAGTGTTTGACAGCTGAGCGGGAGTTAAGAATCACGAGGTGGAGAAGGTTGCCATCCTTGAAAGACTTCCGGGAAGGGGTGCAAATCAGAGGTACACCCTGCAGAGGTGTAGGAAGATCCCGAGGCGGGTCAGAGGAGGAGGAGGGAGGGGGCAGAGTAGCCAAGGTAGCAGACGAAAAGGACGCAGAAGATGTGGTGGAGGGTCAAGGCAGGGATACAACAGAAGGGAGAGAGGGGATAGCGGGAGCAGAAAGCAAATTAATACGGCATGGCAAGCATCTGTCAAAGAGGAGGTGGTTTGCCTGAGGGTCTTGAACCAAGACAGTACCATGGCAGTAAACATTAATAATGACCTTAGAGGAGTAAAAGGAAGCCAGGAGGGCCTCCTAGTCGGTGCCACCATTAATGGGAGAGGAGGAGAAAGGGGAGAGCACAGAGACAATATGAATAGTCCAAAGTTTAGGGGAAGGAACAAAGAGGATGCCGGTGAGAGTCTGTCTGGTGGAAGCACTGGTGTAGGTATCAGCAATAGGTAAACCTGGTTTGGGGACCAGTGTATCCTTCTTGAACTTCTTCGTACCAGACTTAGTGAGAAGGGGGGGATAGAGAAACAGTTGGAGAAGATAGGAGGGACAGAGAGCACCATATCAGCGGAGGGGGTGGGGGGCAAGCAGAGGAGGGGGGACTTGGTAGGAAAAGGAGACAAGTAAAACACAGTGGTTACTGGGCGCAGTTAAGTTTAAAATATGAGCAGGCAGGTAAAACACAGTGGTCACTGGGCACAGCTAAATTTAAAAATCTAAGCAAGCAGGTAAAACACAGTGGTCACAGGGCACAGCTAATTTTAAAATCTAAGCAGGCAGGTAAAACACTGTGGTCACTGGGCACAGCTAAGTTTAAACATCTAAGCAGGCAGGTAAAACACAGTGGTCACTATGCACAGCTAAGTTTAGCATTCTAAGCAGGCAGATAAAACACAGTGGCCACTGGGCACAGCCAAGTTTAAAAATCTAAGCAGGCAGGTAAAACACAGTGGTCAGTGGCCATAGGCACGTTTAAAAATCTAAGCAGGCATGTAAACCACAGTGGTCACTGGGCACAGCTAGGATTAAAGTCCGATGGAGGTGCAATGAAGAAGGAATGATGGAGTGAGACCCAAAGGGTTGAGAGGTGGAGATGCGACAAACCCACAGAAGGAGGAATGTCACAGAAAAGGTCAGCAGCCATGGAGGATAGTAGGAGCAGGTCGCTTTTCAGGTCAGCCGATGAGGCCCCCATGCCGTCCATATAGCAGACAGGGAGCAGACAGGGGCCTTAGGAGTGAGACTTCGGTGGGGGCCGGCGTTCGCCTGCCTGTGACCCCAATTGGCTAGTTGTGGAGAGAGACAGCCAATCCTCCGGGTAAGGATGAAGCACTGCAGTGCTCATGTGGATGTTGGCCATCTTGGATGGTTAAGGGTCCCAGTGATCACAATGTGCCTGCGATGCAAATGAAGGCAAAGTAAACAAACAGAATAAATCAGAGCAAGGTGAATGCTCTAAAATGGTTCAGAGCCCAAGTAGATTTACCGGAGGGTGAGTTGATAGTCTGCAGACACTTGGGATCGCCAAGTTGGAGAAGCACCCAGCAATGCGACCCCAATGTAATCAAGTCACAGGGGAAAGTGAGGGCCAGCGCAACAGCCACAGAGCATATAGTGGGCCTTTGGTGGCGGCCGGTGTTCGCACAAGACACAGGACAGTGGACTTTATACTTTTGACGGGCATTGACATTTTCCTTAGTTTCGGTTGAGGCAGGGAAACCCCTCTTAGTCATAGGGACAGGCAGGGTTCTTGCTCATTTTCAGTCCAATATAAGTCTATAGCAACAAGCATGCCACCTTTGTGTCCTGAGTCTATTACTGCACCCTTACAATAGCCACTGTATAAAAAAAAGTAACTGATTTTTTTGTATAGCCACTGTGATGAACATAGCTGCATTGAATTCAGCTGCACTTTGAATCTGCCACTGTGTTATTTCTAGTTCTGTTTGAATATAGACCCTGCACTGAAGCGAGCTGTAATTTGAGGGTAGTATCTGCTTTATTTCTAGCGGGGCTTGAACCGCGGCACTGTGTTGAACCTAATTGGCACTGAGCTGCATTGGACCTAGCTGCATTCTGAGTGCAGTCACTATTTAACTCTAGCTGTACTTGAACTTCTCCAGCGCTGCCATGCTAGCAGCACTTCTGAGTTCACTACTGTGTTAAATCTAGTTCCATTCTGAGAATAGCCATTGCATTGAACCTCCCTGTAGCCATAAACATGATTACAGCAGCGCCTCAAACTTTGCCTCCTTCCCTACTCTAGCCTCCTTGGAGTACACTGATAGTGGGGCAGCCCACCCCCATTAGCCTTTCTAGCCACCATGGCAGACGCAACATGCTATCGACCATGAAAACCAACACCCAGATCACAGAGGCACTGTGGAGCACCAAAAATATGGCCAACTGCTTTGCGGACCTCTCCCCCAGCACCCTCCACACATCCAGCCCTTGGGGAAGAACTGCCCTGCTCAGACACCTCCCTCCGCCCCCACACAAGCCTTAGCCTAATGATACCACACTGCCCTCTAACACCCCTGCGATCACCCTCCCCTGACCCCTTCACTCCTCAGTGTTTGCATCCCTTAGCTCACTCATGCTTCCCTTACCAACACCCCTTCCAGGGCTGCCCCGCTGACCTTCACACACACGCCACAGTTACCAAATAACCCCCTAAAAAACAGAATTTGAAACACCAGAACCCTCTAATCTCTGCACACCTCTCCCTATCTCTCCCCTAGTTCCCTGCATGCACCCCTCACCTACACCATTACGACTTCCACCACCTCTCCCAACCCAGTGAAATCCATCTTCAACACTTCCTTGAACTCCTTCAGCACTAACCCCCTTCAGCCTTCTCGACAACTTCCCCTGCCCCCCCTACCCTCCTGACTCCACACCTACAATCCCATCTTACACTCTCCATTTACCCCCTCTCCCACTACAATCTTCCTCCCTTAGAACCATACATCACGAGCCCTCATTTCTGACCTTCAAAGAATACTCAGACCCTCTCCATCCCATCTTGACATCAGAGACAACTCACCCTGCCCTACCGACCTCTCCCCTTCTACATCCACCCTCCCTCCCACTCCCTTCACTCTCACTTATTCATAATGAACCGCCCAAGGAGGGCCTCACAGGAGATCCCTTCCCTGCCCTCTGCCACCACCCCAAAGGCACTCCATAGCCTGCCTTTCCAGGGGCAAACAACACCCGCCCCCACTCCTTACTCTCATGCATCCTCATTAACACCAGATCTGTCGCCAAAAAGCGACACAACATATACAACCTCATTTCCTCTGAAAGTCCAGACATCCCTTTCATCACAGAAACCTGGTTATCTGATGACTTCAGACCCATCGCACATGAGGCATTCCCCCCAAGCTACACACTCATCGCCCATAACAGAAGTTGCATATCAGGCGGGATTGTCACTCGCCTGTGGCCAGAGTGAAAATGGGCAGAACAATGTCAAGACCGTGGATGATACAAAGGGGTACTAGGCAGGGATGCCCGCTATCGCCGATGCTGTACATCTTGGGCTTGGAGCCGATCGGTATCTACCTTAGGAGACAATACTTCGATGCGGGCATAAAATTGGGAAATGAACACTCCATAATATCCTTATATGCAGAGGATGTTCTTATATACCTAAGGGATCCTCAACTTAACGCACAGGTGGTCCTGGACATCCTTGATAATTATGCAGCCTACTTGGGGATTAGGTTTAGCAGACTTAAGTCTTGTGCTTTTCCGATGGGTCGACTCAGAGACCTAGATGAAGAAGACTTACCTGAAGTTGGGATAAAATGGCAACCGGACGCGTTCCGCTACCTGGGTGTTAACATAAAACACACCCCAGAACTAACACACAAGCAGAACACGGAAACTGTAATGAAAGGGCTGCGTAAATCCACGAAATTTTGGTCTAAATTACCATTGTCAATGATGGGTAGAGCGGCTATCATCAAGATGATCGTACTACCACGGTTTTTATATTACTTTGTAAACATCTGCTATTATATTAAACCGCCCTTCTTTAAAAAACTAGAAGCATTACTCAAGGAATTTCTTTGGGGAACATCCAGGCCCAAACATTCGTTATCAACTCTTACACTACCCCACAAGGCAGGTGGGATACTACTACCTGACTTCCACATGTATTACCTGGCAGCACAACTCACCCATGCAACCAAGTGGCTCCTGGACGAGCGCACAGCTAAAACAAAACTACTGAGTCAAACGCCTTCCTTGCTATTCCCTAGGGAGACACTTTGGAGCCCACTTAAGCAGGTGCAAAACGTTCCCATGGTCGTAAAAGTAGGCAGGCAGATATGGTCCAAAGCCTGCTCAGAAAGGCGCCTCGCACATCCTTACTCCCCCAATATCCCCATACTAGTGGACACATACAGAACCCAAGCAGACCTCACGGTGGCAAGGAGATGGGAAAGCGCTGGGATCTATACATGGGGGGACCTGTTTGAAGATGGCAAATTCAAGGAATTCGAGTCATTACAAACAACGAAGGGCTTCCGAGCGGCCAGTTCCTGTGGTATCTTAAACTCAAACAGATAGCTAAGAAGAAATGGACAGACTGGCCAGAGGAACCTACCCCAGATCCTCTCCTACAAGAGATGTATGACCTAACAGACGACTGGAAACCAATAACCAGGCTCTACAGCAGACTGATGGATAAACCTAACCCCAGAAGTGTGACACTGAAGGCAAAATGGGAGACAGACTTCGAGATCACATTATCTGAAGAAGAATGGGAAAGAGTGCTACTCTACCCCAAAGAGGTATCCAGCAATGCCATATTCAGGCAAATAGAACTGAATGTTCTATACAGGACTTACATGACCCCCCAGAGGGTGGCCAGTTTTAACAAGCAAGTATCACCCTCTTGTCCGTGGTGCGGCAACAACGCAGCGGATATGATTCACATGTTCTGGACCTGCACCAAAACCATG
This sequence comes from Ambystoma mexicanum, assembly GCF_040938575.1. Lineage (NCBI taxonomy): Eukaryota > Metazoa > Chordata > Amphibia > Caudata > Ambystomatidae > Ambystoma > Ambystoma mexicanum. Next base: position 643,473,666 of record NC_090935.1, read on the forward strand.
GCATTTTGGTCTAAGGTTAAACAGACCTGCACAGAAGCGTGGATAGTCAGATACACATGGGTCCCCAAAGAATGCTTATTAGGAGCCTACACTAGAGTGGCCAAGTATAAACACATCTTTAAGCTGATGGACATATCCTGTATCCTGGCAAAAAGAACTATAGCAATGGCCTGGAAATCCCCGAAGGGCCCGAGATATGAAAGATGGATCAAAGAACTGGAAAGATAGACAGAGCTGAGACCAAGTCCTGGCAAGAAGGGATCAATACAGGAGACGAAATTATGAATGTCACTCTCGAATCATGGAAGGCCCTCTTGAGGGACATTTGCTTCACTGCCGACCACATGCCACCATGAACTCAGTGCTCACATTGATACGACCCAGAAAGAGACAAACCCACCTGCATAGTCGAGACATTTGAGGCAGATCTCTGATAATCCTTGATCTGCCAAACCTATACATAACCAGCCTGAACTGAATCCCTGTGAGGTCAACATAACGCAAGTAGAAGACAGTTTTCGTTCATTGTTTATTATGTTATTTTTTTTGTTTTGTTTGTTATTACCCGTTATATGAAAGGAGATGACATTATTAGTGTAAATGCAACTCAAATAAGACTAGATTGTAAATTAAGAAATGTCAATAAAATGCGTTACAAAAAAATCAGGCAGGATTGTCATCCTCCACAAATCACACCTCTCCATCTCACACTCTAAGCAACAAGCCTGCATTGAAGACTGTGAATCCCTCCTTGTGAAATTTCTCATCAACCTACCTCTTACCCACAGCTTTTTACTCATACACTGACCCTCCCAGGTCCAAATTGGGTCGTTCCTTTCCTCTATCTCACTTTCTGCCTGTGGTGTCCCCAGGGGTCTAACCTCTCTCCCTGGCTCCTCAACCAATACCTGGCGCTGCTCGTCCACTGCATTGCTGCTCTCTGCTCAATCTTTCAATGTTATGCGGATGACACCCAACTTGTTTTCAGTCTCCCCTCTGCCACCTCTTCTTCCTCTCTCATCTCTGACTGTCTGTCTGCAATCCAGGAGTGGTGCGCCGCCAACGACCTCTGCCTTAATGCCAGTAAGACAGAGATCCTCCTCATCAGAACACCTGCACCTTCCTTTCCTGTCACTCTCTGGCCGGCCTACCTTGGCCCTCTCATTGCTCCCACTTGCGAGGCTAAGGACCACAGGTCATCTTCGACTCCACACTTTCCTTTTCTCATCACATCTCTGACGTCTCAAAAAAGTCTAACTACCAACTGCACCTCCTCAGAGGTATTCTTCCTTTCCTCTCCTTCCCCCAGAAGCTCACTGTCTCCAGAGCTCTGGTTCTCTCTAGGCTGGACTATTGCAACAACCTATTTCTAAATCTGTCTTCAACCACTCTCTGTCCTCTGCAGCTCATCCACAACAGGACTGCAAGACTTGTTCTTGGCCCAAGCCCTGCGATCGTATCTCTCCAGCCCTGAAATCTCGTCATTGGCTCCCAGTTGCTGCAATGATTACATTCAAGACCCTTTGCATTGTCCACAAGGCTTTCTGGGGCCTGGGTGCACAATACCTTCAACTCTCCCTCTATAAATACATTTCTACTCAAGCTCTTCACTCCTTCACCCTTTGGGTCAGTCGCTTCCCTAAGCAACGAGTTGGGGGTAGATCCCTTTCCTCGGCTGGGGCCTCCCTCTGGACAGCCTCCCTGCCTCTCTGAAACTTGAGGAGAACCATCTTTGGTTCCGGAAGCACTTCAAGACCTTCCTCTTTGCTTCTGCCTTTGCTCTTCCTCTCCCCTGCTAATCTGTCTGGTTTGGCACCGGGCACCCTCTGATTTTGTGCCCAGATCCCTGCCCTCCCTGCCACACACCCGCACTGCCTCCTGGCAACCTCTGCACTTGTGTCTGTATTTTCAACCCTACAGTCCCCTTCCAGCACTTATCAGACACCTACTTCTCGCACTTACCACCTGTTGTTGTTCTATCACGTGTTCAGCACCTTCCACTCCTCCCTGCCCTTCGCACTTTCCCCTTCCCTCTACCCTGCACTTGCACGTTCTCAATGTCACTGGGCCTATTAAGATCGTTGTTTCGTCCTCCCTTGTTTCCCCTCCCTTGCCTCGACGAGCTCTGAAACACCTGTGTATGAGCACGATAAAAATAAAATACAAATAAATATATCATACAGATATCCCGGCAACTACCTCCACCTCAACCCAGGAAAAACAGAAATCATGATCTGCGGGAAGACAGCGTTCTTCCCCCAACCCACCCCTTGCCCATCTTCCCTAGGTCCTCCCTGTGCTGCATACAATGCAGTAAAGAACCCGGGATGCACCATGAACAATGATATGACACTCTCTCACCACATTGACTCTGTGCCCAAATCTTGCTATCTACACCTCCGCATTCTCAGACGTATCTTGTCTTACCTCTCGTAACCTCACAGAGTCACCGCAATCATGGCCTTGGCTCCAGAGAGCACATAACACCCGCACACTGTATCCTCCTCTGGCTCCCTATTGGGCGACGGGCAGCTTTCAAAGTCATGTGCCCTCCACAAGACAGGCCCAGAATACCTCCAACAGAAAGTACTCCAATACCAACACAACTGAAATCTTAGATCAGGCACCAAACCCATGCCTCGCATTGGGTTATTCATGCACCTCTCAGGTAGGCCGGGGCAGCAATGAACCTGCAAATGAAATATACCAAGACCAGAGAATATAAACTCCAGTAGACAACAGGACAGAATGCACGCCAATTCTACGAAACCAGGAAACAAGCCAGAGCACAAGGGTCCATATCAAACTCCATGCTCAAGAAAAATTAATTATGGCATGGCCACCCACCCACACACATCGGCACTACTCTTAAGACACATCACACAACACCTCTGCCATAACAATGCAGCTATCCCCAATTACAAAAATCCAGTCTAGCTAGACACTGCATGCACATACTATCCAGACGATCCTACAGCAGCCATCCACATGCCAGCTTGATATGGGTAGCTAGTAGAAACTTGGCCACCCCTACCCTCCTTCGTATTCACCATAATTCATGTGGTGTCCCGATGGGAACAGCGGGCCTGGATGCACGAAAGCCCTCTCCTCCCAGAACAGAGACACAAACACAGTGTGTATGGTCTTCGATCCCACTTGTGCACTGCCATGCGTGCTGATGCGATGCTGTATTCATTGACATGGCGCAATGACGTACCCTGTCTTTGCACCTTAAAGGAGAGCACACCACAATGCACAAACATATTCTACAGTCATCTGACAAATTTCTCATACCATGGATTTAAGTGCCCCAAGGGCATTCACCTACAGCACTTTGACACCATACCAATAGGAAAAGGCGCTATACAAATGAAAAATTATATTACATTACTTTGCAGAGCTTCTGAAATCTTTCATTGGGCAAGACTAAATGTATCATATGTAAGTGCTGTTTGTAAATGAAAACACGTTCATGAATCTGCATATATTCTGCAATATAAGTTATACATGTTATAAGTAAAATGTAGTTGTGCTGTATTTATCACACTTCATACAGTAAAGTGTAAAAAGTATGAATTAATCTACACACACAAACACACACTTAAATATTGTTATCATACTGTTTTGGAAAACATGTAAACAATACAATTGGACATTTTAAGCATTACAAAGCAGAATATATTGTACCCTATGATACCAGGTATCTTAATGCAACCATTTAGCAAATATAGGCTGCGTAGTGTGTAATTAATAGTACATACAATGTTTTCCTAAATTATCATATTTTAATTCATTAACTTATTCAAGCATAAGTATCAAAAAACATTTTAAAAGACACATATACACAACATAGCAGTATACAATGATAACAAATTATTTTTCCACCTCACAGTATCAAGTTCACACATACTTGAAGCACCAAAACACAGTAGTAACTTAGTTTATCTTGCTTCCCATTGTATTAAAATAGCCCAACTTATATAAGTTTCTGTCCTTAGTGTTGTAAATAACTGGACATTCTTCAGGGGCAGAAATTTGTCTTGTGCTGTAGGTCTCTTTTCATTCATGTACACTTCAGATTCCTATATCTAAGGGTACATACAAAGAAAACAAACACATTACTAAATGGGCATTTTGGGTTTGATTTTTAATCCTTGCCAAACCCTAATCACCAATAGGGTGGACAAGTATACAATTAATAATATACCTGAAACATAAACTTGTAGAAATAAATATCTTCAAGTTCATAAACAATTTCGATTCTTGTTCTTCACCTTTCTAGTGGAATGGAAAGTTCACTCTCATGGACCAAAACCTAAAACCAATTTCAAGAAAACTAACTTCAATATAAAAAATGGTAAATGTTTACCAAATTCCTCCACCAAGTCACCAAAACAACCAGGGGTATAAACTTCAACCTCACCCATGAGCATGGAGACAGGTCTCTTCTTTATGGAGAAAGTTTTTAATCCTCTCTTGGAGCAAAAATGCAGAGAGGAGTCTTCAATTGTAAGTTTCCACGACTCCATGCCAATCGTTAGGGTACTAAAGCAAAGGGGTGTGGTAAAACAGAGCATTCAATGAGTACAACATCTGGATGGGCTGACCTCTCTACATATTCTCAATCCCACCTCATCCCCTTACCTTAATTCATGCAATCTACTTTACTTCAACCAGGAAGAAGGACCAGACTATTCAGGTACAGTCTGACTTCAAAGGTACCCTTCCAATCCGTTCAGGGTAACCAATATCACCAACTTGCCTGTAGTCAAAACACAGACTCCACATTAGCCAAAATGCTGGTCAAAGTTACAAAACTGTCACTAACCACTAGGTATTACCATTAGTCCCAGCCTTCCTCTTACCTCCGAAGGGGGAAGAAACGCAATTCAATAATGCGTCTGTCTTGGTCCTCTCTGAGAAGAGATCCGACCCTCATCGGTTATGCACAACAAACATGCGTATTACATCACGAATATGCACAATGTGATGACGTCATCACGCTGAACTTTGCACAATGACGTCACACGTCGTAACGCCCGTGGTTGTAGCTGTTGTCCCGGCAACCAAAGCGGACGTTAGTTGTACCGGATAAAATATAAGAAAAGCACCTCAAGGTATGGTGGCACCTAAATAATCTTTCAAAAGACTTCCAACATCTTTTCATACTGTTATCAACATCTAGGGCCATTGTTCCAATACCTTCATACATAAAATGCACAAAATGAGAGTGACAATCATCTACCTCCATTATTCCTAGAAGGTTATGAAAAAAAAAGTCCAAATGGCTCCTATTCCTCTTGTTTCACACACAACAGATGTCAACATAATATACATCGCAGAAATCAGATGGGCACATAGAACAAACCACTTTAGTACATAATGTAAGTGAAAGCTGTGTCATAGTAATATACTGCCCCTTGGTCATTTTTACATGCAGCACAATTCTGGTAACTACATAGGAATAACCTATCAGGAAGTGCAAGCTGTATAGTAGTAACATACTGCCCCTTGATCATTTTTACAAGCAGTAAAATTCTGGTACCTACATAGGAATAACCTATCAGAAAGTGCAACGCTCCATCTACCGGGCTTTGTGAGTGCCGATCTTATTTAATATTGTGCCACTCAATATTTTCATTCAGCCCTGTTACATGGCTATTTGTTAAAAAAATGAGTTTCTGCTCCAAAATGATCCATTTTCTATTGATTTCTGCCTGTGTTCTCCCTTTTACTTTCTTCAAGATACACCACTCAAATTCCATGACGGAATGACCCATCTCATCATAATGTTTCACTAATGGTTTCTCAGTATTCACTGATTGTTATTGAATGCTCGCTTTGCTGATTGTTTAACAATTTTCACAGGGTAACAATTGTCCAAAAGGCAAGTTGTCACGAACATGCTTGGCATGATGGCTGTTATAATGAAGAAGAGCATTTCTGTCAGTATCTTTCGTAAAAGGTTTGACCCAGAGCTGGTTGTCTTTATGATAGATCGTCAGGTCCAAATAGTTGACCTCAAAGGAACTCATAGATGCCGTGAATTGCAGGTATTGTCAAAAGAGAAATTATATCATGCCTCCTATTGCAATGAATATATGTATATTGGCCTACGCCAAGTTGCTTATAAGTCGCTTGCGAAGAAATCCGTGTTGCAAGATCCTGACCTTAAATCAATGTAAGCCGCCTTTTTAGGTCAATCCACCATTTTAGGTTTGCTTTGTAAAGTCACCCTGTGAGTTAAAATGGTGGACGATGTCATTCCGAAATACAACATGGCCGCCTTGACCTCTGTATGTAGCTAATATGTAACTTGCCTGCAGGCCACCTGTTGAGGTCGTGAACTGAGACCTTGTCCTTCGTTGCCCTGTGTGTAATGGATTACTCGTGCAATGAAACTAATCCACGAGCGTATGTTAAGAACAATGTATTCAAATACTGAACGTAGAACACTTGTTTAACTACATTGGCCTTCATTACAAGTCAGGCGGTGGACCATGGTGCTATTAGCACCATGGTCCATGCCGGATTCCGCCATGGTGGATGGCGGAATTACCGCCCCATTCCAAGGTGAGTGGGGCGGTAATTCCCCATTCACCATTTGCCCTTCCCCATTCCCATTTTTGCCCCATAGGGCATAATGAGGATGGGGAAGGCGCTAATTACGGCACCGTAAATTACGGTGCCTTAATTAGCACCAAGGTCGCAGAAAGCAGGCGTTAAAGTGTGAATCAGGCGTTAAGGGTTTAACGGCGCCGACGCTCTTTACGGCGCCGTTAACCCCTTAACGCCTGGCTTATAATGAGGGCCATTGTATTAATGTTTGAGAAGACCTGCATGGAAAATCCCAGAATACACAGTTGCCATATAGGCTTGTTGATATATGTATTAAAAGCAAACCAGTTACATTGGATATGCGAGACTCGGCATGGACCCTACATCAGTGATGCATTAGCGGAATATTAACCCGAAGTAGGGTTGGACATCGTGTTCGCAAATAGTATAAAAGAACCATGAATTCTAATGTACAGCATCTCTCACTCAACACACTGAACCACGCTGGAGTTCGCTGTGTTGCACTGAGGGCCGATAGCTCTATGATTTTGCTTTGTTCTTCGTAACTGAATTCAGTATAAAATAAAGTACTTTGTATGTTGCTTTGTTACCCGTGTTCGGTGTATTTCCATTTGGGGTACTCAACCTCGATATTTTGATTTTGTTTTCACAGTTGGCGCCCGAATAGGGACCCTCAAGATTGATGCCGGATTGTCGAAGGTTGACGCAGGCTATCGGACCGGGATCGGACGGTGCGACAAAAAGGGCCCCCACTAAATGAGACGGGACACCTCAGCAGTGCTGCACGACTCGATCCCTGGATGATTAGCTTGTGGTCCGAGACGGCATCTTGACGAGGGTCCACTTATCACTTAGCAGATTTGCCGAAATCACCATACACGAGGTAAGATTAGTTAGGTAAGATTCTTTAAAATCCGATCGGACCTCCGTAGGCTTGATCAGGTGAGTCGTGACCCAACTCTTAATACAATCCTGATCATTTAATTTTGGCGTATTGTATCTGCAGACACAATTATTGACCAGTTAACACCAATAATTTGATATGCCTGGGAAATTGTCTACCTGCTTCAGGGCATTATTCCACAGCGATAGACAATCTTTGGAATTTAGCCATCCCGCACCACAGGAGGGGTTGCCGGCGTTTACTATGTACTGTAAGCATGGCATTGGAAGTGTAGTATTTAATGACATTTGGCACAGACAAACCGGACATGCCTCCGAACTTCAGTGGCCAATCAATGGTAGTTTTGAAATCCCTCGTATTGAATATTTAGAGTCGATTCTATTAAAGAAAAAGGCTAGACTTGCAGCATTTGATGTTTTGCAGAATTGGAAAAAAGAAGCGTTAGAGCAACTTAAAAGTAGAGAAAAACATGCGCGCCGTCATAAAACGAACGCCGAAAAAGCATTATTTTATGACCAAGATAAACATTCTGAATCGACTAGGAATATGGATAGGGCTTTCCCACTTGGAATTCAGAAAATCTATCCTTCTAAAGACCTTCATGTTTCCGACGAATTCATAGATAAATTGTTAAATGAACAAAGGCCTGGTGCCTCTGCGCCACCTCCGTATGTTCCTCTTCCTGCTGCTTTGCCTCTTCCTCCTGCTCTTCCTGCTCTACCTGCTGTTGTTCCCATTGTTCCTGCTCCTCCTAATGTTCCTCTTCCTCCAGCTCCTCCACCTCTTCTTATCGCACCAGTAACAGTACCTCCATTGAATTTGCCTGCCCCCTCTCTTCCAAGTGGTCTTGTGCCGCTTGTAGCCGATCAGGGTGCAGGGTCGAAGGTTGTCACTCGCAATACTGTACCACCAGAGAAGAAACATGATTTGATTGCATGGGATAAGCATTGTATGGAGAGGGATGATCAAGCTAATGTTTTTGCCACACTTTGTAATGTGGACAATTTTCCTGAGAAAAATGTTTTTATTGAAGGTTTAGGGATTCATTTATGTGTAATGTGGGGTAAATTAAATAATGCAGATCTCCCGCAAAGGTTAAGGGATCTAAATACTTTAGCGTTTTCTAGAGACACTGTGGAGAAAGTAAATGAGCATGTCGAGAGGATATTTGGGTATAGAAAGGAGTTGGAAAGGTTACAGAATGAGGATGACGAGGGGGAAAGTATGTATGTACAGAAACGGTTCCTTCCTTGTCATAAATCGATATCTGAGGAAGCACGAATTTGTACAAAGGACGCGCTTAGGTGGATTTCAGATATGTCGATAACTCCAGTTGAAGTATATGACACATATAGTCAGTATACGCCAGAAATGCAGAGGAAAGTGATACAGGTAATGATAGAGTACCTACAGGATGATTGTGTAAAGAGAAAAATTAGTTGTCCCACAGAGTTATTGAGTATTTATAAGAGAGCTTTTTCACTTGACACTCCTTCGACTGCTTTAGCGCTCGATTTAGCTCTGTTGCTTAGTAAGCGTTCGGAGTCACCTACTTCTCAGTTGCCTATGAGAGAGGTTCCTCCGACATTTGTCCCAAAGGTTGAGATTGCAGCCGATGCTGCACGGGGTATAGTCGCTGTGGACATTCCTGCACATTATGTATCACATTTTGTCCATGTCCCGTTCTCAAGACAGGAAGTGAATACTATTAGACAATCTATTCCTGATATTAGGAAACATCTGACAGGATTCTATAAAGAATAGAGTCCGTCTTGCAGTCTTCAGTGTTCACCTTAGGCGATATTGATTTGTTATTTCCTGTACTCCTGCCCATAGATTTGTGGAAACAAGTTAGAACTATAGACGACGTGCCAGGGTTGGGAGATACATGCGTGAATATAACTAGACTCGATGGAGAAAGGCCAGCTAGTGAAAGACAGCCTCAGGTGATACTAACTTTGCCTGATAGAATCATTGCAAAATTGAAAACTATAATTCCAGACAAAAGAATTATTTGGGACAAACTTAAGGCCTGTGTCCAAGGGAAGTCTGAGGGTGCTACCGAGTTCTTTAATCGGTTTGAACAGGTATTTTCGGATTTCAGCAGACAAGACCCAGGCACAGAGTCTGGGAAAAGGTTATTTGTGGACAAATTTGTGCGTGGATTGCTGCCTGACATCCAGTCACAAATTATGTCTTCTGAGAGCGCTTGGCAGGCGAAGTCACAATCAGAAGTACTGCATATGGCTCAGTACTACGAGAATCGTGTCAATAATGAAAAAGATAGAGTTGAAAAACAAAAAGGTGATTTAAAGACTAAAGTGCTATTACAGCAAATTGTTAGAGGCCCCAGAGGGGGTAGTTCGCAGATTAGAGGTCAGTATGTCCTGCATGGGAATGTGCCCTTGGGTCCTGTGAACATTAACCAGTGCGCCTATTGTCGTCAAGAGGGTCATTGGTGTGCACAATGCCCCGTCCTTCGACAAAGGTCGAATAACACATTTGGGAATATGGGTAGACGATCCAGAGGTCGCCCGGGTGTAGTGGGCCCTGGTAGAGGTCAGTTTACACAGGATCCTCAGCAGCCTTTTTCACAGGATAATCAGACTCCGAGTGTGGATACTAGGAACATATTTGATCATCCTTCTGCTGTATATTTATCTGAAGAGCTTCCTTTTGATGACATTCTGTTTCGTTAGGATTGCCCGAAGCAGGGTTTGGAACCTACACCTATTCCCGTCAATCAGAAAGGTCCCTATGTAGAAATGGTGGTGGGAAATAGGAAACATCCGTTTTTGATAGACACTGGAGCACAGAAGTGTTCCATTGATCATTCGCAGGTTCCAAACATTCCACTGTCAGGGCAAACCAATGTTTCTGTAGGGTTTTCTGGCACACCTGGTGTTTGTCCAGTTTCTTCACCGGTACCCATTTCCTTGGGTCCCTTTACGGACCACTGTCCATTTCTGTTGACTTCGAATTGTGGAGAGAAATTGCTGAGGCTGAACCTGTTAAAAGAATTAAATGCAGTGATTTATTGTTCTTCTGATGGAGTGCGCTTGACTATTCCACCACAGCAATTTTATGTCTCGCAATTCTTGATTAGACCTTTGCCACCAGAATTCATTAATGTACCAGAGAGTTTATGGGCTGTGGACGAAAATGATGTCGGTGTTTTACAGATTGAACCTGTTAAGATAGTTTTGAAACATGGAATTGAGCTGCCACGCATTCCCCAGTATAAGATTTCAGTTGAGGGCGAGCAAGCTTTGAAATGCATTGTTTCTGATTTTGTGCATCGCGGGGTGATTGAAGAAATTTCAGGAAGTTTGTGCAATAGTCCGATTTTACCCGTGTACAAGAAAGGCGACAATGCAATTCCATTCCGTTTCATAATTGATTTACGTGCCATTAATAAAGTCGTTGCTCCACAATTTCCAATTGTGCCTGATGTGACGACAATATTAACCATGATTCCAGCTACAGCTACTTAATTTAGTGTTGTGGATCTAAAGAATGCTTTCTTTAGTATTCCTATACACAAGGATAGTATATACTTGTTCGCGTTTACCTTAGGGGGACGCTCATTCACATTTACTCATGCACCTCAAGGGTACACAGAGAGTCCTAGCATCTATAGTAGGGCTTTGAAAGAACAGCTTGATACCCTTGAATTGCCCTCTACTTGTACATTGCTTCAGTATGTTGATGACTTGCTTTTAGCTGCTGACTCTGAGAATGCCTGTAAGGAGGGCACTGTGTTATTGCTTATCCATCTAGCTAAGCATGGTCACAAAACTTTGCTTAAAAAGTTTCAATATTGTTGCCAGGGGGTCGCCTATTTAGGCTATCTCCTGTCAAAGGAGGGAAGAAGATTGACACCTGAAAGAATAAAACACATTTCTGGCATGTCTGTCTCAAATACACAGAAGAAAGTTAGAGCCTTGATAGGGCTCTAACCGTAGGTTGTGGACCCCAAATTTTTCACTAGTGATCAAACCGATTTTGTCTTTTACAAAGAAGGACATTTCATCGCCATTGCCGTGGAACGTGGAACACCAGCAACCGTTTGACTTGCTCAAGACTGCATTATGCTCTGCACCAGTTTTGGGCACAACAAATTATGAAAAGGCCTTTGTGTTGTGTGTGCATGAATGTGATTGATGTGCTTTGGCTGTATTAACACAGGAACATGGAGGGAAGAATAGGCCGTGCGGTTACTTTTCTTCCGCCCTTGATCCAGTGGCATGCACTTTGCCAAGATGTTTGCGAGCTGTCGCTGCTGCTGCGTCTGTAAAACAGAGTGAGGGAATGGTCCTAGGCCATGATCTAACCCTGATGGTGCCTCACTCTGTAGATGTTGTACTGCACCGAACCCAAACGCAACACCTCACTTCCGCACGGTTGACAAGATATGAATTGATCTTGTTTGCTCCTCACATTCAAATTAGGAGGTGTGTTCTTAATTCGGCTGAACTCCTACCTTTCCCGCAAGGTACTACTTGCAGCGATGAAGAGTCACATGACTGTTTGTATACTACCGAACAAGAAACAAATGGTAGAATTGATTTGAAAGATACTCCTTTGGAGAATCCGCAAGGAGAGCTGTTTTGTGATGGCTCCTGCTTCAAACTTCAGGATGGTACATCCACAGCTGCTTATGCAATCACCACATTTAGCACGGTCGTGGAGACCAAGAGAATTACGCATAACTCTGCGCAGGCCGCAGAGATTATAGCATTGACCAGAGCTTGTGAACTTTCCAAAGGGCTTGCAGTGAACATATATACTGATAGTCAGTATGCCTTTGGGGTGGTTCACAACATGGCTCCCTAATACTACAACTACTCTCAGCGCTTGCACTCCCTACTCAGTTAGCTGTTATGAAATGTGCAGCACATCGAAAGATTACAGATGACGTAGGGAAAGGGAATGCTTTTGCTGATCAGATAGCTAGACAAACTTCTACCAATCCCCTTACGGAGATGTATGTTTCAAGGGAGACTGTAAATGCTTATGCAATGGATTAGGGTGTTGGGTCTGTACGGGATATCCAAGCTGATGCCACGTTAGAAGAATCCAATAGGTGGGCTGAAGGCTTGGGGAAACTTGATGATGAAGGGTGTTGGGTGGACATAGTTGAAGGGAAATGGCTACTCCCTGACGCGTATGTGATGATGATGGTCATCATGGCCCATAGTCCTATGCATGTATGTGCCCAGAAAATGACGAAGATGTTAGAGAAAGTTTGGGCAAATGACAAAATTTCAAAAATTGCCCAGCGCTATGTCCAGGATTGCATGATTTGCCTACAACACAATGTGGGAAAGGGGACAGCAACTCCAAGGGGAAGTTTTGGGCCACCCTCTGTCCCCTTTGAAGTTATCCACTTTGATTTTATTTAAATGGAACGGTGCAACAATATGAAATACGTCCTAGTGGTCATCTGTGCTTTTAGTAAATGGGTTGAGGCTTTCCCTGTTAAAGATGCTACAGCCATGACTACTGCGAAAACCATGTTAAAGGAGTATTTCCCGCAGTTCGGGCTATCAAGAGTTATCTGGTCGGACAATGGTCAACATTTTGTCGCTGCTGTAATTCTGCAGATATGTGCGGCATTACAGATCGACAAACGGTTCCATTCGGCCAGACATGCTCAGAGCGCCGGACTAGTAGAAAGACACAACGGTATCATCAAGAACAAGCTCGCTAAGACGTGTGCCGACACTAAATTAAAATGGCCGGACGCCTTACCAATCGTGTTATTATCCATGCGTACAACCCCTCAAACTAAGAATGGGCTCTTTCCATTTGAGGTGGTAATGGGGAGACCTGCAAATATCTGGAACCTTCCTAAATTCAGCTTATTGTAGCCAGTTGACTAAAAACCTGTATTTGATTTATCACCAGGTGCGATACGAGGGCCCGGCCCATAGTATACGGCCTGGAAGCTGGGTGCTCATCAAGGCATTTGAGCGCTCTTCCTGCCTTGCACCTCGCTGGCGGGGCCCGTTCCAAGTCCTGTTGGTCACCAAACAGCGGTGCAGGTTTCTGGAAGAAAGAACTGGATCCACGCGTCGCATGTCAAGAAACTTCCTCACCCTGTGCCACACGATGCAGAAGAAACAGAACCCCTCGCTAACGCTGCAACCAATGATCCCAAAGCAGTAAATAGCACCGAGAGTGTGTCAGAGAATCTTTTTGAGCCCATGAGGCTTGGGGAAACAGCCATTTTGTCTCCCACTCTCCAAAGGTTTTGCATCCGGAAATTGCTGTTTCATATTCGGCATCTTCACTTGTCTCTGATACGTTGCTTCCAACGGGAAGTGATGGCACATTGTTTCCTGATCAATCAGTACCGGGAAAAGCAAGGTACAATCTGCGTCCAAGTAAATAGACTGATGGCACGGTTTTGCTGTGCATCTGATAGACTTACGGCACGGTTTTGCTGTGCATCTGATAGACTTACGGCACGGTTCGGCTGTGCATTTGGAGAAGGAAACGACCATTGAGGGCTTGTTTTGCCCGAATTTGAGAAAGGGGATTCTGTTGGCTAGGGTTGTGGAAGGACTAAGACGTCGTTCGGCCGGGAGGTCGCCAGCAACAAACATTGGGGTTTCCGTTTGAAGACTACAATGCCTGCCACCTCTACCGCTCGTATGGGACTTGTAAATGATGGGGTGACCAATCGGGACAATGGACAATGCACCTGGGCCCCGAAAACGTATTGCTGTGTTTTTATAATGATGTTTGGTTTTATAATAGTCACTGTTTTAGGATTGTGGTACCTCGAGGAAACGCATCCTTTAGAATCCTTGTTGCCTACTGAAAATGTACCTACTGTTCCTACTCCCATCGTACATTTGCATACTCTGTTCCCTAGGGACTCTCAGAATAGACAAAGGTAAGACAATAATACTATGCTACTTATCATGAATGCTACGCATGCCATTTTTAAGAAGTCTAACTGTTGGGTCTGCTCACATTTACCGCAACACGCGGATAAGGGACTAGGTTGGTATATTCATCCTTTACCTTTGACAACTGCTTGTTATGCTTCTCTTAGAGCACTGTTCTTTGGCCGTTGGAATGATAGCATCTCAGGGAACTTTGACGGCACTAATTTGAATAGTTTTGAGAAATGTGTTTTGACTCCCCTGGGATGCTCGCTTTTCGCAAACAGGAGTAAACCTAACGTTGCTTCTATTAGGCCTTCTGATAGACTGTCTCGTCCTTTCCAATCTTTGATTTCCTTTAAGATGGCTCCGATGCCATGCCTCCTTCTTACACGGTTAACCATAGCCCTGATTCAGTTTCTTTTTGCATACAGAGGAATGGAACTCAGCCAATGGGAGATTTTCTAGGTTGAGCCAACGTTGCAAATTTGACTGGGGAAAACATACCTTTGTATGTAGGCGAACCTGTCTACTTTGTCTGCGGTAATGTAGCATTCCCATGGTTGCCCAGGGATTGGCAGGGAACCTGTTATTTAGGGATCCTGTTACCTGGGGTGTTTATAGCTAGTACAATAGAAGTTTCAAAGGCTCGTCTACGGCGGGACGAGAATGGTGACACTCCAGCACAAATCTTGGGAGATATAGCAAAATCAGTTGTGCCATTTTGGGGGCAGATAGCGAATGCCGAAGATATCAGAAGACTAGCGAGAGCACTAGAGAGAACCATCAACCAGACCACAGACATACTCTATAATATGACATTAGAACAGAAGGCGATAAGACTAGTAGCGCTTCAGAACCGGATGGCATTAGATGTCATTCTGGCTGAACATGGTGGAGTGTGTAAATTAGTGGGGTCCACTTGCTGTGTTTTCGTACCAGATTCCTCCCCAACCATCTTCAAGGCAATACAGAATCTGAACGTCCTTAGTTCAGAAGTGCATATTCCCGAGGGAAACTGGGATCTTAGCGCTTGCTTCTGGGACTTCTTGCGATCTTGGTGTTGGAAGGTACTTTTGGTCTTGCTGATTATTTTGGGAATTCTGTTGTTTCTTTGTTGCTGTATTCAGTGTCTACCTAGTATATGTTCGATGCTAGGGAGATGTTGTGCACAAGTGATAGGTACGATAGGACATGAAGTGTATGCCCCAGATAAAACTTCCAAAGAATATGTGTTGAAAGAAATTTTAGCGAATGATCTAATGGCAATAGATATTTCCGACAGCGATTCAGGGTGCATGGACGATGATGCATGGAGTTATTTGCAAGGAGATCCGAAGTAGTTTAGCACTTGGCATAGGCCAAAAGGAGGGTTTGTCAAAAGAGAAATTATATCATGCCTCCTATTGCAATGCATACATGTATATTGGCCTATGCAAAGTTGCTTATAAGTCGCTTGCGAAGAAATCCGTGTTGCAAGGTCCTGACCTTAAATCAATGTAAGCCGCCATTTTAGGTCAATCTGCCATTTTAAAGTAAAGTCACCCTGTGAGTTAAAATGGTGGACGATGTCAATCCGAAATACAACATGGCCGTCTTGACCTCTGTATGTAGCTAATATGTAACTTGCCTGCAGGCCACCTGTTGAGGTTGTGAACTGAGTCCTTGTCCTTCGTTGACCTGTGTGTAATGGATTACTCGTGCAATGAAACTAATCCACAAGCATATGTTAAGAACAATGTATTCAAATACTGAACATAGAACACTTGTTTAACGACATTGTATTAATGTTTGAAAATCCCAGAATACACAGTTGCCGTATAGGCTTGTTGAAATATGTATTAAAAGCAAACCAGTTACATGTGGATATGCGAGACTCGGCATGAACCCTAGATCGGTGATGTATTAGCGGAATATTAACCCGAAGTAGGGTTGGACATCGTGTTCGCAAATAGTATAAAAGAACCATGAATTCTAATGTGCAGCGTCTCTCACTGAACACACTGAACCACGCTGGAGTTCGCTGTGTTGCACTGAGGGCCGATAGCTATCTGATTTTGCTTTGTTCTTCGTAACTGAATTCAGTATAAAATAAAGTACTTTGTATGTTCCTTTGTAACCCGTGTTCGGTGTATTTCCTTTTGGGGTACTCAGCCTCGATATTTTGATTTTGTTTTCACAGTATCTGTTTTGATTATTCAACCAAGCCATAAAATTATTGGCCTCGTCAATCGACCCATGCCACACCATAAAAATGTCGTCGATATATCTCAACCATTGTATTATTTGAGGTCTGAATGGATTAACACCAGAATAGTGGCATTCATAAAGAGTACCAATATCGTAATTTGGTAATGAAAAATGACATGCATAAGACTGTTAATTCTGATGTCACACAAAGCACATTGTGGGGTTTACCTCGAGTAATGGGACACCACCCTTGTGGGGATTGTGTAATGTGCCCTTTGACACGCAAAATTACTTCTGTTAATCTGGGTTTGAATTAAGAATGGACTTTAAAAGAACATACCATTTGTCAAACAGAAAATGTTATCTATATGATCATCAGATGTCCATGTGCTTTGTTGTACATAGGGAAAACTAACAGGAAGTGCAAGACGTCCATGATTGAACATAAGAACTGTCTAAAAAACCATACTGAGAAAGCACCATTAGTGAAACATTATGATGAGATGGGTCATTCCTTCATGGAATTTGAGTGGTGTATCTTGAAGAAAGTAAAGGGAGAACACAGGCAGAAATCAATAGAAGATTGATCAATTTGGCGCAGAAACCCATTTTTTTAACAAATTGCCATGTAACAGGGCTGAATGAAAATATTGAGTGGTACGATATTAAATAAGATCGGCACTCACATAGCCCGGAAGATGGACTGTTGCAGTTTCTGATAGGTTATTCCTATGTAGCTATCAGAATTGTGCTGCTTGTAAAAATAACCAAGGGGCAGTATATTACTGTGACACAGCTTTATCTTACATTATGTACTAAAGTGGTTTGTTCTATGTGCCGATCTGATTTCTGAGATGTATATTATGTTGCCATCTGTTGTGTGTGAAACAAGAGGAATAAGAGCCATTTGAACTTTTTTTCATAAACTTCTAGGAATAATGGAGGTAGATGGTTGTCACTCTCATTTTGTGCATTTTATGTACAAAGCTATTGGAACAATGCCCCTAGATGTTAATGACAGTACGAAAAGATGTTGGAAGTCTTTGGAAAGATTAATTAGGTACCACCATACCTTGAGGTGCTTTTCTTATAATTTATCCGGTACAACTAACATCCACTTTGGTTGCTGGGACAACAGCTACAACCACGGGCGTTACGATGTGTGATGTCATCACGCAACGTTCAGCGTGATGACGTCATTACATTGCACATATTCGCAACGTAATACGTGTGTTTGTTGTGCATAACAGATGAGGGTCGGATCTCTTTTCAGAGAGGACCAAGACAGACGCATTTTTTAATTGAGTTTCTTCCCCCTTAGGAGGTAAGAGGAAGGCTGGGACTTATGGTAATATCGAGTGGTTAGTGACAGTTTTGTAACTTTGACCAGCATTTTGGCTCATTTGGAGTCTGTGTTTTGACTACAGGCAAGGTGGTGATATTGGTTACCCTGAACGGATTGGAAGGGTACGTTTGAAGTCAGACTGTACCTGAATAGTGTGGTCCATCTTCCTGATTGAATGAATTAAGGTAAGTGGATGGGGTGGGATTGAGAATATGTAGAGAGGTTAGCCCATCCAGACGTTTTGCTCATTGAGTGCTCTGTTTTACCACACCCCTTTGCTTTAGTAACCTAACGATTGGCATGGAGTCGTGGAAACTTTCAATTGAAGACTCCTTGCCGCATTTTGCACTGAGAGGATTAAAAACTTTCTTCATAAAGAAGAGACCTGTCTCCACGCTCATGGATGAGGTTAAAGTTTATACCCCCTGGTTGTTTTGGTGACTTGATGGAGGAATTTGATAAACATTTACCATTTTTTATATTGAAGTTAGTTTTCTTGAAATTGGTTTTAAGTTTTGGTCCATGAGAGTGAACTTTCCATTCCACTAGAAAGGTGAAGAACAAGAATTGGAATTGTTTATGAACTTGAAGATATTTATTTCTACAAGTTTCTGGTTCAGGTATATTATTAATTGTATACTTGTCCACCCTATTGGTGATTAGGGTTTGGCTAGGTTTAATAATCAAACCCAAAATGCCCATTTAGTAATGTGTTTGTTTTCTTTGTATGTATCCTTAGATATAGGAATCTGATGTGTAGAGGAACGAAAAGAGACCTACAGCACAAGACTAATTTCTGCCCCTGAAGAATGTCCAGTTATTTACAACACTAAGGACAGAAACTTATATAAGTTGGGCTTGGGCTATGTTAACACAGTAGGAAGCAAGATAAATTTAAGTTGCTACTGTGTTTTGGTGCTTCAAGTATTTGTGAACTTGATTCTGTGAGGTGGAATAATACATTTCTATCATTGTATACTGCTATGTTGTGTATATGTGTCTTTTAAAATGTGTTTTGATACTTGTGCTTGAATAAGTCAATGAATTAAAATATGATAATTTAGGAAAACATTGTATGTACTATTAATTACACACTACGCAGGCTATATTTGCTAAATGGTTGCGGTAAGATACCTGGTATCATAAGGTACAATATGTTGTGTTATTTATAATTTATGTATCCCTTCCTTTGGTTGAATATATATACATTGTATCCTCACTTGGTAGGAGGGATCATCACCACAGTGTGGGGCAACCCTGGAAAGAAATAATTCATTTGTGAGGCAACTTTTGTCTCGTAGGGATCCACCAGAGAAGTGGAATGGAGAGGGTTTTCACACTTAGGACTACACCTATACTTTTTGAGCTTGGTGTGTGTTATTTCCATCAGACTTTATAAAAAACTATACTATTATGGTGACAGCATCAGATAAAAGTCTTGCCTACACTGAACACTATATTTTACAACTTTAGAATTCTATACCAGATTTGGGTTTAGAAAGCGAAGTTTGTGATATAGGAAAGGATGATAAATGGAATGAACTCACACAGCCTCGCAAGAGACTGGTACGAACAGAGTTACATGCCATTATCATGTTGCAATATCTGAAGAACCAGGCGCTACCTCAGGGTCTTCATATTACATAATGAACCCAGGCTCTTTCTAGACAATGTATATTTTAAATTAAAGTGGAGCTACATAGCCAACAAGTGTGGAAGAGATTCGCTATTTTTTTTTTTAAACCTGTTTTTATTTAGTTTCTGTTAACATAACAACATATCGAAAAAACAAATAGCAAGAAACGAAACCTTCCCCCCCACCCCCCGAGCTTCATATCTCAGTCTGTATTCATTGTTCAATGGAAGATCATTTCTCATTCACGTAAATAAGTCCAATATCCTTATATTGTGAGGGCACCATTGTTCTTTATATTCCTTTTGAAGAAATTCCAGTACCTTTCCCCAGTCTTCTCTGAATTTCCCGTGATCCCCTTGGATGTTATAAGTTATTAGCTCAAGTGCCAGATGTGACCACACCCTTCGTGACCAATCTATCGCCAATGGTGGGGAATCGTGCTTCCAGTTTTTTGCGATTTCCAGCCATGCTCCTATTAGGAGGCCCATAAAACTTCTTTTTTGGGGGGTGTTTAATGTTTTGTCTTGCGGATCCCAGAAGCCCCCTAGCCATATTTCCTCCCCCAGATGCTCTGTTCCCGGGAACATTCCAGTCATTTGAGTTTTAATTTCCCCCCAGTATGGGCGTATCTTAGGGCAATCCCACCAGATATGTTTCCAATCACCCCGCCCACCACATTTCCTCCAGCAGATGTTCGGGGAGGCCGCAAACATTGTGTTCAGTCTCTCCGGTGTGTAGTGCCATTGCACCATCATCTTCACCCACATTTCTCTCATTTGGATGGCTCTTATCAGTTTTGGTATCATGCCCCATAGGTGTTCCCACCTCTCTTTGGAGAGTGCGTAGCCTAGAGTTTTCTCCCATTTTTTCATGTATTGCCAAGTGGTAGGTTCCTTTAGGGTATTAATAAATTTGTACGTGGTGGAAACAAATTTTTTAGATCCAGAATGCGTCATGATGTATTTATTAAAGGGGGTTAAGTCCCTGGTCATCGCTTCTTTCATGCGTGGTGTATCTGTTCGTACTTGTATCGATCTTTCGGTGTTAAGTTCCGAAGTGTTTTGCAGTCTTCGAATGATCTAATATGTTGGTTCTGTTGCATATCCCCCACCATCTTGCACCCCCCTTCCTCCCATTTGCTGAACGCACCCTTGTCCAATCCTGGGGGGAATTCGGGATTTCCAAACATTGGCATAAACGGGGCGGGGTCCTTGGTTAATGTTTCGTTTGTCGTGGCTGCGTCCCATATCTCCAATGCCGCCTTCATTATTACGTTAATGTTGGTGTTTGGATGTCGGAATCGTTTGTTGAGCCATAACATGTGCCTGGTGGGTGTAGTCGCCCCCGCCCTGTCCTGTTTTTCCCAAATTTTCTCCCCCCTGTTCCGATATCCAATCCCTCATGACCCAGAGTTGGGCCTCTTCGTAGTATTTTTTTAAATGTGGCATGGCGCATCCACCCGCCGTTCTCTGAGCTGTTAATACCACATTTGAAATTCTTGGAGCCTTGTTTTGCCAGACGTACTTGGAGACTGCCTTCCTTAGCGCTTTGAAGAAGGCCTGGGGGGGTCTTATCGGGAGCGCCTGGAATAGGTACATTAACTTGGGGAGAATTGTCATTTTCACTGCCGTGATTCTGCCCCACCAGGAGATTGTTAGAGGGTTCCATTTTAACAGGTCCTTCCTGACCCTTTCTAGAGTTTGCGGATAGTTGTGGGAGTATAATTTATTTACATGGTCTGTGAGGGTAATTCCTAAATAACTGACGCCCGCGGAGGCAATTTTCAATTGACAGTCTGTAGCCACTGAGCCGATTCTTTCTCCATTCCCGGCCAGTATCAGCACCTCCGATTTTTGCCTATTTATTTTTAACCCTGAAATCTCTCCAAATCATTCAATTAATCCCATTAGATGTGGGAGGGACTTCTCTGGGTCTCCTAAGGCTACTAACATGTCGTCAGCATATGCCATCGCCTTATGGGCCTGCCCCACCATCTCTATTCCCTGCACCGCTGGCGAGTCCCTGATTCTTGCTAAAAGTGGTTCCAGGTATATGGCGTATAGAAGGGGGGAAAGCGGGCACCCTTGCTTCGTCCCTCTCGTAGGTGCACTACCTCTGATATCCCACCGTTCACCGCTATTCTCATAGACGGGGCGTTATAATTGGCTCTAACCTTATCTATAAAACTTTTGCCCATCCCCATCTTCTGGAGAACCCGGAATAGAAAAGACCACTCAACTCTGTTAAATGCCTTTTCGGCGTCTAGAGCTACCAATGCAGCGGGGGTTTGTTTGATGCCTATCTTTTCAACAAGATGTAGGGCTCTTCTAATATTATCGTGAGTCTGGCGGTTTGGTACGAATCCTGACTGGTCTTGGTGGATTATTCTGGGAAGTACTGGGCTCAATCTAGTCGCCAAGATCTTCGTGTACAGTTTAGCGTCCAGATTGATTAAGGCAATCGGGCGATATGAGGCGGGGAGTTGCTCATCCTTACCATTTTTATGGAAGACCAGGAGTTTGGCCTCGTTAATTGACCGTGTCAAATCCCCCATCTCCCCAAATGTATTAAACAGAGATGTGAGTATAGGGGCTAGTATATCCTTATATGTCTTATAATAAATGGCGGTGTATCCGTCCGGGCCCGGGGCTTTATTGTTCGGGAGGGATTGTATTGCTGCATAGACTTCTTCTATGGTGATGTCCCTATCTAGGGCCTGTCTATCTTCTTCCGTCAATCCGGGTAGGTGAGTCCCAGCCAAGAAGGCATCCTGCTGGTCCTCCCTCGGAGAGTCGGAGGAGTATAGCGTCTGGAAGTATCTACCCAGAATTCTTCCTATCTCTACCGTTTGTGTTCTAAGTTGGCCTGATTCCTCTTTTAGGGCTTGTATTGTGTGGGCCTGCTTTTTCCCTCTCAGTTGTCTTGCCAGGAGTCTATCTGCTTTGTTGGCCTTAACATAGTACCAATGTTTCGTGTAGAGTAATGCCCTTTCTGCTCTTTTCGTTCTGAGTGATTCCAGTTGCCCCTGGACATGTCTCATCGTTCGCATGAGTTTCCTGGTGGGCGTCTGTATCAGCTCAGTCTGAATCGCTCCGATTTGCCTTTCTAGTTCTTTTTCCCACTGGCGGTGCGCCTTCTCTTTCTGAGATTTAAGCGCAATGAGGTGTCCCCTAATGACCGCCTTATGGGCGTCCCACAATGTGTTCATATTCGTTCCGGGGAGATTATTAGTGGCCATGTATTCTAGTATGTGTTCTCTTAACGTCTGGCTCATCACCGGATCTCTAATGATGTCTTCTGGGAGGCGCCAGTTCCATAACCGGTGGCCATGTCTTGACCAGTCAATATCTGCCCACAGCGGACTGTGGTCCGAGAGTGTGATGGGTTCCATCTCGATTAGTTTTATCCTACCCAGAAGCCCGGCCGAGACCCATAGGTAATCTATTCTAGAAGCGGTGCCGTGTACATGTGAGAAATAAGAGAAGGTTTTCTGTGTGGGGTTGCCGTTCCTCCATGCGTCTGTCAGCCCTATACATGTACATTTCTGCTTCAAATTTTTGGATGGGGTGCCTTAATCTCGCTGCCTGGGTCCCGATCTATCTAAGGATGGGTCCCACGCCATGTTGAAATCCCGGCCCACAATGATTTCCCCTTCCGCTAGCTGTTCTATTCTATTCAAGATGTCCCTCAGGTAACCCTCCTGCCCTGTGTTTGGCACGTATACTGTGGCCAAAGTGAGGGGTCTGCCTTCGATCGTTAGGGTTAATATTAGGCATCTTCCCAGTTTGTCTCTCCATGAAGACTTAACCTGTGCATGTCGGGAGTTTTTGATCGCTATAAGGACTCCTGCTTTCTTATCCTGTGCGTTCGCCTGAAATGTTTGATTGAAGCCCCTGAGATGCACCTTCTGCTTGTCCCGATCTCTAATATGTGTTTCCTGGGGCATTACTACATCATATGCGCCTTGCCTAATGTAGTGTTACACTTTTTTTCACTTAACTCGGTAATTGAGGCCTCTGACGTTGTGTGTCAAGATCTTTATCCCCATTGATGTGTGCATGATATCAGGCTTATCCTATGCTCCCTTCTCCCGCTCATCATATTTGAGTTATGCTCGGTTTTCCCCCAGTTCCCAATGCCCCTCCTTCCCCCAAAACTTGCCCAAACCCCAACTGGCGCGTTTCCCTCCTCCCTCCCCCTAAAGCCCTGAGGATGGCATGATTTCCTATTAGTGCTCAGGCGTGTCGCCTTGTGCCTCATACCCTCTAACATTCTCAGGGAAAACTTTGAAGGGAATCCTAAACCCTTCCACGTGACTTCAGTGACTCCGGGTCTTCGCTCCCCTCCCCTCCCGACACCTTTTGTATCTGACTCACATTTCTTGCCAAATAGATTCAAAAAATGGGCTCCTGGTTATGGACCTATTCTACCCAGGAGGGTTACTTTAAGACAAAAATTACAATTGAATAGGTACAAAGAAGAGTGCTCTAATGAAAACACACTGTTTCACCCCTTATTACCCTCTGCATTAAAGGAGAAAAAGAAAGAAACTCACTTTCTTTGTTGTTTGGAGAAAATAATAGTTTGTTTATCTATGCAGTTGAAAAAATCAACATAGAGTGAACAGTTCTCCAAACAGCATAACATCACACGGTTTAATGAAACCAACCGTACAGGCTTATAGGATATATTTACAAACACATGGGGTCACATAGTTTGACACAACAGTCGTGTAGGTAACGCAAACTCAATCAAAATACATAGTTTGTTATGGTGATTCATATACTTCAGTATAAAACAACAGTGCGTACCCCGAACAACAGTGCATTGTCACTGTCCACTACCAATTGACAATTCACGAACCCCTTTTTTTTTTTCTGTTGTTGCTTACTTTGTCTAATTGTGTTGTTTTATACTGAAGTATATGAATCACCATAACAAACTATGTATTTTGATTGAGTTTGCGTTACCTACACGACTGTTGTGTCAAACTATGTGACCCCATGTGTTTGTAAATATATCCTATAAGCCTGTACGGTTGGTTTCATTAAACCGTGTGATGTTATGCTGTTTGGAGAACTGTTCACTCTATGTTGATTTTTTCAACTGCATAGATAAACAAACTATTATTTTCTCCAAACAACAAAGAAAGTGAGTTTCTTTCTTTTTCTCCTTTAATGCAGAGGGTAATAAGGGGTGAAACAGTGTGTTTTCATTAGAGCACTCTTCTTTGTACCTATTCAATTGTAATTTTTGTCTCACATTTCTTGCCTCCATATTCTGGACTTCTTGCGTACCGCCTACTCAAGCTTCCTGCTCGACCAATTCTGCCCTTCGTCGGCTTTATTTCCTTTTACTAGGGCGCCGCACCCTTTTGTTCATCGTCTTCCACCCCCCCCCTGATCTTCCTCGGGAGTGGGGACGATCCGTTTGCCTGTGGGGAGTCGTCATCCTGCTCCTGTAAATTTAGGATAGTCAGACCTTCTTCTTTCGTTGTTATCCTCTGTTGCACGCCATCCCATGAGAATAGTAGACCAAATGGAAACGTCCACTTGTACCTAATTTGACGCGTGGTGAGTTCTTTTGTGATTTGGGCCATGTCCCTTCTTTTCTGGAGCGTTGATAATGCAATATCCTGATAAAATTGTACCTCCTCTCCATTCATCCGGATATGGTCCATTGCCCTGGCCTTTTGTAGTATTTGCTCCTTCTGTGCGAACCGAGTGAGAGCCACCAGTACATCCCGGGGGTGGTTGCCTCGAGTTTTCGTTCTCCTTGGGCCCACTCTATGAATTCGATCGATCGGTATTTCTTCTTCCCCCTGCAGGTCGAGGATGTCAAGGAAAACTTGTTGCACCGCCGATTTGAGATCTTTGTCCTCGACCGACTCTGGCATGTTTTTGATCCTGATGTTGGACCTGCGCAATCTATTTTCTAAATCTTCGCATTGAATCTCAAGATTATGCGTCAGACGGGTCAATTGTTCCTGCAATTCTGCCACTTGTTGGGATTCTTCCTCCATGTTCTGCACCACCCTCTACAGGGTATCCGTCCTCTCACCCAGTCCATCAACCTCTGTTCTTAATTCCTGGAGGGCTGATTTGAATTCGTTCTTCATGGTATCCAGATGCGTGTTCATGGAGTCCATAAATTGCAGCTGAAATTCCCCAAACCACGCTTTCAGGTCCTCCTTCGTGGCCATTTCGCCGCGGGGAACGTCTGTTTCCTGGGCGCTCCTCGTTGTCTTGTGCTGTGCGGCCTTGTCCGGGTTCGCCTTGTCCCCCCCCAAAGGTGGACCAGATTCTGGTCCTGCTTCTGCGTATGGGACGAGGGGGCCGTCTGTTTGAGCTTCCCTCTTGTCTGTGACATCTGGGTCGAGCGATATTAAGCTGTCGGGTTGCCACGAAGCGGTGCAGGCCCGACTGCGGGCCCAAGAGCAGTACGGGAGCTTCTCAAAAGTTCGTGACTCACCCGCTGGGGCCGGCGATCCTTCACGCTGTTGGCTGGTCCTCGCCCCTGACCGGCTGCTTCTAGCGGCGAGAGGTACCCTCTGTCCCGATCCCCCGCCTCTACTCCAATCGCGGTGTATAGGCCGTGCGGGCGCGCATCCCGGCCCGAGCCCTTGACTGCGCCTCCGCCCCGTGGAGGGCGTTGCTGCTATGTTTTCCCGGTCGGCTCGTGCGGATCGCACCCCCCGCGTCTCGGGTCCGCTCTTCCGTGGCGGGGGGATAAAGGGGCCGTCATGTCTTTGCCTCCACCCGGCTCGAGCTTACGATGCTCCCCGAGCCACAGTTCCTTCACCCGGGCGGGTAGATCCTCCCCCGGGTCTTGCTTGCGAGATGCGTCGCTGGTTCCGACGGTGCCCGGGTCCGCAAGCGGTCGCCGACGGCAAATGTGTCGGTGGGGGTGGTTCGGGCGGCGCCTTCCGAGGATGTGCCGGTGGAGTTCTGAGCGGTAGGCCTCCCGTGTCTTGTTGTGTCCGCCCTCGATGTGATGTGCCCGGGGGGGCTTGGGTGGGGGGCCGCTCGGCTCCTGCGTCGATGAGGGCCTGCGAGTTCAGTAGGGGGGGCCAAATTCAACCCTCATGTGAGTCGGATGCTTCCTGCTGCTACTGTGGCATGGGAGGGGAGACGGAGATCAGCTCACGCACGTCCTCCCTCCACGGCAGCCATCTTGAGTCCTAGAGATTCGCTAATTTTGATCATTGAAACAGCTCAGGAAACCACTAAAAAAAATCTTGGTGGATCTAAATACATTAGAAGAAGATATGAAAAAGAACTTTGACATCGACATCTTCAAAACTAAATTAGAAGCCCACATGAAAGAAATGCAAGCATTTAAGGTAGAATCTAGTGCAGAAGGAGTCAAGAGACTCAAAAAAGATCTAGCAAATTTTGCTCATGATAAAGCCTTCCTATTTATCACAAAGGATTACAACTTTGGAGCTCCCGCAGGAGGGCAGAGACCCAACTGAAGAGTGAGGTTTAGGAATACGTCATACAGCTCGAGTGAAGAAGGAGGTACACCTAGCGAGAATGAAGATACCAATGTGGGAGGTAATAGAGGAAGAAATACTAATACCTCTATACAAAGGGGCCGGAATTCAAGAGGAAATCAAGGTGCAAGGAATGTGTCAAGACGCCCACCTTTTTTAGGCAAAGGAAACAGAAGGCAGGAATGGACAACAGACCGAATGCAGATGCGCAGCTACCGGGGCTGGTAGTAAATTTAACCAGCGAGATTCTATACAAGGATGAAGAACGATGCCTGAATAAAGGCCTTAATTTTGTGGTGTCCAAATACCACAACCCTTTCGAATTCAGATTGGAATTCAATGCCTTTATGCGTAAAGTGCATTTAAAAAAATTCTTTGAGGATCAACCCGCAAGTACACACACTAATTTTAGTGGTCTAAGAAATCCCTCTACCTTTTGTCCTCCTTTTCATATGCATTCTCCTGAATCGTTGGTCTTCGAAAAGAAGGTCCTACGTGACATAGAAAAACTCGAAACCCAAGGTATTTCTGAGAATTCCAATCTGAGTCAGTCAGAAACTTTGATGTTACATGACCTGGGTGAAAATGACAAGATTGTTATTCGTCAAGCGGATAAAGGAGGGGCCATTTTTGTTTTGAATAAAAAGGATTAGATTGAGGAATGTCACAGATTACTAGCAGGTAACAATCGGAAAATTGACCAAGATCGTAGTCCTGGACTTATCAAAATGATAAGGGAGAAAGTTGACAAAGCAGTAGACCTGCAGTTAATTATTAGTAAATAGGAAGGGGATTACCTTACTAGGGAAACAGCGAGAATCCCCATCTTCTACATCTTACCTAAGTTACATAAAAACAAAGAGGAACCTCCAGGCAGACCCATAGTGTCGGGTGTCAATTCCATTTTGGAACCCTTGTCCAAATATGTAGATATTTATCTACGTCCATTTGTAATGAAAATGAAAGGTTATGTTCGAGACACCAGCGATGCCATTGTGAAAATTGAAGGGATGTCCTTTGATCCCACCAGAGACGTACTGATTTGTCTAGACATACAATCTTTATACACTAACATCCCTCAAAGTGTGACCTTGGAAGTGTTGGAAGAAACATTACTTCAACGAGAAGACAACCATCCTGTGAGCAACGCCTTTATTTTATGGTGTGCCTAAACAGCTTTGGTAAACAATTTCTTCCAATTTCTGGGCAATTGTACATACAGGTGGAAGGGACGGCCATGGGTGCAGCTATGGCCCCTAAACTAGCCAGTTTGTACGTCGATATGGTGGAACAAATGGTGATTTATTCTGGGGTTAATCCATTCAGACCTCAAATAATACAATGGTTGAGATATATCGACGACGTTTTTATGGTGTGGCATGGGTCGATTGATGAGGCCAATAATTTTCTGGCTTGGTTGAATAATCAAAACAGATACCTGAAATTCACGGCACCTCTGAGTACCTTTGACGTCAACTATTTGGACCTGACGATCTATCATAAAGACAACCAGCTCTGTGTCAAACCTTTTGTGAAAGATACTGACTGAAATGCTCTTCTTCATTATAAGAGCCATCATGCCAAGCATGTTCGTGACAACCTGCCTTTTGGGCAATTTTTGCGTCTCAAACGCAACAGCAGCACGAGACTTGATTATGAAGAGGGTGCTAACATACTAATGGACAAACTGATTGATGGAGGTTACCCTGTGAAAATTGTTAAACAATCTGCAAATCGAGCATTCAATAACTATTGTGAAGCTCTCTTTGAAAATAAAAGCAAAGACAAACACGAGATTCCTGTGGTGTTTGTTAATACTTTCAGTAATGTGTGTCTTTTCAAATGTTTTTTGATACGTGTGCTTGAATAAGTTAATGAATTAAATAATATGATAATTAAGGAAAACATTGTATGTACTATTAATTACACAGCACACAGCCTATATTTGCTAAATGGTTGCGTTAAGATACCTGGTATCATAGGGTACAATATGTTGTGTTATTTATAATTTATGTATCCCTTCCTTTTGGTTGAATATATATATATTGTATCCTCACTTGGTAGGAGGGATCATCACCACAGAGTGGGGCAACCCTGGAAAGAAATAATTGAAGCATTACACAGCAACAGATTTTGTAAGAAACTGTTCTTTACATTGAGGATTTGACTTAAAATAGAAAAAGGACTAACATTGAAGCACATGACAGTGCAGGAAGGTAGTGAGTTTTAAGCAAACTGACAGCTTCTTTGCTGCAGAAATGTGGTGGCATAGTTGTTAAGGCTATCAACAAGAGCCTGGGAGCTCCTTAATTCGAGTCCCAGCAATGGATTTTCATATCATTTTAAAACAATAGATCGAAGGTTGTTTTTCTTTTATGACATTGTTTGTCATGCAGTGACATGCACATCTGAGTTTTTTTCCTCAATTATGAAATGTATTGGCATGGCATGTGACATCTGCCAGTGGCACGTGTCACTTGTAGAAGAGACATGCAGTGGCACGTGTCACTGGCACGTGTCACATGCCTTGTTTGGCTCTTACCCCTATATTGCCGCTGGACGCGCATGCTGATGTGCACTTGGTCGGCTTTTCAGAAAATGTGGTTAGGTGAGTCTGCCGAGTGCCGAGATGAGCAGGCAGCACCAATTGAAGCTGGGTGCAGTTTCCAAAGTCTAGCAGAACACAAGATCAATGTCAGTTAGGTTTGCCAAGACAATAACAGGATACTGTTTCCAATATCACACATACATGCGTTGGCATTCTGTGACCAAAAATCTGTAGGAATCTTAAAGTTTCAAAAATATTTTAAAAAATCAGTATTTGTTGCCACTAAATCGGTAGGCGGTAGGACTGCTTAAAAAGCGGTATCCTACCACCTAAATCGGTAGGGTTGGCAAGTATATAGCAGGTGGCGGAGAGTGGGGCGCTGGTTGTGCAGCTACGCTAAAGAAATAGCATATTGCACTTGCAGGTGGGTGGAAGTGGCGAGACTTGCGCAGGGAGGGGCTGAAATGTGCGGTTCCCCCCCCGGCTCCTGGTGCAAGCTCACACCTGCCAGAACTCATTAGGAGGACTGGCTCGCCATTGCTTCAGCAGCTCGCACCAGCATGTACATGACTGGCACCAGGGAGCTGAGGTATGGTGAACTATGTGGCTGTTGATATCCAGAAGTGCTGGAGCGGATTTCAGGGGCGCCTCTGACTGTCTGGGGAGGTTGCACTGGTGCACTGGTTTGCTAACTGCTGCCAGTAAGAACACACCTTTATAAAAGCAGCAGCTTGGACACGTCTCCACTGAAGAACGTTCCTCGGATTCTGTGTACTTGCGCACCCTGTAACCATGGCTGAACATGCTGCTAAATCCAGCCCAAATTATTTTTTTTAAATTGATATTTGTTGACACTAAATCGGTAGGCGGTAGGAATGCTTAAAAAGCAGTATCCTACCGCCTAAATCAGTAGGTTTGGCAAGTATGTATCACAGCGGACTGCAGTGATTGCTCTGCACTATGCCCTGTACTCCGCTGGACGTGCTAGCACTTGGCTTCTAAACACCAGGAAGCGTCCACCTACAAGCACTCATCCTGTTGCCAAGACCCCGGCAAACAAGCTGGTTAAGTTCGATGCAGCTGTACTCAGGGCTCAATAGGTATAGGCTGGCTACCTATCCCAGCCTAATGCAGTCACAACTTATTTCAAACATTTTCAAATCATTGAACCCAATGCACTGGTTCTACCAGTGACCTTTCACATGACCCACACAGGTCACCGTCTTTCCATCTTACCAACCAGAGATCTATCCAAACAAACTTTAGTGTACTGTTCTGCATGCATATTTCCCTATCTCACCTACGTCCTGTTACATTCATCAGGGTCAGACTGGGACAAAAATAGATCTAGGCAGCAATTAAAAAGTGGCATACAAATGCAAATCACATTTAATTACTTTTTGCTGCAAACGGTTTAAGAAGTACCTAGAGACACGTTTTTGCGAACATTCATCATGAATAGTTCCCTGATTACTTACTGGTACTCTTCATTACTCCTAGTCCTACTCTTCCTCATCATAGTACTTGCCTGTAAGGCACGAGCCTTCCCAACAGGACCCCTCTTCCAATTTCATACTCTCGCACCTTCCCCTCAGGGATGCATAAACATCTCCCCCTTACCTGCAATCCCTAGTTTCTTCTACCCATCAGGATCACCATGGGAGGGTGAGACACGAAGTCAGTAATGTGACGAGGAACAGTAGGACTAGGAGTAATAAGTAATCACAGCATTACCTCCACGTCCCTCTTCCCTGTCCCAGTGCATACATGTGAGTTATACCAAACCATCCCAGGGGAGGCACAGGAGAACGAATTTACACAGACCACCTTGAATGCAGCTGCACCACAACATTATATTGATCCGGAACTCAGGTAGCCAAGTCTCAGAGGATCCATGAGTTCAAGACCCCTCTACCAATGACTTTCTAGAGTCATAATACACATTAAGCCTACAGTGCTTGGTTTTGGGGCCAGCGCACATGGCTGTTCTGCATTTCACCTGCAGGGAGACCCCTGGAGTGTTGGCCCAAGACGCCAACATACATGGTTGAACATCCCTTGATCCCTGGTGGGGACATGCCTGTCTCTGCGTAAGCCATGACAATGACCAACCTGATCCACCTGCTGGTAGCTGTCACTGAGGCCTTGTGGCTCATCCCTGGCTGCCCAAAGGTAACAAACAGACTGTCCATTTTCCTGATGGCCTCTGTCCATCTTAATTACTCTAGAATAGTCCTCCGAACATCCAAACAATGCCAGGCCTCCTCATCTGGAGAGGACAGATGATTCTGAAAGAAGGCTGGTGAAGCAATGTCCTGGGACCTGTGAAATATGGACACAACCTTGGGAAGGAAACCTTTGTCACACTGGTGATAAGTACATCCAGCAAGATGTTAAGATACACCTGGGAACAGAATAGGGCCCCGTGAAAGTGGGAGGCAGGCCAAAATGGGGGAGGCCGAGTGGGAGACCCCAGTCAGAGCCACAGTTTTGGGCCAGGGAGTCAACAGACATGGTGAGGGTGCGTTGTGTGCGCAGATGGACTAGGTACCCCCTCTGGCAATAACAGGCAGGCTGCACTGAAAAGTGGGAACACAATGAAGGCACCAAAGTCTTTGCAGAAACCAGGAACAGATTTATTACAGGAAGAGGAGAAAACTCATTGCCAGCCAGATAAATTAGACACACTGGACTAGCTAGGCACGCCACTGGCATGCAACCCAGGGCCTGGGGAGTACCATTGGATGCCGGGGGTGGAGTAAGAGACACCAAGAGAGAAAGGGAAGGGTTGGAGTGGGAGTTGGAGAGGGGCGGTAGAGATGGTGAGGGGAAAAAGAGAGGCACAGAGAGAGACACACAGGGAGAGGCAGGGAAATTTACACAGAGACACAGGGAGAGACACACAGGAAGAGACAGTGAGACAGAGACAAAGGGAGAGACAGCGGAACAGACACCGAGACACAGACCGGGGGAAGCAGGGCAGAGAGGAGAAATAGAACAGTTTGGGGAAGAGGTAGAAAATAAAGGGTAGACTGAGGACACGGGTGCCTTAGATTGGAGGCCTCTCAGCCCTCAACCCCCACAGTCAGCACACACTGCCAGCAGCCAAAAAGAGAATAGAAACCCCTGTTCTCTCTCCATGGGTCTTATATAAGGCTGTTGCTTCCACCCGGGGACACAACATTTGGTTACCATGTGTGTTGCCTCCAGGGTAGGGGAGACTAGGCATCTGGGTTGTTTGGTTGTTCAGAGACATTAATTGTTTGGTTTCTAGGGGAGGTGTGATGCAGGGTTGGACACACAATTTTAGGTATTCTGTGTGATTCTCAGGTCAGGGGAGTTGGCAGTTTGAGCCCAGGGGGGATCTTAATTGTAGGGTACGGGGTGATGAAATCATACAGTGCAGGACAGTTGGGACCAAAAGGCAGACTAATTGTTGGGTGGGGACAAGTGGCTTTCCAGAGCCCCCCACCCATGATGGACACAATAGGTGGACTGACAGAGTGTAAAAGGGCAGGGCAACTGCCACTGGGTAGTGCAGGAGGGTCTCAGGGAAGGGGAGTAAAGATTCAGCCCTAGGCGGCAGATTACACCGGGGTTGTTACCTGGCTCAAGATGGCTGCTGAACAGGTTTTCCGACAGGTGAGCTGGCCAGGCCTTTGGGAGGAATATGATCCCTTTGTTACTGGCTGTGAGTGGAGTCGCCAGGTGAGCAATGTCCAGTGTGGCAGAAACAAGATTATGAAGGTACAAAGTATAGTGATCAGGTAATGTTGGAACCAACCAAATGAAGCCTTGTTAATGCAATAGTTAAATACAGGACAAAATACACACACAGGAACATGCAATCACTTGACAGAAATAAACATCTAGCATAAACAGTGCAGTCAAATGGAGCACAAGGTGGAAAATGCAATTGGGACACATGAAGGTCAGACACAGCAGCCATTTCCACAGCCCCTATCTCTCTTAAACTGAGTTATGGTAATAAGAGAGGTTGTTTTTTAAAGTCAAAGAGTGGGCCATCTCCTCTTGAACCCACTTCTGCTGGTCTACTAGATGGTGACGGGTTGTTCCCCCACCCAATACTACATCGGTTGTGACTATGATCTTGTCTGAAGTAACCAGACTTGTTCCCCTCTTCAGATTGAAACTGACCAACCACCAAAGGAGCTTCCTTCTCAGACATTCCGAGACAAGAATCCACTCCTCGAAGGAATGGGATGCCAGCCTACAGAACCTGAGAATGTATGATAGATCATGGGTGTAATGATTTGTTATGATGATTTGTTATTTATATATTGCTTACGCCTAGGTGTCATCTAACCTTGGGCACCAGAAGAACACAGTTGGCCATATAGCCCTGCACCAGAAGCAGCACTCAGGCTGATGATGAGTCTCCCAAGATGACCTCCCTCAGACACTTCTGTAGATTTCTTGCCCTGATCTCTGGAAGAAACACCTTCCCCCCTCTCCTAGAGAGCTGGGCCCCTATAAAGTTCGGCACTGAGATGGCTCTAGGTGGGATTCCTACCGATTCACCAAGAATCCCCATTCTGTGCGATTGCCTTGGACCCCGACCTGATAAGCCAGTCGTACAGATAGGGGAATAACTGAATACCCTCCATGTGAAAAAATGATTCCAGAGGTATAAATAGCTTGGTGAAGACCCATGGGGCTAATT
The DNA here is from genome assembly GCF_040938575.1 of Ambystoma mexicanum. Taxonomy (NCBI): domain Eukaryota; kingdom Metazoa; phylum Chordata; class Amphibia; order Caudata; family Ambystomatidae; genus Ambystoma; species Ambystoma mexicanum. Next base: position 643,507,943 of record NC_090935.1, read on the forward strand.
CCAATGGGGATGTTCCTGCACTGAAATTCTCTTTCACTGCAAACGGTGGCATTTCTGATGAACTGTCCTGATGGGTACATGAATCGTGTAAGTCAATGCAAATCGATGCAAGCCAATCCCCTTTGGCTATGAACAGTGGGATCCCTTTCAGAGTCTCATTTGAAAGAGGCCCTGCAAATAAATGTGCTCAAGCCCTTAAGGTCCAAAATTAATCAGAATGTGTTCTTGTCCTTGAGCACTAAAAAGATGATAGTGTAATGCCCTTGCCCCTCCTCCAAGGCTGAAGCCCTCATTATGGCCTGCTTCCTCAGAAGCTCCTGGATTCCCTGATACAAGGCCATCCTATTGATTGTGAACTATGGGAACGGCATCTATATTTTCCTGGGTGGAATGAAGGTAGATCAAACTCCAGTCTGAAACCACACTTGACTGTCCCGATGGCCAAGGCGTTGCACGCAAACTTTGCCCATATCCTCCAGAAATGCAATAGTCTGCCCCACCTGGCCACAGTGGTTGTCAGGACTTCTGTGAGTCCTGGGGCAATGTCGCCTTGATCTTGCTGAATGGAAGTCTGTCCCTGGACTTCTGGTCTTGCATGTCCTGGATCTGGGACTTTCCTGGATCTTAGACTTGTGGTATTCTGATGTTCTTGAGCTGCCTGGGATCTTCTCCTTCTTTCTGAGCATATAGGCATGCTTATTTTCCTTTGACACTTTGTGGACCTTTTCCTGCAGGCTGTCCCAAACAGTTTACTATCTTCAAAGGGGACTACAACTGAACACTAGACCAATTGTGCCACACCCTAAATGTGAACAAAATCTGACAAAATTCAGGTTTGGCATATACTCAACAACACGTCTTTTGACCTCATCAAGGAGGTCTTCCTCAGGGCTACAGTACCATCCCAACATATTCCTACTGTGACACAAAATAACATACCACACAGGGCATGTGTACATTCACATAACCACCATATTATAGAAGTATTCCACATATGGTTTTTGACCAAGAAACTCAATCATTGAACATAATTATATGTGCCTAAAATCCCATGTTAATACATAATTTACATTTGTTTGTTCAGCACATACAATATCACAAAAATAATAACACAATACGAAGCAAATGCCGGTCCACAAAATACTTTGAGGATTAGAAGCGAAACAAAGGAAAAAGAAAGAAGAAATGCAAATGCAATTGGTTACCTCTCAAACACATTACAGAATTCCAATGTGTTCTACACCTAGAAATAAAATGGTTCACCATTTCCGTCTTGTGTGTTATCTCACACCTTCACCATTTAGTAAACTCGTGACCACCACCAAACCAACACAACTTAAAACTATGTTAAAAAATGCTTCACTTATAACCAAAATAGTGAGTCTTCTCATCTCTTCTACCCACAACCGTGCACAACTGCACTACTAAAATCCAACTGGCACTGTGGCGCCAATTCTCATAATTACCGTTATCTATTAATGCTTATTTGAAACCAATTCCTCACTGGATCCAGGAGGTGAATCTTCACCAACCCTATTGTACCACATGAGTATTCATAAGTATTAAGTATTTATATGGATGTGTTAATAGACCTAACATGATTTTTTGGAATATTGTGAGTAATGGAGGCTATTCATTCATCTAAGGACTATTATACTATGGAATGTTACTAAAGAATTGTGAATCCAAAGTGGGTGTTGTAATAGGAAACCGCAGTATTGGAATATGAGGTAAAGCGTGTGGTCACTAGCATGGGTGCTATTTTGGTGATGGTTAAGATATGAGCCCAGTAAGTTATTGATTACAAGTTGTATTTTGGATTATTGTAGGATTGTTAGGGCTTAGTGGAGTGGGGTTGGCACCCAAAAACAAACCGCTTTCTGGAAGAGCTTTACATTGATATATCGAGGAGGAATTTATGTTGCCTTATCCACTAAGGTTCAGTATGGAAGGAATATGGAAGCTGTGAGTGTTTTGTAGGGATCAGTGCAAATAATATGGAACTGAATATGGGAATGTTACATCCATGTGTTTGTATATATGTGCAAGTTGACAATCATGCTTTTGAATGTACCTACCAGTAAGGGAGGTTGGATCGAGTGAGGAATTGGTTCCAAATAAGCATTAATAGATAACTGTGTTGGTTTGGTGGTGGTCATAGGTTTACTAAATGGTGAAGGTGTGAGATAACACACAAGACGGAAATGGTTAACCATGTTATTTCTAGGTGTAGAACACATTGGAATTCTCTAATGTGTTTGAGAGGTAACCAATTGCATTTGCATTTCTTCTTTCTTTTTCCTTTGTTTCGCTTCTAATCCTCAAAGTATTTTGTGGACCGGCATTTGCTTCGTATTGTGTTATTATTTTTGTGATATTGTACGTGCTGAACAAACAAATGTAAATTATATATTAACATGGGATTTTGGGCACATATAATTATGTTCAATAATTGCGGTTCTTGGTCACAAACCATGTATGGAATACTTCTATAATATGGTTTTTATGTGAATGTACACATGCCCTGTGTGATATGTTATTTTGTGTCACAATATGAATATGTTGGGATGGTACTGTAGCCCTTGAGGAGGTCAAAACACGTGTTAGGGTCGTAACCAGTAAAAAATATATGCCAAACCAGAATGTTTTCATATTTTGCTCAAATGTATGTAAAATACAAGTAATGGTAATAGGGTGTGGCGCAATTGGCCTAGTGTTCAGTGGTAGCTCTATCAATATAGTGACATAGGGTTAGTGTCACTGTCTGGACCAGTTGGGGCCTTTCCCTTGAAACTTTGAAATAATAGATGGTCGAGCAGCTCAGAAGAGTACTCTCCCATCTTTTGTGCAATATCTTCAAATTGTAACCTCAGTGCAACTGCATTCTCGCACGGTCGTACCCATTTGTGCGCCAGTTCCTTATATTAACATACCTTGTTGCAGAAATGGTCGATCCCTTGCCCATGACTCCACCTTGGATCTCATCATATGAAATGTCTGAAAACAGGGCCATCTGTTTCTGCATCTCCTCGAGAATAGGAGCACAGTCACTCCCTTCCTAAATGGCTCTGTTAAGCTTCCTGGATCATTTCAGAACTGTTTCTACTGTATAAGAGCCATAGGAATTAGCGCTAAGGGCCACAAAGTCCCCGGCATTGGCTCTCCTGAATGCCAGATCAGTCTTCTTGTCCACAGTGTCTCAGACTGCCACATCCTTTGCTGCTATTGGCGACCTTCCCACCAAACGGGAAAGGGTAGAGTCTACTTCCACTGATTCAGGCATATGCTTCTCCTTGCCTCCTGTCATGATTCTTGGAATCTACATTTGTTCTTGATCTTTCTACTCATCCAGAATCTTGCCCGTGATTTCTGAAATATAGGGAAGCCCAATTTAAGGGAAATGTCTATACTGGTGGATTTGATGGTCTATGGAAGGACCTGGAGCAAAAGGATCAACAAACCCCATGGAATCCTATACCTGCAAACGTATCTTGCCCACCTTTTCCCTGTCCATATACTTCCCCATACGATATAGTTCTTCCTCTGATAATGATTTATTTATTTATTTACTTTATTAGGTATTTATATTGCATCTATACACAAATTGTTTCAAGGCATAACAAGACATGAGGGGGGTAATAAAAACAGGGATGGAGAAAAACCAAAATGGTCCTACTAGGCCTTGCGACATTCGGATTGTGCAAGTGAAGTACCAAGAAGTGTGGGGGAGAGGGGAAAGGGGAAGTGCCAGTCAGGGCAGAAGTGCCTGTGGGTTAGTGAGTGCCAGGGAAGGCCAGGTGGACAGTGCCAGGGGAAAGCAGAGTGTGCAGGGTAAGAAGGTCCACATGCTCAGTGTGAGGTACGGGGCTGGAAGGGCTGAGGGGCAGCAGGCACAGCCAGGCTAGTGCAGTGGGAGGGAGCAGGAGGGCAAGTGCAGCTTTGGGGGTTCAAGCGGAGACGAAGTGCAGGGGTAGACTGGTCAAGGAGGGCCTGGTTCCCTGTAAGAATCTGAAGGAACCAGGCAGCTAGTCAAAGAGGCATAGGGGGATATTAGCATGGGAGGGGGAGAGGGAAGGAGGAAGAGTAAAGGAGGGTCTTGAGAAGATTCTGGAACTTAAGGAGATCCTGTCCAAGTCTGAGAAGGGCAGGGAGGCCATTCCAGAGGGAGGCACTTGTGGAGGAGAGAGATCTACCCCCCACTCTCTGCTTGGAAAAGAGTCTGATCGGCAGAGAGTTGGAGCTAGAAGACCGAAGGGCTCTAGCAGGGAACTATTTAGGGGGAGAGGGTTGGATGTATCAGGGTGGTGGTTGTAGAGACAACCAACAGATTCTGTGTGGTGGATAAGCTGGGAGATGGCCAACTTCTCCAAGAGATTGACCAGGTGAGGGGGTAATGGAGATAGGGTGGTAGTCAGCAGGACAGGATGGGTGGGCAGAAGGCTTTATAGGGAGAGGGTGCACAAGGGAGTGCTTGAGGAGTAAGAGGAAGGATCCAGTGGCAAAGGAGTAATTGCAGAAAACAGTCAAGGCTGGAGCAAGGGCGACAATATAGTCCTTTGTAGAGGAGGAGCCAAGTGCCCCCACCCCACCTGCCCCGCCCACATTACCTGAGACGTATGAACCAAAATATGTGACGTATCCTGAACAGGTGAACCAGCAAAGAGAAGAGAGCAGACTATGTGCAGTACCCCTAAGAGTATCTATACCTAAGAGAATATGGGAGGTAAAGTACCCATTGAGGAAACCATACTTGCATCCAAGACAATATGATGGCCATTTGAACGAGATTCCTGATGAAACAAAGAAACTGAATGACCAGGATGAATGGTAGCATCATACAAAAGTGAATCGACACCCATATAGAAAGATAACCAGAGAGGTAGACGATTTATAAAGAACAGAGAAATACCAAGAATAAGTGACATCTTGGGATCAAGATGAAGAGACTTATGCCACAAACCTGATGGAGAAACTTAGTTAGTTTAAACGTGTACAGATGCAATGAAACTCAAGCAGCAAAGCAATCATGAAGCTAGCCACATGCTTAAATAGATTAGACCGCTGCAAGTGCCAACATATACCTATATACCTCATAGATACATATGGATTAAGTAAAGAATGAATGTTTCGACTACGTATAAAGCAGTACTGAACAACGCAAGAAGGCCTTATTTCAGTGTTGCAGTTACAAAAAGCAATTGAATTAAACAGAATACATTTCAGCTAAGGAGCTCACTGAGCCAAGAAAGCCAAGGTCTTATCAAACTAGGAGTTGGCTGACATTAGAAACAATTAACGTGAAAGAACAGATGTTCCTATTCAGAGAGGTCAAGAAAAAACAAAAGACATCAGAAGACTCTCGAAAATAGAATCAAATACACAGAAAGGCTTAATTTCATGGTGTCCAGTCACGTGATGGAAGAAAGTTGGATGGATGAGAAGATCACACCTACGCACAGAAGCCGGATAGTACCCATACTCCTTAAAAATTCTCAGAGAACAGTACAGACTCAAGGCCAACTTCAAAGTACTACTTGACACTGGACCATCAAGGTGATGGATCACCTTTTTAATCGGTGGGAAGCTGATATCAAGACAAGCTCACCCGCACCTGTTTGTTTGGTCTGCGTGCTGCTCACGTAGGTGGAAAATTACTGACGGGGGTTAGTAGCTAACCAATTGTAAGGGACCACGTAGTTTGGGGTCCTATAGTTTGTGTAGCCAATGGGACGTTGTACATTTAGTGACGTTCAGAGGGGCCATTTTGAAGGGGGGCTTAGTTGCCCCACCTGATGTTAACTATCCTATAACCTCTCTCTGTTACTCCATACAGATATAGAACCTATGCTTAGTTAGTCACTTAGAACCAATCCTGCTTCCCGATAAGTTTCTGTAGTTTGCCACGTAGAATGACGTTGATAATGACGCAGGTCAACACGTCAGCTATGACCAATTATGGGTATAAGAACCCATCTTTTTTATGAAGTAGTTAGAGTCAGAGCATCGGGAGATTTCTGATGTTCGTTGTACTCCCTGTTTTAAATACTTGCATTAAAACAGACCAACTTTTGCCAAACTATTTGTGTCGTCTTGATTATTGATGTTTGATTAAAATCTGCATCCCCATCTATCTCAAGGGTACCGCTACTCATCTTAAAGGGCGGCCAGGTCAGATTCACACCAGGAGTTGCACTTGGAGGCAGGCTTCATGCGGATCCTCATGACAGGGGCAAGGATGTCCAGAGTGTTGGAGATGGAGAGTTGAAGGGTAGTAAGGGCTGTATCAGAGTGAGAGTCAATGGCAGGAGTGGGAGGGGAGATCCTATAGACAAGGTGTGTGGTGCTGAACAATAAATGTATCTCAAGAACACATATTTTCTTCTTAATTAGTTTACACAACTTTCGATAAGCACGAAAGCGAATGATAACAAACAACGGTAAGGTGTAATTATTTACAGTGGGAATACAAGGTAAGTATCAACCTCTTGGATGTTGAGGTCAAAAGGCTCCACCTAATTGCACAGACACATATGACAGTCTGGAGGACTTATATTTCAACAAAAAGTGCACCCAGGACTGAAAGTGGTCCAGGGCGTAGTAAACTCAGGGTGTACACAACACTATCGACAAGACATACACAAAGAGGGGTTTTCTGTTGTGTCATGGGGGATCGACACAGGTGTGTTTCGGCCATAGAAGGCTGGATTGTAGCCTGGTTGGATGTTGGCCTTCATCAGGATTGGCACCAATGGTGGTGCTGTCCGTGGTATCTGCTGCTGTGATAGCAGTGGTGCCACTGTAAGTGGCCAATCCTTGAATTGTTGCTGGATTGTTGGTGCAGGACTGCACTATGAATGAGCCGTGGGTTCCTGAGGTCTGGGTTTGTGTCAGGATACACAGCACCATTTCCAGGCTGTGGATCCCCAGGTGACGTTCGCACGTTTACGGATCGCGGGACCCTCCAGGCCCTGCCAAAAAGCCCCTGGTATCCTGACACAAACCCAGGCCTCGGGAACCCACGGCTCATTGTAGATAGTGTTGTGTACACCCTGTGTTCACTACGCCCTGGACCACTTTCAGTCCTGGGTGCACTTTTTGTTGAAATATAAGTCCTCCAGACTGTCATATGTGTCTGTGCAATTAGGTGGAGCCTTTTGACCTCAACAACCAAGAGGTTGATACTTACCTTGTATTCCCACTGTAAATAATTACACCTGTCCGTTGTCTGTTATCATTCGCTTTCGTGCTTATCAAAGGTTGTGTAAACTAATTAAGAAGAAAATATGTGTTCTTGAGATAAATTGATTTGTTCAGCACCACACACCTTGTCTATAGGATCTCTCATCCTGATTATTTTGATAATTCTATATGTACCCCCCTGGGTATATCAGGGCCCTGCCAGGTGCCCTTATATTAACTAGGAGTGGGAGGGGTAATGAAGGTGGTGGTAAAAGCAGCAACTGGTACTCGCTTCATAGGTGGAACAGAGAAGGAGACTGGCAGTGCAGGGGGGGCTTACCTGGGGGACGGGGAAGAGGAGAAGGAAGAGGAGGAGGATGAAGAGAAGGAAGAGGAAGAGGAGCTTGTGCTGAATGTGGAAGAGTATGAAGAGGAGGGATGCTTCCTTCTTCATTTGGACTGACTGTGCTCATGCAGTGCCTGTTTCAAAATTAGCTTCACCTCCTTTTTGGATAAGCTTTTCCCAGTGGAGTAACTTTGCTGAAAATGTTGGGGGGGGGACAGGACAGCTAAATGAAAGGGGGCCCTACCAAATGAGTGGGACAAAATGGTGTGCCACAAAAATGGGGGCGGGGCAAACAAATGTGTCCCCCCTCTAAAATGATGCCCATGGATTTTCTCCTTCTTCTTGCTCCCCCTTATGGGGCCCAGAACCTTACACTTTCTTCTGAGGCTCGGCTTCCAAGGAAGAGAGTCCATCTTCAGCCTCCCTAGCCTTCCCTTTCTCTTTCTTCTTAAAGGAGGAGATCATCTCAATACCTGAGCGTGTGTTTGTGTTTTGTGAAGACCTTGCCAGGATCTCACGCCTGCACGTACTGTGGCCTCTACCCATGACAGCAGGAGCTCTCCAAATGAGAGCAGATCCTTCTAGACCCACCTTTCTGTCCAAGCGTGGACAATGTTAGCAGTCGCAGCCTTCCCAGGTGGCCTTTATGCCCCACGCCTCCTTACCAGTGCCAAGGTGTGGAATGCATTTCTGCCCTCAGCTGGCGACCATGAAGCGTGTCTCTACCCTCTGTCAACCCTGAGTCCGCCTTGTTTCCAACTTGACCTCTCAACTAGCCCTCGACCCCTTCATGATCGCCAGGAGAAATCCACCTCCTCCTCATCAGTCATCCGCAATCAGACCACATCAGGAAGCGGCAGGAACTGTTGCCACCAAACGTCTTGCAAAAATAGGACTTTCTATAAGCAATACGGTAAGTCTCTGCTTGCCCCTACTAGATTAAATAGGAATTACCAGTAGGGATTTTGGATAAGGAGGTGGCATTCTTAGGAGAAAAGGGCGTGAGTAAGAAATTGGGAGTGGGGTTCTGCCAGGGAGGTTCATTCCTTACTGGTAAGTACTGGGACGAGGAAGAGGGAGTTCAGGTAACCTACTTTCATGCACATGGGGCCAAAATCATGGCTCAGAACTATCAGCTGAACAGTGTATTAGTTCAAGAATTGGACCCCATTGTGGTGCTGCCCCTTTAAGGGCACACGCACGCGGCAGAGTGACTTTGACCTTGGTCGAGTCTCCTATCAATAAAAGGGGCGTTCCCAGCTGCCGCAGAGCGACCGGGGAGCCCGAGACCTACAACACCCATGATCCCACAAGAGCGGCCCAAACCTCTGACATGGCCCTACCTTCAAGTGGGAGGAGAAATAAAGGAATCACCGGAACTGGCGGTTTCGCGCCAGTCTGGGTTTATGCAGCCAGCCAACGAGTCGCGTGTCCTTTATTGCGCGGCGCTTGCATGCTCCGCGAGCAGGGTTTCCTTCGTCGGAGGCCGCGATCACGCTGCTACCGCGGCCCACTCCAGGGGCAGCCTTTCATACATCACACTGGCGACGAGGATGGGATGTGGACTGCACGCCTCCCAGCACCAGAGGGAGCCGCGGCGTCCACAGACCCACGACAACTCCGCGGAGGCCGGTAAGCGTTAGTCCGCCCACGCCCAAGGAAAAAAAAAAAAAATGTTTCTTCTTTTCTCTCGCTTTCCACAACAAACAAAAAAAAAGGAAAGAAATCTCTGGCCACGCCAACACTCCAGGATAGCCACTGCACAGCCCACCACGGCCCGGAACCGCAGCGCTTCACACGAAGCCACGTGCCGTCACACCAGGCAGCCAAGATAACCTCACCAGCTACGCTCAACCCCAAGAAGTCATCCAAAAGAACAACATGTCGAGCCCAAACACCAGCCCAACAAGAATCAGCACCGGCTCCTCATCATCGAGGAGAAGCATCACCGAGGAGCGCAGCGACCCCTCACTGACAACGTTCATGCCACCATTCGACCCTTTCACCAGCGGAGCGGCCATCCGGTGGGAAATATGGCTACAACAATTTGAGATGCACCTAGAGGCACGAGATATCACCACACCCAAAAAGATGCGCACCTTCCTCTTGCTCAACGTGGGGTTGGCAGCTCTGCGCCTTTTCAACGCCCTACCAAACCGCGGGAGCGACATTGACTACGCAGCGGCGAGGGCTGCGCTCACCAACATGTTTAAGCCTGACCTCAATCCGGACTATGAGCGGTTCCATTTCTGCATGGCACGTCAACGCGAGAGGGAGACGGTAGACAAATTTCACGCTCGCCTTCGCGAAATGGCCGTAGGCTGTGAATTCCCGGACGAAGAATTCGCCATTCGCCTCCAAATCATCAATGGAATCTCTTTGGAAAAACTAAGGAGGGCAATTCTGTCAGAGAAGAACATGCGACTATCACGCATTCTCGAGACTGCGCGCCTCCGTGAACAGACAGAGGACCAAGTAGCAGTAATGGAAGCCGCCATCCGGAGACTACCGCTAGACAGCCCCGGACCCGCAGAAGACGTAGCAGCTATCTCCAGACAACAATCAACTCGCCCGAAACAGTACCAGAAGCCGCACCAACCACAAGGACGAGACCAAGCCTGCAAATGGTGCGGAGGCCCATGGCATAAAGGCGACTCTTGCCCCGCCTGGGGGTCCACATGCAGAAAATGCAATCGCCTCAACCACTACGCAGCAGTCTGCATGAATCCGCCAAACAAAAATGACAAAGACCCAAGCTCCCGCACAACACAAGAACAACGGAGGAGATTCGCACCGAGAGAACATCCCCGCCAACAAACGAGGAGAGGTAAAGCGAGAGCAGTCGACGAGTCCCAAAGATCCCCGAGCTCAAGCGACAGCGACAACAGCGACAACAGCGACAGCAGCTCATCCCCCGACACTTTCTTCTGAGGCTCGGCTTCCAAGGAAGAGAGTCCATCTTCAGCCTCCCTAGCCTTCCCTTTCTCTTTCTTCTTAAAGGAGGAGATCATCTCAATACCTGAGCGTGTGTTTGTGTTTTGTGAAGACCTTGCCAGGATCTCACGCCTGCACGTATTGTGGCCTCTACCCATGACAGCAGGAGCTCTCCAAATGAGAGCAGATCCTTCTAGACCCACCTTTCTGTCCAAGCGTGGACAATGTTAGCAGTCGCAGCCTTCCCAGGTGGCCTTTATGCCCCACGCCTCCTTACCAGTGCCAAGGTGTGGAATGCATTTCTGCCCTCAGCTGGCGACCATGAAGCGTGTCTCTACCCTCTGTCAACCCTGAGTCCGCCTTGTTTCCAACTTGACCTCTCAACTAGCCCTCGACCCCTTCATGATCGCCAGGAGAAATCCACCTCCTCCTCATCAGTCATCCGCAATCAGACCACATCAGGAAGCGGCAGGAACTGTTGCCACCAAACGTCTTGCAAAAATAGGACTTTCTATAAGCAATACGGTAAGTCTCTGCTTGCCCCTACTAGATTAAATAGGAATTACCAGTAGGGATTTTGGATAAGGAGGTGGCATTCTTAGGAGAAAAGGGCGTGAGTAAGAAATTGGGAGTGGGGTTCTGCCAGGGAGGTTCATTCCTTACTGGTAAGTACTGGGACGAGGAAGAGGGAGTTCAGGTAACCTACTTTCATGCACATGGGGCCAAAATCATGGCTCAGAACTATCAGCTGAACAGTGTATTAGTTCAAGAATTGGACCCCATTGTGGTGCTGCCCCTTTAAGGGCACACGCACGCGGCAGAGTGACTTTGACCTTGGTCGAGTCTCCTATCAATAAAAGGGGCGTTCCCAGCTGCCGCAGAGCGACCGGGGAGCCCGAGACCTACAACACCCATGATCCCACAAGAGCGGCCCAAACCTCTGACATGGCCCTACCTTCAAGTGGGAGGAGAAATAAAGGAATCACCGGAACTGGCGGTTTCGCGCCAGTCTGGGTTTATGCAGCCAGCCAACGAGTCGCGTGTCCTTTATTGCGCGGCGCTTGCATGCTCCGCGAGCAGGGTTTCCTTCGTCGGAGGCCGCGATCACGCTGCTACCGCGGCCCACTCCAGGGGCAGCCTTTCATACATCACACTGGCGACGAGGATGGGATGTGGACTGCACGCCTCCCAGCACCAGAGGGAGCCGCGGCGTCCACAGACCCACGACAACTCCGCGGAGGCCGGTAAGCGTTAGCCCCGGCTCCGCCCACGCCCAAGGAAAAAAAAAAAAAAAAATGTTTCTTCTTTTCTCTCGCTTTCCACAACAAACAAACAAAAAGGAAAGAAATCTCTGGCCACGCCAACACTCCAGGATAGCCACTGCACAGCCCACCACGGCCCGGAACCGCAGCGCTTCACACGAAGCCACGTGCCGTCACACCAGGCAGCCAAGATAACCTCACCAGCTACGCTCAACCCCAAGAAGTCATCCAAAAGAACAACATGTCGAGCCCAAACACCAGCCCAACAAGAATCAGCACCGGCTCCTCATCATCGAGGAGAAGCATCACCGAGGAGCGCAGCGACCCCTCACTGACAACGTTCATGCCACCATTCGACCCTTTCACCAGCGGAGCGGCCATCCGGTGGGAAATATGGCTACAACAATTTGAGATGCACCTAGAGGCACGAGATATCACCACACCCAAAAAGATGCGCACCTTCCTCTTGCTCAACGTGGGGTTGGCAGCTCTGCGCCTTTTCAACGCCCTACCAAACCGCGGGAGCGACATTGACTACGCAGCGGCGAGGGCTGCGCTCACCAACATGTTTAAGCCTGACCTCAATCCGGACTATGAGCGGTTCCATTTCTGCATGGCACGTCAACGCGAGAGAGAGACGGTAGACAAATTTCACGCTCGCCTTCGCGAAATGGCCGTAGGCTGTGAATTCCCGGACGAAGAATTCGCCATTCGCCTCCAAATCATCAATGGAATCTCTTCGGAAAAACTAAGGAGGGCAATTCTGTCAGAGAAGAACATGCGACTATCACGCATTCTCGAGACTGCGCGCCTCCGTGAACAGACAGAGGACCAAGTAGCAGTAATGGAAGCCGCCATCCAGAGACTACCGCTAGACAGCCCCGGACCCGCAGAAGACGTAGCAGCTATCTCCAGACAACAATCAACTCGCCCGAAACAGTACCAGAAGCCGCACCAACCACAAGGACGAGACCAAGCCTGCAAATGGTGCGGAGGCCCATGGCATAAAGGCGACTCTTGCCCCGCCTGGGGGTCCACATGCAGAAAATGCAATCGCCTCAACCACTACGCAGCAGTCTGCATGAATCCGCCAAACAAAAATGACAAAGACCCAAGCTCCCGCACAACACAAGAACAACGGAGGAGATTCGCACCGAGAGAACATCCCCGCCAACAAACGAGGAGAGGTAAAGCGAGAGCAGTCGACGAGTCCCAAAGATCCCCGAGCTCAAGCGACAGCGACAACAGCGACAACAGCGACAGCAGCTCATCCCCCGACAGACAGAACAAAGGGAAGAAGAAGAAAGGGAGAAGACCAGTACACCGTGTACACTTAATATCGGCAGTCAAATCAGGCCGATCGCACCAAAAGAAGAGACCGTCGTGCACAGTCCTCTCCAACGGAGACCCACTCAAAGTGATAATTGACACCGGCGCGACAGTCAACGTCATGCCCGTGACGGCTTTCAACAGACTTCACCCACAACCAAAACTCCACAAGAAGAAAGTCAGACTATACGCCTATGGATCCAAGAAACCCCTACCAGTGCAGGGGTCGTTTAAATCCAACTTTGCGCACAACAACACAAACTGCCGCGCACGGATCTACGTCGTAGACGCTGGTTGCGAAACCCTATTGAGCTGCAGAACTGCGGAGAAACTAAAGCTGATACACTTTGCGTTCAGCGTCCAACACGACGAACTCAGCAACATCCTAGGTCGTCATAAGAAACTATTTCAAGGCATCGGGTGCCTGAAAGGGAGGTCTATCAAACTACACATAGACCCCACCGTCGAACCCAAGGCAGTGCGCCACCGACGGATCCCGTTTCACCTGCGGACAGCCGTAGAGGAAGAGCTATCCAAACTCGAGGATGCTGGAATTATCGAGAAAACATCAGGCCCGACCCCGTGGGTCTCGCCTATGGTGGTAGCCCAGAAATCGAAACAGCCGAACGCGGTGAGGATATGCATCGACATGAGGCTCCCCAACGTAGCCATCGGCCGAGAACGCCACGTAACTCCCACCATTGATGAGCTCATCGTAGACCTCACAGGGGCGAAGGTATTTAGCAAACTCGATCTCCGATCAGGATACCACCAGCTAAGACTATCCAAAGAATCACGGTACATTACCACGTTTTCGTCCCACCTCGGCCTCATGAGGTACAAGCGGCTGAACTTTGGAATTTCATCCGCCGCAGAGGTTTTCCAGCACGAGATCCGTAAAGTCATCACAGGACTAGCTGGTGCCACCAACATCAGTGATGACATCCTGGTATACGCCGCAGACAAGGATGAGCACCACCGACGACTAGCAGCAGTCCTGGAGAGACTCGAGGGAGCAGGGTTGACGCTCAATGCCGAGAAATGTGAATTCGACAAAGATGAACTATGTTTCTTCGGATACATCTTCAGTGCCGCAGGCGTATCCCCTGACCCATCCAAAGTACAAGACATAAAAGACTTCAAACCTCCCCAGTCTGCCTCGGAGGTGCGAAGTTTCATGGGGATGGCAACTTACTGCGCGCGCTTCATCCCTGATCTCGCAAGCATCGCGAGTCCCCTCAGAGAACTAACCAAGAAAGACCAAAGATGGGAGTGGACCGAAGTCCACCAGCGAGCATTCCAACAGATCAAGGACGCCCTGTCCGCTACCACAACCATGGCGTTCTTTAACGTGGAACGGCAGACTGAACTCCTCGTGGATGCCAGCCCCGTAGGCCTCGGGGCCATACTGACCCAAACAGATAGCGAAGGCAGAGTGTTCCCCATCGCATTCGCCAGCAGGGCCCTCACGAAGCCAGAACAAAACTATGCCCACATCGAAAAGGAGGCCTTAGCAATACTGTGGGGGTGCCGCCACTTCAAGGTGTACCTATTAGGAAAACAAGCAAAAGTCTTCTCGGACCACAAACCCTTGATACCGATATTCCGAGGCTCTGCTCCACACCCCCCGGCCCGCATAGAGAAGTGGATGCTGCAACTGCAGCCGTACAACATTGAGGTAGAATATCGGCCAGGTTCAGACAACCCGGCAGACTATCTGTCCCGCCATCCGCGACCCGCTACCGACAGCGAACGACATCATGCAAGAGAAACAGACGAGCACGTCTGTCATGTGGTGGCGTGCGCCAGGCCACGAGCCCTGACGCTGCAAGAAATAATACAGGAGACAAGTGAAGACACAATTTTGCAACACACTGCCTCGGCCATTCAATCAGGAAGCTGGAAGACCTATCTCATGTCTGCATCTCACCGCACCATACCAGCTCAAACCAAGCTCAGAGCACTGTTCGGGATCAGACACGAACTCTCGATAGCACCAGAGGGAGTGCTCCTGAAAGGCCACCGCATCATTCTGCCGGAGTCCCTCGAAGAGAGGGCACTCAAACTAGCACACAGTGGACATCAAGGGATTGTCAAGTCCTCGGCGTACCTCAAGTCCCAGATGTGGATGCCAAACATGCATCAAAGAATCACAGAACTAATTGAGTCATGCACAGCCTGCCAAGCGTCCAGGAGGCCAGAGAACCCAGAACCGATCTCCAGTGCACCACGGAGCTGCAAAAGATGGGACGCGGTCAGCATGGACCACTGCACCATCGCAGGTGAAGGATACTTGCTTGTAGTGATAGACGAATTCAGTAGATACCCCGAAGTAGAACATGTATCATCCACCAATGCAGAAACCACCATCCTCACGCTGGAGAAAATATTCGCCACGCATGGGATTCCAAGGAAAGTGAAGAGTGACAATGGACCGTCATTCACCAGCCAAGAGCTGCGAGAATTCTTCAAAGAGGTAAACGTGAAACATCAGCGAATTACCCCACAATGGCCTCAGGCCAACGGAGATGCGGAACGCTTTATGGGGTCGCTAAACAAAGTTATCAGAATTGCCAAGGAGCAAAAACACCCCTGGCTGAAGGCAGTTTACCGATTTCTGAGGACACACCGGCAAACCCCACACTCAGCCACTGGGATCAGCCCAGCAGCCCTTATGTTTGGAGTACCGATACAGGCGGAACTCCCAATACATCCACACTGGGTCGCACCCGAGTTAGACATCCCAGAAATGGATGCTAGGAGGAAGAGGCACAACGAGCAAGAGAGCGTCGCCAGGCGCGCACACCATCGAGAACTAAACCCCGGGGACACTGTCCTTGTCAAGAACCGGGCACAGCCAAAAAAGATGTCCCTAAACTTCGAAGTCCATCCGTGGACAGTTCAAACCACCAACCACAGCATGGTCACTGCCACCCGAAGAGGGGAAACGGTAACCCGGAACATATCCCACTTCAAGAAAGTACCCACGGAGATGTGGGAAGAACACCCCCTGTCCCCGAAGGAAAAGACTGTTGAGACGCCCCAAAGACCCACACCGTCAACCAGCGAAAATACGCCGGAAGAGTCAAACAGTCCGTGCCCACCAGAGGTCGAGACAGAAGAAAGGACCGCCACAGACACCTCGCCCAAAGGACGGAACACCCGCTACAGCCTGAGGGAGAAGCCCAAACCATCATCCCGCCTCAAAGGGTATGTCATAAATGGGGTATATCGCAAAGGGACTAACAGAAGAGACAATAATCCATGCTAAAATGTATTCTGTGGCATATGTGAATTTACCTCCAATTTGGGGAGGAATGTGGTGTCACGTGCCCGGAGAGAAGGGTCACGTGACACAAGGAGTGGGAGGAGAAATAAAGGAATCACCGGAACTGGCGGTTTCGCGCCAGTCCGGGTTTATGCAGCCAGCCAACGAGTCGCGTGTCCTTTATTGCGCGGCGCTTGCATGCTCCGCGAGCAGGGTTTCCTTCGTCGGAGGCCGCGATCACGCTGCTACCGCGACCCACTCCAGGGGCGGCCTTTCATACATCACACTCTTCAGGTCCCAGCTCCTCCCTTTGTTCATCTGTGTCGTTTACATGTTAGCTCCAATACTTTATAAAAACATACCCTGCCACTCTGAAAGCGTATTTAAATACTAGCCATCTCGCTGCTGTGCGTGCAGGCGGACCAAAGACTGCATTCAAAAGGTCAAGGAGTTAGAAAGCGTCATATTGCATATTTTCCCAGTGAATGCTCTCAAGACGTTTCACTGTGTGACCCTGGCCTCCAGCTGATTCAGTACTTTTGGACAAGGGCTCATGATTTAACACGTTATCACACTAGGGTAGCCTACATGGTAAACTTTATCTGGTCTTTCTGCATCACCTGTATGTACTCCCGATGACCCGGGAGGCAGCTAACTGAACTCTTGCACTGCAGGCATGATGGGTGTTTGTTTAGTGCGTGTTGTTATGTCCTTTCTAACGCAGAAAGAAGCTATTTTGCAGGTTGTTATCACTCCTGAGGTGAAGGGTGGTCTGCTTAATAATTCATTAGAACCTGAAATGCGAGTGGTAGATTCCCCAGCGGTCAGCGAAGGCTTTCGTGCAGAAAGGAAAGCGATCACCCGCCTATGATAACAGAGGGCCGCTGTTTGGCAGCCGGCGCTCTCAGGCCGTGTGATTGTAAGCAGCTCAATTGGGCAGGCAGGCGAGGAGAGCGAGTCCCAGCTCGCGCCCCACCCTTCACAGAGCGGGCGAAGCTACTTCCGAGCTACGGCGGCTTTATTTACTTATATTAAATGCTTTCATCTGGGCAATACTCACAATGTTTTAGGCAAACTTATGGTAGGTGTACGGGCCTGAAAAGGGACTTGAAATTAAGTGCAGGGAAGATTTGAGCAATATTCCTTCATTTATTGCACAGTGGAATACATCTGCTTCACCCACCCACAGTGAATACAATTAGAAAACATCCGATGTGTGTATTACTTCCGTTTTAAGTTAGGCGAGAAAGAGCCGGTTTCCTGCTAACCTACTGCAGGTACATGTTTTGAGGGAGGCCAGCTGATCCGCCAAGGATAACGTGTGTATTTAGCCCCACAGAAAGCTCTGTTTCAACTGCTGGCATTTTTTTCAGAGACACTGGCGCCATTAAGCACGGGAGAGCTTTCAGAAACCTGCGTGTAGGCATGTTTTGTTTCCAAGCTACTTAATACAATATTATTATTATTATGTACATTTTTATACAGCACTCTCCTATGGTGTGTCACCCCTTCCTGGGACCATGGTATCTCTCAGGGCTCGTGCTATGGTCACATGGTGGTGACCATGTGACCTACATAATAAAAGGGACTAGCCCGTTCCGGCTAGTCAGTCGATACTATGGAGACCTGCCTGCTGTGTCTGTAATTGCAGCTGCATGATGCTGGTGCTGCGTAGCAGGTGGAGGGCCTGCTGCTGCAGGACCCACCGCCTGGACAGTGCCCCTGCCTGTCCCTGATATCCCCCACCCAGGTCAGCAGAGCCCACACCTTCAAACAGAGCTGGGGAGCTCTGTTTGAAGGTGCGGTGCTCCTGCTGGGCAACTCTGTGGCCATGTCACGTGTTGGCCTGGGCGACCCCAAGCCAAAAAGGTGCCTGTGTGACCATGGGCTGATAGGGTGCTCCCTGTCTTATGCTGTTGGCTGGTTGCGTCCAGCACTGGTATGTGGTCTGGTGCTCCGCACCGCTAATGGTGTCCCTGGTCCGCTCTGCTGCATGCTCTCAGCCTAACTGAACTGAATAACCAGGTGATCCTGGGAACTGCGTGTCCTGCTCCTGTGATCTGGGAGCGGGACACAACATCTCCCTACCCAGATGGTCTCCAACTGCCTTACAAAGGTTTCCTGCTAACCTACTGCAGGTACATGTTTTGAGGGAGGCCAGCTGATCCGCCAAGGATAACGTGTGTATTTAGCCCCACAGAAAGCTCTGTTTCAACTGCTGGCATTTTTTTCAGAGACACTGGCGCCATTAAGCACGGGAGAGCTTTCAGAAACCTGCGTGTAGGCATGTTTTGTTTCCAAGCTACTTAATACAATATTATTATTATTATGTACATTTTTATACAGCACTCTCCTATGGTGTGTCACCCCTTCCTGGGACCATGGTATCTCTCAGGGCTCGTGCTATGGTCACATGGTGGTGACCATGTGACCTACATAATAAAAGGGACTAGCCCGTTCCGGCTAGTCAGTCGATACTATGGAGACCTGCCTGCTGTGTCTGTAATTGCAGCTGCATGATGCTGGTGCTGCGTAGCAGGTGGAGGGCCTGCTGCTGCAGGACCCACCGCCTGGACAGTGCCCCTGCCTGTCCCTGATATCCCCCACCCAGGTCAGCAGAGCCCACACCTTCAAACAGAGCTGGGGAGCTCTGTTTGAAGGTGCGGTGCTCCTGCTGGGCAACTCTGTGGCCATGTCACGTGTTGGCCTGGGCGACCCCAAGCCAAAAAGGTGCCTGTGTGACCATGGGCTGATAGGGTGCTCCCTGTCTTATGCTGTTGGCTGGTTGCGTCCAGCACTGGTATGTGGTCTGGTGCTCCGCACCGCTAATGGTGTCCCTGGTCCGCTCTGCTGCATGCTCTCAGCCTAACTGAACTGAATAACCAGGTGATCCTGGGAACTGCGTGTCCTGCTCCTGTGATCTGGGAGCGGGACACAACATCTCCCTACCCAGATGGTCTCCAACTGCCTTACAAAGTTCAAAGGGAGGAAGTGAGTGAACATTACAATGTTTTCGGAACAGGAAAGGAAGACTAGGAAAGGGCAAGGATGTTAATCTGGTTTTCGCTTTTGTGCGGCATTACACCATTTCCTGAACTTGAAAACAAATATGTCATGGTGATAAAGCAGAATTGGTTCAGAACATCAGTCCTTCTTTCCTTTCAGACTACTTCTGAACCGAGTGTCTTTCATATTGGTGTTATTGCAAAGTGTACAAATCTAGTGTATGCTTAACTGGTATAGGTGCTCGCCTTATAGCAACGTGTCTGCCTCTTTAAGGCAACGGTGTACAGAGAACAGCACTCTGTTGCCACTGTCCAGAATTTCTCAGGGTAGTCCTGATTTTTCATATTTGTTTTCACTTGCCTACACAAAAAAGCCCTAAAAGTCCTGACTTCACAGAGCATTTTTGTTTTGTAAAAAAAAAAAAAAAAAAAAGAAAGGCAAATGTGCGCCAAGTTGCTAGGTAATCAGTCTGCGTCCCTGTTGTGTAGTGGACCCTCCTGTGTGTGTTGCCCCTTTAAAGGGGATGTGTCCCTTCCCCTTTTTGTGTTGTCATTTTAAGAGGGGCCATGACTTCGTCAAGGCCCAAGCTAATAAAAGGGAGCCCTGCAGGCACGTGCGACATAACGGCTGCAGACTCCAGAAGAGGAGGTTCTGAGTCTGTGTCTCATTTCATAATGTAGGCTGCAGGCCTACACGTGGAGGTACAGGCCTGCAGGCCCCGATGCCGTGGACCCTCGTGCCAGGACGGTGGCAGAGGTCCGCATGGTCAGGGGCCTGGCAGGCTGTGCCCCCACAACCTCCAATGGTGCTCTTATCCCAAAGCACCATGGGGCCTGCCGGATGTCCAGGGCAGGCCCCCAAAGCCCACAGGCACTGTGCCTGTGGAGTGTCAATAACCATGGCACTCAACCAGGGGGGGCCACTGGATGACCATGGTGAGCCCCCCACCACAATGGCGACGAGGACGAGTCCAGGTGCCCCCTGCTGCCCGTGAGTTCTGGGGAAAGAGTGCGATGGCATCGACCCAACACCAACTGTGGCCACCCAGTGGCCGACGTGGGTTGTCCACCCTCAGGCTCCGCATGATTCACAGCCACGAACACCGGGACTTCCTGCGCTCTGTACTTTGCACACCCACTAGCAAGCAGAGGATGCTGCCTGCGCAGGGCGTGACAAAGTGATGACCCTCCAGCACCGGTGAAGAGGTGCGACGCGCGGGCAGGCCATCCGAGAGATTGACTCCCACTACTCACCGGTGGCACCCGTACACCGCACCAATAGCTGAAGGGCGTGGCACAACAAGGATTAAGGTAATCACCCTGGAGCAGTGCTATCTGGAAACAAGACACCCTGACGTAGAGGACACCCGACCTGCCCTACACGTCGCCTCAACACCATGCCGATCGTGTCTCCTACGGTACCGTCTGAGGACCAGAGAGCTAGTGGCCCTGACTACCTGCCACTGATCACAGCCTGGCTGCATGCCACTAACGTCCATGGCATGTCATCTCGTCGGAGGACCAGGTCAAAGTGGGCTTTGGAGAGGTACCTGCCGGCCCCCCTGAGTTTAATATACTGCTGTAATTGGACCAACGAACACGGGCGGCCCTGACGCCCGCCGCTCGGGTAAAGTAAGGGTTGCAGCTCCTCAGGAGTGCTTGTGCGCACTCACGTGCCACGGGAGAACAGCACGTTGCGGACTGGAGGAACATTGCAGAGGAAGGGTGTGAGTAATGTCCCATCGCCCTTACCCGGGAAGCAGGATGTCGATCGGTATTAACGCCCGGCGAGCGACATCTCGCTGCACTGCCCTAAAGTCAAGGGACCATGCCGGTGTGGCCCCTGGTGCATGCCAGGTGCAGTTTTGCCAGTTTTTTGAACTGCCCCATCAATGAACATAGATCCTGAGAAGAGATTCCTGCGCAGACTGCTCACAACATCAAGGGTCTATGCCGATGTTGCCCCTGGCACCCCTCGGCAGGTGCGGCTTTGCCGGTTGTAAGCTGGATCATCAACGGCCTTGGTTCCAGGGAAGTGACTCTGGAATGAACACCGATAATGGTTGAACTGGTCTCCTGCAGTCCTGCCCTTGCTTAAAGTGGTCTCAGTGAAGGACAGTGAGGTGAAACTGTGCTCCTGCAGGTGGTAGGGGTGCTCTATATGGTACCAGTGGCTATCCGTGAGTGTCAGGCAATGGTGGCAAGTCCATACCTCAGGTTAATAAACGGTTGTAGTTTGTAGTCTGACTGCCAACCAGCCACCGGTGGCACCCCCTGTGACCATCGCCTGAGGGTGATGGGTCGATAGGGGCTATGTACATAAGAATGGGAAACCACGCGTGTGCATGTGGTTCCCTGACCCTGAAGTTATGTCGTTCTGTCGCGGGAGGGGGGGAGATTAGGTACGTTGTATCATCGGTTGTTTGTTCGTTATGAAAAAGCAGGGATGTTGTGTAGTGGACCCTCCTGTGTGTGTTGCCCCTTTAAGGGGATGTGTCCCTTCCCCTTTTTGTATTGCCCTTTTAAGAGGGGCCATGATAGCCCAAGCTAATAAAAGGGAGCCCTGCAGGCACGTGCGACAGAACGGCTGCAGACTCCAGAAGAGGAGGTTCTGAGTCTGTGTCTCATTTCATAATGTAGGCTTCAGGCCTACACGTGGAGGTACAAGCCTGCAGGCCCCGATGCCGTGGGACCCTTGTGCCAGGACGGTGGCAGAGGTCCACATGGTCAGGGGCCTGGCAGGCTGTGCCCCCACAACCTCCAATGTTGCCGGATGTCCTGGGCAGGCCCCCACCCCCACAGGCACTGGGCCTGTGGAGTGTCAATAACCATGGCACTCAAACAGGGGGGCCACTGGATGTCCATGGTGA
This sequence comes from Ambystoma mexicanum, assembly GCF_040938575.1. NCBI lineage: Eukaryota > Metazoa > Chordata > Amphibia > Caudata > Ambystomatidae > Ambystoma > Ambystoma mexicanum. Next base: position 643,530,136 of record NC_090935.1, read on the forward strand.
GCCCCCCACCGCAGTCCCCATCAAGCACTCTTCACGCTCCAATCCTTTCCGGGGGAAAGTGCTGCTTAATCCATTCCTTCTTCCTGCTGTTGCCCGGCCCAGATGACTTAAGCAGCAGATCATTGCCGTCACATGCAAAGCAGATCAATTGGAAAGATAAATGTTTGCCCACTCAGTTGAATTTAATTCAGTGTGCACGTGTGTGTGAGTGAGCCTCGGTCTGTGTGTGAGTGTGTCTATATATGTAAATGGTTGTGTTAGTATGCGCTGTGAAATGTATCTGCAGCAAAACTTCCGGCATACATTGTGCACGCCACATCATCACAGTGACCCTATTCCAGAAATAAGATGCTTTGCTAGGTTTATCCATGCTTTTTGGATGCCTTTGAACATTTCACGAGTAACGGCCAGAGCAAAATAACCCTTGGCAGTCCTAACCTGGCCCAGCCACTAGAGAGCAAGTGCAACAGAGTAGCGACATGCAGGCCGATTCATGGAATAATTAGCGCGGCGCAAGTGGGCAAAAACGTGCGAATTGCAGTGGAATAGCGAAAATCGCAGTGCAATTGCGAAAATCGCACGAAAAGCAGCGCACGTCGATTCATGGAAGGCCGTGCGCGAGAAAACCAGCGGATGTGCGATAAAAAAGTGCACGGCACACGTTGGCGCACAGGCCATCTAACAGCGTGCGCCAGGTCACAGCGAAAATCGCACAGGCCACAGCGAAATTCGCACATAGCGCGGCGCACGCAACAAAAGTAGGCGGAACACGGGCGTAACACTCGGAATGGGGAACAACTTGCCAAAACGTGGGCGTCACGGGGGAAGTACAGGGCACAAGTGCGCGGAACGCCCACACGCTCGCCTACAACACGTATTCATGGAATAGAATAGGGCAAAAAAGCGCACGCTCAAACCAGCGCACAGGCACAAACACGACCGCCACAAGAAAGCAGGCGGTAGCGTCTCTGCGGCTGTAAGAAATGTGCGCCAAAAGGTGCGCCAACAAATAGCACCTATATACTGCCATGATGAATGTCCCATACTGTGGCCCTCCAGGAAAAATGACGTGCAAAGGGGTACCCACAAACACGGACACCCGCTGACAAAAAATACGTGTGCGTGTATACCGGGGTGCGCGGGAAGTCTAACACGCGATTTCAGCAGGGTACGTGCATCACAGGGGTTCGCGTGAAGTTATTCACGCGATCGGGCCTGGGGGAGCGGGCTACGTGTATTTCAGGGGTTCGCGTGAAGTTTCACACGCGATCGGGTCTGGGGGAGCGGGCTACGTGTATTACAGGGGTTCGCGTGAAGTTCCTCACGCGATCGGGCCTGGGGGAGCGTGCTACGTGTATATCAGGGGTTCGCGTGAAGTTTCACACGCGATCGGGCCTGGGGGAGCGGGCTACGTGTATTACAGGGGTTCGCGTGAAGTTCCTCACGCGATCGGGCCTGGGGTAGCGGGCTACGTGTATATCAGGGGTTCGCGTGAAGTTCCTCACGCGATCGGGCCTGGGGGAGCATGCTACGTGTATATCAGGGGTTCGCGTGAAGTTTCACACGCGATCGGGCCTGGGGGAGCGGGCTACGTGTATTACAGGGGTTCGCGTGAAGTTCCTCACGCGATCGGGCCTGGGGGAGCGGGCTACGTGTATATCAGGGGTTCGCGTGAAGTTCCTCACGCGATCGGGCCTGGGGGAGCATGCTACGTGTATATCAGGGGTTCGCGTGAAGTTCCTCACGCGATCGGGCCTGGGGGAGCGGGCTACGTGTATATCAAGGGTTCGCGTGAAGTTTCACACGCGATCGGGCCTGGGGGAGCGGGCTACGTGTATTACAGGGGTTCGCGTGAAGTTCCTCACACGATCGGGCCTGGGGGAGCGGGCTACGTGTATTCCAGGGGTGCGCGGGAAGTTCCACACGCGAATAGCCTGGGGGCGCGTGTATTCCAGGGGTGCGCGGGAAGTTCCACACGCGAATAGCCTGGGCGCGTGTATTTCAGGGGTGCGCGGGAAGTTCCACACGCGAATAGGCTGGGCGCGTGTATTTCAGGGGTGCGCGGGAAGTTCCACACGCGAATAGCCTGGGGGCGCGTGTATTCCAGGGGTGCGCGGGAAGTTCCACACGCGAATAGCCTGGGCGCGTGTATTTCAGGGGTGCGCGGGAAGTTCCACACGCGAATAGCCTGGGCGCGTGTATTTCAGGGGTGCGCGGGAAGTTCCACACGCGAAGAGCCTGGGCGCGTGTATTTCAGGGGTGCGCGGGAAGTTCCACACGCGAATAGCCTGGGCGTGTGTATTTCAGGGGTGCGCGGGAAGTTCCACACGCGAATAGCCTGGGGGCGCGTGTATTTCAGGGGTACGCGGGAAGTTCCACACGCGAATAGCCTGGGCGCATGGAAGTTCCACACGCGAATAGCCTGGGCGCGTGTATATCAGGGGTGCGCAGGAAGTTCCACATGTGATTTGACAGTGTGGGTCCTCCCAGGTGTACCCTGTACACCCTCCACGGCCCCTGCAGGCAGCCCACACCACAGGGGACTACCCTGCATCCCTGGTCATGTCCCGCAGGCAGCCCACCCACCATGGGCATGCCCCCCAGCAAAGGCACATGTCTCCTTGAACTAATGACCACCAACTCATGTCCCCTTGCACCCCCACCCCCCAGCACTGTGGGGCACCTGCCAGCAGGCCCCCACCCATGTCCAACTCATGTCCCCCACCACCCCCACCCCCCAGCACTGTGGGGCACCTGCCAGCAGGCCCCCACCCATGTCCAACTCATGTCTCCCACCACCCCCCAGCCACCAGGGTCACCCTCCACCAGGCCCCCACTCATGTCTCCCACCACCCCCACCCCCCAGCCACCAGGGGCACCCTCCACCAGGCCCCCACTCATGTCTCCCATCACCCCCACACCCCAGCAGTGCAGGGGCACCCTCCACCAGGCCCCCACTCATGTCTCCCATCACCCCCACACCCCAGCAGTGCAGGGTCACCCTCCACCAGGCCCCCACTCATGTCTCCCACCACCCCCACCCCCCAGCCACCAGGGGCACCCTCCACCAGGCCCCCACTCATGTCACCCACCATCCCCACACCCCAGCAGTGCAGGGGCACCCTCCACCAGGCCCCCACTCATGTCTCCCACCACCCCCACACCCCAGCAGTGCAGGGTCACCCGCCACCAGGCCCCCACTCATGTCTCCCACCACCCCCACACCCCAGCAGTGCAGGGTCACCCTCCACCAGGCCCCCACTCATGTCTCCCACCACTCCCACACCCCAGCAGTGCAGGGGCAGCCTCCACCAGGCCCCCACTCATGTCACCCACCACCCCCACACCCCAGCAGTGCAGGGGCACCCTCCACCAGGCCCCCACTCATGTCTCCCACCACCCCCACACCCCAGCCACCAGGGGCTCCCTCCACCAGGCCCCCACTCATGTCTCCCACCACCCCCACACCCCAGCAGTGCAGGGTCACCCTCCACCAGGCCCCCACTCATGTCACCCACCACCCCCACACCCCAGCAGTGCAGGGGCACCCTCCACCAGGCCCCCACTCATGTCTCCCACCACCCCCAGACCCCAGCCACCAGGGGCACCCTCCACCAGGCCCCCACTCATACCACCCCCACACCCCAGCAGTGCAGGGGCACCCTCCACCAGGCCCCCACTCATGTCTCCCACCACCCCCACACCCCAGCCACCAGGGGCACCCTCCACCAGGCCCCCACTGTGTAACCCACCACCCCCACACCCCAGCAGTGCAGCGGCACCCTCCACCAGGCCCCCACTCATGTCACCCACCACCCCCACACCCCAGCAGTGCAGGGGCACCCTCCACCAGGCCCCCACTCATGTCTCCCACCACCCCCACACCCCAGCCACCAGGGGCACCCTCCACCAGGCCCCCACTCATGTCACCCACCACCCCCACACCCCAGCAGTGCAGGGTCACCCTCCACCAGGCCCCCACTCATGTCACCCACCACCCCCACACCCCAGCAGTGCAGGGGCACCCTCCACCAGGCCCCCACGCATGTCTCCCACCACCCCCACACCCCAGCCACCAGGGGCACCCTCCACCAGGCCCCCACTCATGTCACCCACCACCCCCACACCCCAGCAGTGCAGGGGCACCCTCCACCAGGCCCCCACTCATGTCTCCCACCACCCCCACAGCCCAGCCACCAGGGGCACCCTCCACCAGGCCCCCACTCATGTCACCCACCACCCCCACACCCCAGCAGTGCAGGGTCAACCTCCACCAGGCCCCCACTCATGTCACCCACCATCCCCACACCCCAGCAGTGCAGGGGCACCCTCCACCAGGCCCCCACTCATGTCTCCCACCACCCCCACACCCCAGCCACCAGGGGCACCCTCCACCAGGCCCCCACTCATGTCACCCACCACCCCCACACCCCAGCAGTGCAGGGGCACCCTCCACCAGGCCCCCACTCATGTCTCCCACCACCCCCACACCCCAGCCACCAGGGGCACCCTCCACCAGGCCCCCACTCATGTCACCCACCACCCCCACACCCCAGCAGTGCAGGGGCACCCTCCACCAGGCCCCCACTCATGTCTCCCACCACCCCCACACCCCAGCAGTGCAGGGTCACCCTCCACCAGGCCCCCACTCATGTCTCCCACCACCCCCACACCCCAGCAGTGCAGGGGCACCCTCCACCAGGCCCCCACTCATGTCTCCCACCACCCCCACACCCCAGCCACCAGGGGCACCCTCCACCAGGCCCCCACTCATGTCTCCCACCACCCCCACACCCCAGCAGTGCAGGGTCACCCTCCACCAGGCCCCCACTCATGTCACCCACCACCCCCACACCCCAGCAGTGCAGGGGCACCCTCCACCAGGCCCCCACTCATATCTCCCACCACCCCCACACCCCAGCCACCCACCAGGGGCACCCTCCACCAGGCCCCCACTCATGTCACCCACCACCCCCACACCCCAGCAGTGCAGGGGCACCCTCCACCAGGCCCCCACTCATGTCTCCCACCACCCCCACACCCCAGCCACCAGGGGCACCCTCCACCAGGCCCCCACTCATGTCACCCACCACCCCCACACCCCAGCAGTGCAGGGGCACCCTCCACCAGGCCCCCACTCATGTCTCCCACCACCCCCACACCCCAGCAGTGCAGGGTCACCCTCCACCAGGCCCCCACTCATGTCTCCCACCACCCCCACACCCCAGCAGTGCAGGGTCACCCTCCACCAGGCCCCCACTCATGTCACCCACCACCCCCACACCCCAGCAGTGCAGGGTCACCCTCCACCAGGCCCCCACTCATGTCACCCACCACCCCCACACACCAGCAGTGCAGGGGCACCCTCCACCAGGCCCCCACTCATGCCTCCCACCACCCCCACACCCCAGCCACCAGGGGCACCCTCCACCAGGCCCCCACTCATGTCTCCCACCACCCCCACACCCCAGCAGTGCAGGGTCACCCTCCACCAGGCCCCCACTCATGTCACCCACCACCCCCACCCCCCAGCCACCAGGGGCATCCTCCACCAGGCCCCCACTCATGTCTCCCACCACTCCCACACCCCAGCAGTGCAGGGTCACCCTCCACCAGGCCCCCACTCATGTCTCCCACCACCCCCACCCCCCCAGCACTGTGGGGCACCTGCCAGCAGGCCCCCACCCATGTCCAATCCATGCCCCCCTGCACCTGGGTCCCAACATTCCCCAATCATGTCCGTAATGCCCATCCTCCCCTGCCAAAAGGCCCAACCAACTATCACACCCACCCACATATCAAAGGCAATTACATGTTACAACCCCAATTTAAATAATGCAATTGAACACATGTCTGTCACACACAATGGCTGCAAGTGAATGACAAAACACCCAACATGACATGCCTGAAAGCAATGAGATGATACGACACATTGAAGATTAAAAAAATAATATGTATTGAACAGCAAGTAGAATGGAAATGAAATAAGAAAAAACCCAAAGCAAATCAAACAAAACAAGATGAATGTCCAAGAAAATAATCTGAAAAATTAAAATAAGCCAATGAAGAACCATGAAGAAGATCATCCTGGGTCCATGAGCCCAACCAAATTAAACCTAACTATGACTACTAACTAAAAACTGAACTATATACAAAAAAGTGGTGCATTGTCCAATCGCAACCAAAAGAAAAATCAAAAAAACAAAGGAAACCTAACCCTAACTATACAACTATATACAAAGGCAGCGGGCTATTCGGACGGCTCACTGGTTGTTGTCATGGGCCAGGGCATCATCGAACTCCTGGTCAATGGCTTGGAGACGGGCATGTTCCCTGGCCCCGAGGTCCCGCAGGGATAACGCAGTGTCAAGCTCAAACTCCCTGCGAAGACCCTCGAGGCACTCAGCCCGCCTCAGCGCCCTCCGCATGGAGTCCTCCGCCCTGACCATCGTGAGCCGTTCCTCCTCTGCCCGCTGCCGCTCCGCACCTATCCGCTGGCACAACCGCTCCCACACGGAAGCCACTCCCATTCCAGGGTTCTCCTGCCCTCCGGCCGATGCCTGCACCCCTGATGTTGATGGCCCCGAGCCATGATGCCTCCCACGTTGAGCCTGCTGCTGCCTCCGACGCAACTGCCTGTGCCAGCACGACGGCATCCAGGCTGATGGAAACCACCGACGCCGTCGTGCACGTGCCCTGCCCGATGATGCCGTCACATCCTCCATCTGCTGGGGTCCAGTTGCTCTGGTGTCCACCCCTGCTGGATCTCTGACTCCCGACTGTGGCAGGGATGGGATCCCCACCGAGCTGGCTGCATTGGTCGGGGCAGGTCCACAGGGGGCCCTGGTGGCATCTGGGCTGGAAGACGGCAAGGAGAACGACTGGTGGATAGCCTGCACAGAGGAGGAGAGGGCCGCCACATTGGCCAACACATGCAGGAAACCCCCGAACATGGCCGATCCCAATTGGGCCACGTCGGCACGGTGCACTTCGTGATGACGTGCGTGCTCCTCCCGGGAAGCAAGCACGGCATCACGAATCACAGCCGTGCGCATCGCGACCCCAATCAGGACCTTCTCCGCACGGCCAGGGGTTCCCACGTCCGCAGGTGGAGGGGAGTCAGGTGACATGGACATCCCCTCTACCTGCGGACAGGCCTGGGACGGGGCATCCCTGCTGGTGCATGGTGGTGCACTCACAGGGTCAGGGACAGCGACATGCACAGGCCCCTCCACGGTGACCTGTGCTGCCTCCTGCCCCTGGCCCTGGACTGCACCACTTGCACCAGCAGGGATGCCCCCACCAGGCCCCATGTGTGCCCCAGTGGCGGCCTCCTCCTCCTCTGTGCAAACCACCAACCTGGATGGCTCCTCACCATCTCCCACCGTAGCAGGCCCCTGTGGGGGCTCACCCACCCCTTCCGCTGCAGCCGTGGGGGCATCCCCGCCGCCTTGCTCCACAGCGCCGTCTCCGCCCTCTTCTTCACTAGCCGCTGCGTAGAGGGAGACAAAGAACACAAGCATCAGGGCACTGTACAATGGTCCCCTAGACAGAAAGCAATAGCAGATGTGCACCCCTGTCAAAGTACACTTCCATCATGTCCCTCCACAACACATGGGTCAGTCCAGGCAAAACACACACAGTAACAGGCATGGTGCATGCCATGGACATTTCCATGCATGTCCAATGGACTCTTGAAACATTCAATGATATGTAACTCACATGCATCATGGCTCATGCCCATCACATGCACACACTTCACCTCAGTCACATCCATCTGGCTCCAAACACACCAAACACAGCGGATACAAGGGTAATTTGGCTGCTTTACTGAATCTGTGCATTGTCACACACATGTGTCATGCATCCATGGCATGCACAAGTCACAGACACGCAGGTCAGGCACACAGACATGGCTACCATATATGTATCTGGCATCAGCACCCATCCCTCACCCCCACCCATGTCCAGGTACAGAGACTGGCATGCTCTCATGTTCAAAATCTGCATAGGGCTCCCCATGCGGCATTTCAACACATGCAACAACCATGTGCATCACACATCACTGGTCGCACATGCATTACCATGATGTCCCTGCACACATACATGCATACATGGCCTATGGCACACATACAGGCAAGTATCATAGAACCAGCACACCGCAACATGCCCTGTCTCACACAGTAATGCATGGACACTTACCGCTCAACTCCAGACGGGCCTCCCTCTCAAGGATCTGGGCGTGGAGCGCTGGGCGTACGCGTTCCAGGACCCTCATCTGGATGGAACTCATGCGGCCCCGGCCCCCCTCCACGAGGCGCCGGGCCTTCACAAGGGTCCTGGACCTCAAGTCCTCCCAGCGCTTCTTGATCTTCAGGACGTCGCGGGTTGCCACCCCCTCCGCGTTGATGGCAACCACACAGTCGGCCCAGATCCTCTGCCATCCTTCCTTGCTGGCGAGGGACGATCCAAAGAGGGCATCATACTGCCCCAGGACATGCTCCACCAGGACACCAACTTCGGGGACAGTGAAACTGGTGCCCCTCTGCCCCTCTGGCCTGGGGTTGCCACTGGTGCCAGATGTGGAAGTGCCCGACATGGCAACCCCAGAGGCAGGTGTGGGTGGGCAACTGGGTCCTGGGGCTGGGCTGTGGAGCGATGTAATCCCAGTCGGGAGTCTTCAGTTCCAGCAGGGGTGGACACAGCAACTGGACCCCTGCAGATGGCTGATGTGCAGGCACCAAATGGCAGGGCACAGTGGCAGCAGGCAGGCAGGCAGGCAGCAGCAGATGGCACGTGGGAGGCTGCTCGGGGCACTGGGGAGCAGTAACTCGGCCTTCTGGGCAGGAGCGTGGGCTTCCGTGTGTTTTCGCGTGGCCAGCTTGATACGGAGTGATTTGGCACGTGAAAATCCTGCATGTCAGCGTGAAATCCGAGGAAAGGCCCTTAGCGCGTAAGCGCGTCAGCACGCATACGCGATTCTATTGGACCAGAGTCCCTCAGCGCGTAAGCGCGTCTGTGACGTGACCCGCACGGGTGTTCCCCACTCAGCACGTGATGACGGGGCACACGTGGAGATACTGCACGTCAGAGTGTCATCGCGTGTAATTGGACAAAAGTGCGCGTACACGCGATTGGCCTATGTACGTGTATTTAATGGGTGCGCGGGCACTTACACACGCAAGTACGTCAGCGAACCTGTATCCCGTGGTGCGTGTGAATTTCCACACGCTATTGGACTGGGAACTGGATTCCAGGGGTGCGCGGGTCACACGCTGTATCCCGTGGTGCGTGTGAATTTCCACACGCTATTGGACTGGGAACTGGATTCCAGGGGTGCGCGGGTCACACGCTCGCCTAGAACACGCGCAAAGCATAAATTTGCGGACTTTAACAATAACAAGCTCAGACGGCAGGATGAACATACCGTTCCTAGCAGCAGTGGCAGTGGGCTACCAAAGGAGGAGGAGGAGGATAGTCAGGGCCAGAATATTCACACCCAGAACCAGCCTTTTCGGGATGCCTGATGACCAGGTGTATGGGAGGTACAGGTTTCCACCACACATCATACTGGACCTGGTGAGTGAGTGGGAGGATGACCTCACATCACCCACCCTGTGCTCCCAAGCACTCAGCCCCCTGGAGAAGGTCCTCAATGTACTGCACTTCTTAGCCACTGGATCATTTCAGCGGACAAGTGCCATAGTGGGTGGGGTGTCACAGGCCACCCAGTCACGCTGCCTACACCAGGTCTTGAACATCATCACTGCACGCCCATCAGTCCGCAGGCACATATACCTGCCCAGAACACCTGCAGAAAGGCATGCTGCCGCCCTGGATTTTTACGCTGTGGCACGATTCCCCAAAGTGCTAGGTGCCATCGACTGCACCCATGTGGCTCTACGTCCCCCCAGGGCATCTGAGCACATCTATAGGAACCGCAAGCACTGGCATTCCATCAACGTGCAGGTAGCATGTAATGCCAAGGGAATCATCACCTCAGTATATGCCAACTATCCCGGCTCCACCCACGACAGCTTCATTTACCGAATGTCCACCCTAAGCCGGGACCTAGAAGCTGGGCGGCATGGCGATACATGGCTGCTTGGTGAGTATGTATGCCACTGCACATGCATGCATGTTGGATACTGAGCAAGGTCACAACCCCACCAATGATACCAATCACCACCTCCACAGGGGACAGTGCCTACCCTCTCAGCCCCCACATGATGACGCCAATTCGGAACCCCACCACGCCACCCCAGGTAAGATATAACACAGCCCACATTACAACCAGGGGCATAGTGGAGCGCACATTCGGAGTGCTAAAGTCACGCTTTCGCTCCCTTGACCGTTCTGGCGGGCAGCTGTTATACGCTCCCCCAGTAGTGTGCAGGATCATAGTGGCAGCATGTGTCCTGCACAACGTTGCAACACGCCGGGGCCTGGCCGTGGACATGGTGGTGGCCCCACATCCCCAACCACATGCACAGCCGCTGCGCATGGGAGGGGAAAGGGCACGGGGGGAGGCAGCCCGTACACAGCTAGTGGCTAATTACTTCACATAGAAATCACACCCCTGTGGAGTGCACACTGCCCTGGCACATTCCATCTGACAATCAATGATGACTCAACCTGACACTGATCCTGAATGTCTGGAGAATGAACCGGGAATACCATGTCAGCCTGAGATTGTTCACCTGGAAGTGTCACAATGTGTGCATCCCTACCCACACAGACACCACCAATGCAGTTTTGTGAAGTTACACATTGAAGCAGCTAAAATGAATACCCACTTGCAAAATGCAACAAGAGGACAGTGCCATGTCAGCCAACCCAACCCCAGCACCGCCACACGACACACCGTGCCATGTCATGCTAATTGCAGGTAAACAAAGTAATCCCCACAACATGACATCAGTCTCACTATGTACAGTGGCACTATTAGAAACCTGCAACACCTGAAATGCTCACAGCAATGCCGGACCAACAACATACTTGAGCACGTAGTACCATTAACATGACATCACAAATGTTACATATTAGTAGTCTCACCACCTGGAAATGCCTGCACTCCCACCACTACCAACTGTGCAGTGTTTTCGCCATGTAGAGTTGTAGGTGCACTGCTGCCAACATGGTCCCCATCTCCAGACTAGAGGTCCTTGTGTGGACATGAGGAAGGGACCTGCAAATTGGGAGGTAGACACAGAAGAAGAGTTACACATCAATGCAACATGCAGTGTACAACACAACAGCAATATGCACTATGAATGTATACACAGTATTGACTACAGACTGGCCACACAGCTCATGGGAGTCCAACGTCACTGTGTAATTCACTGTCACTTGGGCACACCCTTTGCAAGCCCATGGAAACGGGAAGCAGGAGGGGTGTGTGTGACTCAAACCAAGCATCTGAACCAAATACATTACAAGCCTGCATGTGCCCAGCCACAATGCAGCGTATGCCCACAGGAACCACGGAAGCCAACAGATCGTCCCAAAAAAATTGGAAATAAAAGAAATCAAAATAAAAATAAAAATAAGAAACAATCAAAAATGGCCATTGATGGGCCCGGGGGGTTTGGGGAGGCCACCCAGGAGGTCCGAGGACAGGATGCACACCAGAACCCACCTGCGTGGATCCTGGGAAGATAAAACACCTCCATGGGCTCATGGCCCACACGGCTACCCTATTGTGGGAGTATCACTGCTGTCGCTATTATCACCCTGTGCAGCTGCATCCGGAGGTGGTTGCACTATGGGAGGCAGCCCACGCAAGGCCCTAGTCTGCTCCTCCATGGCTGCAAGCATGCGGGTGTGGTAGGTCTGGTTCTGGAGGATGAGTGTGCGGAGGTCCCCATGCAACAACTCACGGGATGCCCGGACCTCCGCCCTCGTTGCCTGCATCTCAGCTGAGAGCGTACGGGTGAGACGCTCCAGCTGCTGTTCTGTCCTTTGGTGTGTTGAAGCCTCAAGCTCAACAAGAGTCGTCCTGAGGTGAAGGAGCTCCTGCCTCAGGGCTTCCCTGTGGCCCTGGGACTCAATGGAGATGGCCTCCTGCAGAGTTGCCAGTGCCGCCCGCCTGTCCCTGTTGGACCCCAACATGTCCTCCCTGTGTGACTGGCAGATGGAGTCGGTTGCCTGCTCTAGTCGCTCCATCAGCCTTTCTGGGGGGACAATGGAAGTGGCCACCCTATCCATGGCCTGAGCTATCATCTCGGATGATGCAGCCTGTTGGGTTGCCATACCGTAAATGGATTGCTCCCATGCGGTATTGCCGGGTGGCGTACGGCCACCACGTCGGCGGGCCCCACACCTGTCTGGGGCAAGGCGAACTGCGCCTTGCTGTGCCGGCACTGCCTGAGGCTGCAGGACTGCATTCCCCCTCTGATCTGCTGGCCCAGGAACAGGATCAGATGTCGCAGAGTGTGACCCTGCATCCGTAACCACCGAAGGCGTAGCTGCCAACACTGACATCCCCATGGAGGGTCCTGACCCTGGTGCAGGTGGGTGAGACAGAACAGAATCCCTCCCTGGAACACTCACCTGCGACGGCACGTAGGTCTCATCCGAATCAACACCTGAGTACAGCTCGGGGGAGGTGCAGCCAGAGACACCCCTTGAGAGCACGACCTGCAGCACTTGTGGGTTCTCCCCCACCACCACACCACGTCCCTCACTGGTGGTTGGTCGGCCCTCGGACCCCTCCTGGGTCTGCACCATCTCCACAACCCCAGCAGTATCAGGTGCGTCTTCCCCTGCAAAGACATGAAAACAAAGAAATGGAAACAGGCATTAGCACCATGGCACACAATGAGGGCTGAGAAGCAAGAGAACCAGTACTTGATTGACACATGTCCCACATGACTAAAACCCTCCCATGCATGCACCCTCACTGCGTATGAAGTGCAGGCAAAAGGCACACACTGATGACACCAAGATGGAAGATGAACACATTTTCTGCATGCTGCCTGGCAGTGGCATCACACATTGGCCTGTGATTGCCAGGTGAAACACACATGCCATCACACAGATGGCATGTACCATTGCAATTGAGTGAAGATGGAGAGGAGGGCAGCACCTATTCATTCAGTCCAGTTCCCGCATGTAATTGCTTTTCTAATTCTAACAGGTCAGATTTTTCACCTGGAGCTGCCAGTCTGAAATGGTCCAATTGCACAGGGACATGTGTGTACAAATGATATCCAGGTAACAAAGTCACTCCACTTTACCATACCCATGTCAGACATGTGACTAGTGGACAGCGACATGCCTAGTGAAAGTGGTGGAATGCAAACAAACTGACTGAATGAACAGTGAAAAATAAGCAAATATGTTGTGGCAAGGTGACACTTCAAGGGCAACTGGCGTGCAGTTGGGCTAGATGTCTACTGTTAGCAGAAGGGATACTGCTATGTCCAAATGCAGCTGCGCAGGAAGGATTGCATGAAGCACATGGCTGAGCCATACGACTCAGGCGCACACACTCTCACCTGGCACACAAACAGAAGCCCTCACACACACACCATGCACATGGATGACACACACATGCATGTGGACTCACCGGACAATGCCTCGTAATCAGCCAGATCTCCCATGCCTTGGATCTGTTCCTCCGTGACGTAGGTCCCAGCGACTGACTCATGTGGAGTGAGTTCCATGTCTACTACTGGAGACCCACCTCCAGTCACTAGAGTTGCGGCATGACTTGAGGCCAGCTTACTCTTTGCCCTGCGCTTTAGGTCATTCCAGCGCTTATAGCAATCATTGGCTGTGCGCCTCACAATTCCAAGGGCACTTACGATGTCCGCAACGGTCTGCCAGTGTGCCTGGCGTTGTGCAGGTGTGGTCTTGGATCCTGCAACAATGACCATCTCGTTGTCATGTCCGGACACATACTCGACAAGTGCATTCAGTTCGTCATCCGTGAAGCTGGGCTTCCTGGACGGGCCGGACTGTGTAGCCGTGTCTGGGGCATCAGCCTGTGCCGGACGAGCACTCTTCCTCTTCCGCTTGGAAGGTGGTGGTGATCCTGAGTGTCCTGCGCCGCTCTGGACACTAGGGGCAGGAGCCCTGGTGGACTCTGTATCAGGAGTGTGGGATTGCACACTCAGCATGGGAGTTGGTGCAGGCATTGGCTCTAGTGTGATGGTGTCAGGGGGAATGTCAGCAGCATGGACTAGGACCAACACTGTCCTGGCTGGGTGTGTGAGGGCTGGGGTGGATGGAGCCGCAGCTGCCCCTGCAGCCTCTCCGCCCTGCCTCCTTGGTGCAGCAGATGACCTTGCTGCCCCAGATCCACGTGGCATGATGGCATCAACGTGCACCAGCGCACGTGTCGTAGCCCTGCTGACCTGGAAGTCAGCCATGGAGTCAGCCAGGTCTAGTGCCACAATGGGCTGGTCCAACAAGGGCTGAGCATGGATGGTGTCAGCCACATCAGCCTCAATGGGAGGGGGGGAGGGGGGGATTATGGGTGCCCGTGACTGGTCCTCCACACATGGGGGGACAGGCTCACCCTGCAAGTTACGACCACGTCCCCTACCGGATCCACCACGGCCACCACTTGTGGCTCTTCCACCTTTGCCACCCTTACGGAATCCTCGCCTCCCAGCCATGGCACTGATGTTAATGTGCGTATGGGAGTGGATGTAGACTATTGTCCTGGGCAATTGGGGGTCAAAGGGGTTGGGTACCAGATGGTAATTGTACCCTAGTGCTCTAGCAAGGCTGAATGTAACCCCTGGGGAAAGATGACGGGTCACGCAACGCACAGGAGGCCCAAAAAAGGGAGATGACGTGCACGCAACCCCTCCTAGACCACGTGTGCAGAAAGAAAAACCTGCACTACGCTGTGGCACCCAGAAACACAAGAATGAATGTATGCGTGTCACACGCATCCTAGAATGACCTCTGAAGGGGTAGGCTACACACGGGGCAAGCACAGATGTTAGATACGTGCGTGACTCACCGTCTGCCTGGTAAACGAGCATGTAAAAGGAGCACGTTTGGTTGGCAACACCCCCGCCAAAAGAAGATTTGTACGCTGTCTGAGGAGACAGGACAACAGTAGAAGGGAACACTGTTTGAGGGAACAGGCCCAGGTAAACCAGTAAAAGCGAAAGAAGAGAAAAAAGCTGTCAGAGGTAACAGGGAATACGAACTTGAAACGCTGTGAAGTAAATCGCGTGTGAAACGACAAGAAGTACAGAATTCACCCACTCGCTCTCCACGAAAAGCACGTACAAGGAAGTGGTGTTCTACGCGTACCTTTTATACAGGCCCACACGTCCAGCGTCACTTACGCGGCGTATACGCGCTAGGGCCATTTCCACCAATTACACGCTTTGTCACTTCTGCGTGTAGGGACATTTCCTCCAATTACACGCTTTGTCACTTCTGCGTGTAGGGACATTTCCTCCAATTACACGCTTTGTCACTTCTGCGTGTAGGGACATTTCCTCCTATTACACGCTTTGTCACTTCTGCGTGTAGGGACATTTCCTCCAATTACACGCTTTGTCACTTCTGCGTGTAGGGACATTTCCTCCTATTACACGCTTTGTCACTTCTGCGTGTAGGGCCATTTCCACCAATCACACGCGATGAGACTCTGACGTGCAGTTTTTCCACGTGTGCTCTGTCATCACGTGCTGTGTGGGAAACACCCGTGCGGGTCACGTCACAGACGCGCTTACACGCTGAGGGCCTTTGGTCCAATAGAATCGCGTATGCGTGCTGACGCGCTTACGCGCTAAGGGCCTTTCCTCGATTTTCACGCTGACGTGCAGGATTTTCACGTGCCAAATCACTCCGTACAAAGCTGGCCACGCGTAAGCACACGGAAGACCACGCTCCTGCCCAGAAGGCCGAACTACTGCCCCCCAGAGCCCCGAGCACGCTCCCACCTACCATCTGCTGCTGCCTGACTGCCTGCTGCCCATGTGCACTGCCATTTGCTGCCTGCACATCAGCCAGGGGTGCTGTTGCTGTGACCACCCCTGCTGGTACCGAAGACTCCCGACTGGAATCCCATCGCTCCACAGCCCAGCCCCAGGACCCAGTTGCCCACCCACTCCTGCCTCTGGGGTTGTCATGTCGGGGAAAACACCATCTGTGACCACTGACAACCCCCGGCCAGAGAGGCAGAGGGGCACCAGCTTCAGTGCCACCGAAGTTGGTGTCCTGGTGGAGCAAGTCCTGGGGCAGTATGATGCCCTCTTCGGAAGTTCCCGCGCCGACAAGGAAGGACGGACTCGGATCTGGACTGACATCGTGACTGCCATCAACGCGGAGGGGGTGGCAGTCCGGGACTTACAACATGTCAGGAAGCGCTGGGAGGACTTCAGGTCCACGACCCTGAACAAGGCCCGGCGCCTCTTGAAGGCAGCGGATGCCAAGGGGCGCCGGGGCCACTTGTCGGAAGAACAGATGGGGGTCCTGGAACGCATATCCCCAGCGCTCCACGTCTAGGTCCTGGAGAAGCAGACCCGTCTGGAGTCGAGCGGTGAGTGTACATGCATCCTGATTGTGAGCAGTGCGTGTGGTGATTATTCGGTATTGTGCAGGTTGCACATCTGTTTGTATGGGGTCGAGTATGGGTGGGGGTGTACATGGCCGTGGGGCTGACACATGGAGGGCTGTAATGTGTGAGACATGGATGGTGCTTGTATGTGTAGGCTTGCATGGCAAATGCAGTTGTGCGTGCACACATGTTTGTATGTATGTGTATGTAAGTAGACATGTCCGTGATGTCACGCATGTATGTTGTATTGGGCTGCATGTATGAGCACTGTGTACATGTGCATGTGTGTGTATTTGACAAGGGTGCAACAGTGATGCAACATGGATGCATGTGACTGCGGTATGTGTAAGCCTGATTGGCAGATGTGACATGGATGCCCGTCTGAACAGTGCGACACTTGGCCGAGGTGTACACATGCATGCAAGTGTGGTGGTGTGTGTACATGTGTGGTGCACTTCCTGTGTTGCATGTGATGTCTGGGTCACCTTTGGCTGCTCATGCTGTTGTATGTGTATGGATGGTGGTGGCAGTTGCGATATGGCTGTGGTATGGCTCATGTGTGCGAGTTGCAATTACATGTGTGTTGGGGATTGTGATGACATGTCTGAGGTTTGCCAATGCCACTCATGTGCAACTGTCATGTGTGTATGTGTCCATTGTACAGTGCCCTGATGCCTGTGTTTTGTTTCTCCCTGTGTGCAGCGTCAACTGATGAAGAGGGCGGAGAAGGTGCTGTGGAGCACAGCGGCGGGGATCCGACCGCCAGCCGGAGACGCAAGGCCCGTCTCCCCTCCCGTGTTGTCATCTCGTGGGGGAGTGAGGAGTCCGGTGCCGCGTCCCAGGCCGCAGCTGCCGGGGGGAGGTCCAAGAGGCGGAGGTTGGAGTTGGACTCCTCGGCAGCAGAAGGGGCAGCTGGGACCCCACAGGGCCCAACAGGGGAAGATGGCACGGAGTCATCCAGGTTGGTGGGGGGTCTGGTGGAGGAGGAGGCCGTGCAAGCACCAGAGACGGGGTCTGGAGGTGGGGATCCCACTGGTGCTAGTGGTGCAGTCCAGGACCAGGGACAGGAGGCAGCACAGGCCGCCGCGGAGGTGCCTGTGTGCAATCCTGTCCCCGATCCTGTCCCTGCATCATCTTGCACCAGCAGGGATGCCTACGTCCAGACCCGTTTCCAGGCAGGGGATGAGCTGACGTCAACTGGCCTTCCTCTGCCTGCGGACGTGGCTATCCAGGTCCGGGTTGAGCCTGTCCTGGCTGGTGTGGCGTTGCGTCAACGGGCCATGCGAGGTGACCTGCAGTCTTTTCATGGAGAGACTGCACGTCATCTCGAATGGCTCGTTGACCACGTCAGCCTGCTGGGACAGGTCACCCAGGCCGGATTCCTCCGTCTGATGGGGCTTGCTCCGACCCCCTCCTCAACTGGACCCCCTACGCGCCAGTCGTCCTCTGTGCTATCTTCCCACCCATCAGTCACCTGGGTGCCCTGTGGAGCTGCCTCTGACGGTGCGGCCAGGCTGGTGGAGGAGGCATCCCTGCCACAGTCGGGAGTCGGTGGTCCAGCAGGGGTGGCCACATCAACAAGTGCACCCCAGCCGGCGGAGGATGTGCAGGCAGCAGGAGGCAGTGCACGGGCAGAGGCAGAGCAGCAGCAGCAGCAACATGGTGGGAGCCATGAAGGCTCGGGGCTTTCGACATCGGAGGGGCAGGCATCGGCCGGAGGGCAGGGGGACCCAGGACAGAGAGTGTCTTCCGTGTGGCAGCGGTTGGGCCACGCCATAGGTGTGGAGCGGCGGCGGGCGGAAGAGGCGCGGCTCACAATGGTCAGGGCGGAGAACTCCATGCGGAGGGCCCTGAGGCGGGCCGAGTGCCTCGAGGCAATCCGCAGGGGGTTGGAGGAGGACACAGCGTCGTCCCTGCGGACCCTCGGGGCCATGGAACTGGACCGCCTCCGGGACATCGAACAGGAGTTCGATGATGCCCTGGCCCGGGACACCACAGAGTGAGCCGCTGGACTTGCCCGCCGCCTTTGTATATAGTTCTTTAGTTTTAGGTTTCCTTTCTTTCGTATTATGATTTGGAGTCGACGGACACTGCTCCACTTTTTGTATATAGTTGATTTTTAGGTAGATATTTTAGTAGGTTTCCTTTGTTCAGTTGGGCTCATGGACCCTTGTTATTTTTGTACATAGTTCTTTATTGCATGGAGATTTTTTTACATTTGACTTTGGACAAAAATTTTTTCTATTTGGATTTCAAGTTTCATTTTTTCATACGGACATGCAGCTTACTTTTTTCTCATTCACATTGTAGTTAGTTTTCTTTCTTTAGCATTCTTATTTTTTTTCAATACAATTTTGTTTGCATACTTCACTGTGTGGTATCATCTCATTGGTTTCATGCATGTCATGTTGTGTGTTTTCCCATTCAATTGCAACCATTGTGTGTGACGGACATGGCTTCATTAGCTTCATGAACATTGGGGGTGTAACATGTGATTTCCATTTCCATGTGGGTGAATGGGTTACTTGGTAGGGCTTTTTGGCTGTGGAGGCTGACCATTACGCACATGATTGGGGATTGTGAGGACCTGGTGGGGGCTGCCCATGGTGGCAGGGCGGTGGGGGGTGGTGGGAGACATGATTGGGGGCCTGGTGGAGGATGCCTCTGGTGGCTGGGGGTGGGGGTGGTGGGAGACATGAGTGGGGGCCTGGTGGAGGGTGCCCCTGGTGGCTGGGGGGTGGGGGTGCAGGGGGACATGAGTGGGGGCCTGGTGGAGGGTGCCCATGCACTGCAGGGGGGTGGGGGTGCAGGGGGACATGAGTGGGGGCCTGGTGGAGGGTGCCCCTGGTGGCTGGGGGGTGGGGGTGGTGGGAGACATGAGTGGGGGCCTGGTGGAGGGTGCCCATGCACTGCTGGGGGGTGGGGGTGCAGGGGGACATGGGTGGGGGCCTGGTGGAGGCTGCCCCTGGTGGCTGGGGGTGGTGGGAGACATGAGTGGGGGCCTGGTGGAGGGTGCCCCTGGTGGCTGGGGGGTGGGGGAGGTGGGAGACATTAGTGGGGGCCTGGTGGAGGATGCCCCTGGTGGCTGGGGGGTGGGGGTGGTGGGAGACATGAGTGGGGGCCTGGTGGAGGGTGCCCCTGGTGGCGGGGGGGTGGGGGTGGTGGGAGACATGAGTGGGGGCCTGGTGGAGGGTGCCCATGCACTGCTGGGGGGTGGGGGTGCAGGGGGACATGGGTGGGGGCCTGGTGGAGGCTGCCCCTGGTGGCTGGGGGGTGGGGGTGGTGGGAGACATGAGTGGGGGCCTGGTGGAGGGTGCCCCTGGTGGCTGGGGGGTGGGGGTGGTGGGAGACATGAGTGGGGGCCTGGTGGAGGGTGCCCCTGCACTGCTGGGGGGTGGGGGTGCAGGGGGACATGAGTGGGGGCCTGGTGGAGGGTGACCCTGGATGCTGGGGGGTGGGGGTGGTGGGAGACATGATTGGGGGCCTGGTGGAGGATGCCCCTGGTGGCTGGGGGGTGGGGGTGGTGGGAGACATGAGTGGGGGCCTGGTGGAGGGTGCCCCTGGTGGCTGGGGGGTGGGGGTGGTGGGAGACATCAGTGGGGGCCTGGTGGAGGGTGCCCATGCACTGCTGGGGGGTGGGGGTGCAGGGGGACATGAGTGGGGGCCTGGTGGAGGCTGCCCCTGGTGGCTGGGGGGTGGGGGTGGTGGGAGACATTAGTGGGGGCCTGGTGGAGGGTGCCCCTGGTGGCTGGGTGGTTGGGGTGGTGGGAGACATGAGTGGGGGTCTGGTGGAGGGTGCCCCTGGTGGCTGGGGGGTGGGGGTGGTGGGTGACATGAGTGGGGGCCTGGTGGAGAGTGCCCCTGGTGGCTGGGGGGTGGGGGTGCAGGGGGACATGAGTGGGGGCCTGGTGGGGGCTGCCCATGGTGGCTGGGGGGTGGGGGTGGTGGGAGACATTAGTGGGGGCCTGGTGGAGGATGCCCCTGGTGGCTGGGGGGTGGGGGTGGTGGGAGACATGAGTGGGGGCCTGGTGGAGGGTGCCCCTGCACTGCTGGGGGGTGGGGGTGCAGGGGGACATGAGTGGGGGCCTGGTGGAGGGTGACCCTGGATGCTGGGGGGTGGGGGTGGTGGGAGACATGATTGGGGGCCTGGTGGAGGGTGCCCCTGCACTGCTTGGGGGTGGGGTGGTGGGAGACATGAGTGGGGGCCTGGTGGAGGGTGCCCCTGCACTGCTTGGGGGTGGGGTGGTGGGAGACATGTGTGGGGGCCTGGTGGAGGGTGCCCCTGCACTGCTTGGGGGTGGTGTGGTGGGAGACATGAGTGGGGGCCTGGTGGAGGGTGCCCCTGCACTGCTGGGGGGTGGGGGTGGTGGGAGACATGAGTGGGGGCCTGGTGGAGGGTGCCCCTGGTGGCTGGGGGGTGGGGGTGGTGGGAGACATGAGTGGGGGCCTGGTGGAGGCTGCCCCTGCACTGCTGGGGGGTGGGGGTGGTGGGAGACATGCATTGTTGATCAGTAGTGCAAGGTGACATGTGGGTTGGCTGGGGGGCATGCCCATGGTGGATGGGCTGCCTGCGGGACATGAGCAGGGGTGCAGGGTAGTCCCCCGTGGTGTGGGCCACCTGCAGGGGCCGTGGAGGTTGTGGAGCATACACCTGGGAGGACCCACACGGCCAATTCACGTGTAGTACTCCCCAGAACCCCTGAAATACACATACCCTGCAGAAATCGCGTGTGGAACTTCCCGCGCACCCCTGGAATACACATACCCTGCTGAAATCGCGTGTGGAACTTCCCGCGCACCCCTGGAATACACGTACCCTGCTTGCACGGGGCCAATCGCGTGTGGAACTTCCCGCGCACGACTGGAATACACGTACCCTGCTTGCACGGGGCCAATCACGTGAGAGACTTCACACGAACCCCTGAAATACACGTAGCCCGCTCCCCCGGCCCGATCGCGTGAGAAAGTTCACGCGAACCCCTGTAATACACGTAGCCCGCTCCCCCAGGCCCGATCGCGTGAGAAACTTCACGCGAACCCCTGAAATACACGTAGCCCGCTCCCCCAGGCCCGATCGCGTGAGAAACTTCACGCGAACCCCTGTAATACACGTAGCCCGCTCCCCCAGGCCCGATCGCGTGAGAAACTTCACGCGAACCCCTGAAATACACGTAGCCCGCTCCCCCAGGCCCGATCGCGTGAGAAACTTCACGCGAACCCCTGAAATACACGTAGCCCGCTCCCCCAGGCCCGATCGCGTGAGAAAGTTCACGCGAACCCCTGTAATACACGTAGCCCGCTCCCCCAGGCCCGATCGCGTGTGGAACTTCCCGCGCACCCCTGAAATACACATACCTTGCTCACACTGGGCCAATCGCGTGTGGAACTTCCCGCGCACCCCTGAAATACACGTTCCCCGCTTGGCGTTTGCTGTTTGCCAGCCCGGTGAACTGGTCCAGGGTTAGCGCAGCCCTTTGCGATGATTTAGCGATTTTGATGGCTTTTCCTTGCGCGAGGGCGTTCTTGGGGGCGTAACTGGCGCTGCTGCAGGGTCGCTGCGATTCTCTGCGCCACGGCTGGTTTGGGAGCCTAAAACCCATGAATACGCTGTGCGCGGAAATCGGTTTTAGTGCACGTGCCTGGCGCAGTCAATCGCACGCGGACACTCTGCGCCAGCCACTTGCGACACTTTTCTGCGAAATTCTATGAATTACCCTCTGAGTCTTTTCAGATGAAGAAGAAATCGATCCACTGACTACGGATTCTGAACATGGTGACCCAAGCCACAGTCCCAAGTCCAAATCCCAAGATTGATCCTTGGGGAACTAGTGAACATTGTTCCTCTGGGAACTAGCACAGGTTAAATACCATGTGTTGTTTTTATTGCAAAGGTTTTTTATAACGATAAGCAACTAATAAAATAAATAAATACATTAAAAAATACCATTTACTATTAATTAATCTAGACATGAAGCTATCGACGTCTGACAGATGTTTTGATGGCAGAAACAGCATTCCTGCCATTCTCTGTTTATAAAACACAGTTCTTCATACGTTAACACAATTGTGAAATAAGGCTAGAATATATTATGGTGTATGGAGTATCATGAAAAGTGAAAACAGTGGCAGTGTTGTTTGCATATATTATTGGCAGAGCAGCCAGCATCATAACCATGATATAAAGGGGAAATTATGCTGGAATTGGCAGATATTGTGAGCACAGCTTCATGAAAGCTTGGGACGGTAGCTCAGGGGCAACGTTCTCGCCTTAAATGCAAGACAACATGGAGCACCACAGGTTCGACCCCCAGGTCTGCGCTTAGAATCCTCTGGTATTAAGTGCGTTATAAATAAACTATCATATCATGACAGTGGCAATTCTTACATATATTGTGAGCACAGCATCAGGGACATGATATACAGTGTCAATGCTGGCATCTATTGAGGGGGATTCCTTATCATAAAAGACATATACAGTGGCAGTGTGGTTGGCTTATATTGTGGGCACTGCTGTAACCTTCCGTAGCAGGGACATGTAGGCTGAGGTGAAACATAGGACCTCAGTACAAGGGTGGCAGTAACCCTGTAACTGCTGAACCCATATGCAGGCAAACTTACATTAGTTGTGTTGGGGTGAGTGCGTCATACCTTACAACCCTTGCCCTCCTCATAAAATGTTACACCACAACATTTGGTCAAGTGTTGGCAATTAAAGGCAGTAGGTTTTTATTGATACAGATATGGTTATGGGAACATAAACAATATTCGTAAATCATATTTATATTACATTTTGGGCACCGGGTCCAGAGGTCACCCCCTCTGGCCCATGCCGCCTTCCTTGTCCCACGACTTGTTGTGGTCACCGTACGGTGTCCTGAGTTTCTTTCCATTGTTATTCTCCCCTTTTTCTGTGGTGGGAGGGTTTTTGTGGAAAAGAAAAAGAGCAGGAAGACGCTGAGTAAACAGCGAACTTGCCTATACTGTTTGGGTCCCCGTGCAGGGACGACAAACAGTTTGTGTCTTTTGGAGCTGCAAGCAGCTCATTAGATAGGGCCCAGAGCAGGCCCTGGGCTTTTGTAGTGTGTGGGGGGGTTGTGCACCAACCCCCAGGCCAGCCTTGCAGCTGACAGCCTATGCCCCCTGGGGGGGAGGATCTCTTTGTATTTTCCTGCCTGGGTGTTCTGCTGCCCCTGGGTGCACGGCACCCATTTGTCTTTGGAGAAGGGTGAGGTATTTATATTACCTCACCCCTGCTGCGCTTTGATGCGCCAGAGCTGCTGTCTCCCTTATCATTTTGAAGGAGAGGGAGCCAGTCCTGTGGGAGGGCTGCTGCCCCTCTCCTGAATCTGCCACCATGTGACAACAGTTACCCAGCCTCGCCTGGGGAGGCCCGGCGGCGTTGCCCATAACACTGTTTCTGCCGCCTGAGATCTCAGTGCCACCAGGACATTACAAGTCCCGGCGGCAGAAAATGTTGTGCCCCATTCCCGTGGAGTCACGTAAGACACCACAGGAATGGGGGAACGGAAGCGCCGGCCCAGTTGCTAACTTCTCCAGGAAGATGTTTGGGACTGTCTGGTCCCAATTTACACTACTGGTGCCAGTATGTCTGGTAGGCCTGAATGACTGGAACCACTGTGGGCCACGATTGGCCTACGTCTGTCGTGCATACAAGAGAGCAGATCTTCCATTGGCTATCTGAGATTTAAGCGCAAACCGAATCTTGAATAAGAGAAGGGGCCCTGCATCCATTCCAGGTTGATCTACTGAGGTTCACACCGAACCTCATAAGGAGCCAAGTATCCTTAACAAGAAAGCAGATTCGAGGAACCGCCGGTGACATGCTTTGAAGGTTTGGCACCCTGACCCCGCTGTTGTCCCGTTGGACCCCCGTTTCTTCATCGAAATAAGAAGGCCTTCAAGGGCGCTTGACCCCTTTGGAGTAGTGGGAACAATTACTCTCGGCATCTCCTACTTACCCTCGCAAAGAGTCTCTTCAGAAGTGTTCCTGGGCCATCCAGTGAACTGACCAGCTCGAACCCAGGGTATCGCACAGGAACGCCGCCATCCCAAGTTGAGACTCAAGAATCTGGAAATCCCTAGCTTTTGGTCCTGGGCCCCCTCCTGCCAAAACCCATTGTTCTTACTTTTCTGGGTAGCGATTTACAAAAGTGCACCATGCTGCAAGCATTTGCGGCCCTTGCGTCGCCCCGCTGTGGTGACCATAGCTAAAAGTGTCTAAAGTTTTGCCTACCGTGTCCTGAGATGTGCTGCACCAGAATTATCCTTCTCCTTTCTTCGAGAGCTGAGTAAAGGCTATTGTTACACCATGGACGATTGTACCGTCCAGCAGCCGCTGAGAGCCAGAGCGTCCTGAAACTGAAGGGTCAACACCTACGAGCGAAGTGGGCTAGACTGCCAAATTTTGGTCCGGACTGTGTCGAGGGTCGGTGAGTACTTTCCTAACTTACCAGTGGCACCCTGGTACATTCATCCTTTTTTACGCACAAGTATCCATCAAAAGATACTCACTTTGTCTGTGGTAGCCTCGCGCTCCCCAGCTATTCCCAAGCTCTGATAGTTGCTCTATCCGCAAGGGTAGACCCTCTCCTAGGAATAGGAACTTACTCTTCATCACCTCAAGCCCCTTCCTGTGCAGCTACAGCCCCCTGAAGAGAACCTGCTTTTTCGCTTATGCACGACCGCATGTTGTTAACGGATAACTGTACTTTGAGAGGGGGAGAGGGCGCGGGAGTCCAGCATGAAATGTAAAAAAAAAGACGTTTTTTTTTAGATTGGAGGAAATGGGCAGGGGCAGCTCACATGGTCGGACTGGACCAAAAAACTGTCTTAGGCACCGATGAAAAAGTAGCCCGCAGTTGCAAATGGAAATTCATTACTTTAGTCACAGACTGTTTGAATAGTACTCAAGGGGGTGTTTATTTTTAAAATGTAAGCAAATTGTGATATGTAAAGAATATTTATACAGCAACAACGGTCAGAATGACTATCTGCATAGTGAAGTAACTCATCAAACTGGCCTTCATTGACCAGAAAAGTGGCCCATTTTGACTGGTCTACACTAGCATTTTGCATTTTTGGTATGTGCATCGGCCTATTGCCATTGAGGCCAGTCCGAGCCTGACGGCTCATACATAATGGGATTAGGGGCTGTCCATCCAGTGGCCCCCTTACCCATTATGGCGGAGGCGAGGAGCCAGCCCAGTGAAACACTGAGCATTCCCTCAGCTGCTTTTTCCAGCTGAGGGAGTGCTCCTGGGCTGGCTGAACAGTCAAAGGGAAACACTTTCCTTTTCACAGTTCTGAGTCATGCAACGCTGGGGGTGTTTTGCTTAGCCAGTCTTGCATAGCTCATTGGAAATACTGGCTGGGGCACTGCATGTCTGTTTGTGCGAGGGGGAGCTCCTGTGCCTCCTCGCACATACGGACAGAGCAACGTGGCATTTCAGGAGCCACACGCAGGCCTCTGCAGAAGATATGTTTATGTTCATTTTTTTAAATTTAAATATGTGTTTGGGTGCGTGTATGCTTGTGTAATTAGTGAGTGTATGGGGATGGGTGCTCGTATGAATGATAGAGTGATTGCTGTGTGAATGTTTGTGTTTGTGTGTTTGTTTTGGTCCATTGAACTGATTTTGGCGAGTGGGGGGGGTAAAGGGAGGAAGGAGGGTTGTACAACAAAGGCACCCACCTGCCAAAATCGGCTCTCCTTCAGACGCACAGTGGAGCCCAGGGGATAGGGATGATATTTCTTTTACTGGATATCTATCATAGATGTCCAGTCAAAAATACCATGCATTCCCCCTTCGCCCACAGTGCCAATTGCAAACTGCTCAGGGTTTTTTCACATTTTTTTCAGGCGGAAAACCCGTAACGAACACCCATTTATTGGTTCGCTCGGTCGCTATGGCATTTTTGTGGGAAATATTTAGGCCCCTCCACTAAAAAAATTCACCAGCTCACACTGGCCCTCTGACTATTTTGGGAACGGGGTGGAGGGAGCCCAGAGACTGTGGTGGGAACAGGATGGGCGGGAGCACTGAGATAATGGTGGAATAGTGGTGGGGAGCGTGGTGGGGAGAGCCCAGGGTCTGTGATAGGGTGGGGAGAGCCCAGGGACTGAGTAGGAGGGGGAGGAGGGAGCCAAGCGACTGTGATGGGAGAAGGTGGGGAAGCCCAGGGACTATACTGGGAGTAGGGTGATGTGATGACATGCAATAGTAAATAGCCATTTGTAAATACTGCCATTTGGCATTTTTGGAGGGGCCCAGCCTGCCCAAATTTTGCTGAGTTTGAAGACCACTGTCCTAAACTGATATATGTGCCGAACTAACCCCTTTCTGTTTCAGATTGTGGTTATTTTCTCCCCCATCATCAGCCTTAGGCTAATTGCAGTATTATATATATGTTACATAGTGAATAAGCGTGTGTGGTAATTGGTTTCTTGATAACTGTAGTTTAATTGTGGTTTTTTTATATACACCTATAATAAATCTATTTTTGATAAACATCTGTCTAATGGTAATCTGTGGAGTTTTACTCCGTGAGCTCATTGTGAGCTTCTGATCACTCTCACCCATCCTCAGACTTAGGGCCTCATTACGACCCTGGTGGTAGGGGTTTAACGGGGCCGGTAGAGCTCAAATAGCGGCATGGCTACCTCCATTCTTGTAATGAGGCCCTTAGTCTTGACCGTCTGCTGAGCTACTGTAGATTGGTCTGGTTTGTCCAGATGGTTCCCCTGTTCCACTAAACTAGAGTGGCCTCCTAAACGTTTGTCCACCAGGTCAGAGTTTAGAAATCCATCTTAACAGGCCCAACAAGAAAACTCTCTGTATACTGATGCACACATGCAGATGGGTAGGGAGACAAGCTTATTCTTGCAAAACTTGAAGAATCTGTTGACCAGTCTTGCATGATTGCGTAATGCTCTGTGGAAGATCTTGTCTCTAACCCAATGGGTAGAATGGATTGTAGCTGCACAATTGAAACCATTCATACATTAACTTTGGCCTCATCCCTTTCTCTATTTCACAAACCTAGAGGTTCCTGGCCTGGTACTTAATACACTTTCCAAACTCCAGATATAGGCTGGAGTTCTTAAGATTCCGCCTAAACCTAATTAATACAGGAGAGGTCTTGTACAGTCGCAATAAGACTTTTCAAGGTGCCCAAACCGGCTCTGTCTGTAAAGCTCAAGGGGGACGAGAGTCAAGTTTCTGAGGCGCTTTGTGGATCGGGAAGATACTTTATCCTCTGAGATGTTTTGGGAGAGGCTGATTGCGGGCACAAAGTCCAACTCACTGTGTACGTAATAAGGGTGCTGGAAACGTTGGGCTTTATAAAAAAATAAAAGATGATGCAAATGCTTTATCTGGAAAATAATGGGCCTACTTCTATTGTAATGAAATGTGAATTATGATTTGGTTTTAAGAAGTTTTAACTTGGGACATTGTATTAAGGTGACATTCTTTTCCTTTGTTGTAATTAATGTGTGTATTGTTTGTTTGTGAAAAGTTAATAACTCGACTAGAACAAAATAAAACAATTACATATAAAAGGGAGATGCTGCCTTCTCTTATCTGCCCTCCTACGCCTTTGAACAGCAGCAAAATGTGCTATAGCATAAAAGGAAAACATGAATGAATTTTATGATTTACTTTTACTCTCCAGCACATTCCTTTTGATGCCAGACATGTTTTCAACATGCCTTCCGTTAGGCAGTCCCATTTTGATGTCCAATTTAATGGATCTACAAACACCCAAGACATCTCAAAACCTTCTTTTCCTCTTCTGCCTGATCCAGTCCCTGCATCAATTGCATTTTACCCACTTCTCTATCCTCTTAATCTCCCCCAACCTTTTTACCTCTGCAGACTAAGGTCTGGATACACCAACTTTCAGACAATCCAGGTACTCTGAGACAACTACAGTGGTGATTTGACACTTACACAAATTCTTGTTAGATAATTTTCTCATTATTACAAAACGCACACTTTGCATAACTGCATCACTATCTTCTTGAATGTCTATATCTTATCTCAAGGTGGGAATCAGCTATCATTCTATCAGTCCTGTGAAATCATTTGACTGTCCTGTTGCTATGTCTATTGTTCTTTCCTCCCCTTTTGTTTTTCCCTTTCCCACATTTGATAATGGGCGCTCTAAGGTATCTTGTTATACAGGCGTCATATTACAAAACACTGAAATAAAATAAATGAAATAAACATTGCATAACAATATACATTCCCCTGAGGTAGTTCAGACAAGTTGTGAATAAAGGTACTGTTGTGCTATAGAGAGAGAAATTGCTGTGAGCTATGTAACTTCTGCTTACAGTGTAGACGAGCCTTGTTAGCTTGACACAAACAGCTACCAGGAGCAACTCTTAATTTCCCAGGCCAACTGGCTCCATATAAACATGTCTATGTGACATTAACGGTATGTTTTTGGCAATGCATCTAAAGGAAGAGTAAGCCACTTCTAGGCTACATTTAACGTGTAAGGGGTCATATATAATATACTGATGTGCAGCATGCCATGTACTAGCTCCTCTCCAGAGTTAGCTCATGCTTAAGAGAGGGTGCCTGATATTCAAGAGCAGCTTTTAGCTCCTCCTCATTAAATCTTGATTCAAACCCAAGAGTTATTCCCCGATGGATCAGGTAGGATGTTGTAGGAGGATCGCTGTGCTGGTGTCATGATAGGATGCCTTGCATTAAATGTAATCTGTACTGTGCTCTTGGCCTGGGATTGTTCTGTCATGAAGAAATACATACTGTACATTTTTGTCAAAGAGTGGTTTAGACAGAGTGGAATATGTTTCTGTCCTTTGATGGTACATTAATGTATTTATATGTGTTTTGGTTTGAAAGTAAACCTTTCACATGTATATAAAACAAATACAGTGATAAAGAATCAAACATCAGAAACATTTACAATTCCTCATATGATCATACATGAGCCTCATTAAGAACAATTTGGTATTAACATAGAAATCTAAAAACATATGTGCAATCAAATTTGTTCATGGAGTAAATCAAAAAGTGCAACCAAGATTCTATACAGTGCTAGAAGTAACGAAGCACTGGGACCCTCCAGTAATGGGGACCACAGTGACATCTCAGCATACTTAGTATACTCATTATAAATAAAAGTGTCAAAATGTTGATGTCTTAGAAGGCGAGTCATTGGGCAAAACAGTGTAAGGTGTTTTAGTGCCTAAAGCAAGTATATTGTACGAAAGCTCCGGTCATGTGTTAGATGGTGTTGCAGGACCAAACTAACCGAAGTCTCAACAATACAACATCAAATGGCAGTTTATATACATTTTGCAACAATTTAAAACACTCCCAGATACATGTATTTCTCTCCACCCACCAAATATGATTTTACAAAACTTCTTCAAAGAAATCCCATCTTTACCAATTCTTCCATTTTCATTGGTCCGGCTTATCTTTATTATTATCTTCAAATCATATTCAAAACACACCTCGACTGGGGATTCGTTATCGTAGGTCCTGACGTTGTGCATGGTTTCAACATTAGTATTGAAAACATAATTCATTGCTAGCAATAACTGTCCTAAAACCTTTAATTTTAAGTATGATTGCACATGGTCTTGCTGACGTATTTTAGTAAATAGAGGAAGATCTTATTAACCATTATTTCCGTAGAACTATAGATAGCCATCTCCATTCCACAGACTTCTGGTGCCTTAATCGAATCTACACAACCATTTATGATGACCTGGCAGACCCTGGCCTTGGGCCCTGGTTACTACCACCAAACAAATGACTAATCCCCTCTAAAGATTTTAATGCAGAGGGCCGGATAACATCTGTTCTCTTGCAAGCGCTGTAAACCTTGCCCTGTTCATACAACCTTATTACTAGATAACCAATCCTCTTTCCCGTCAAGAGTGTTCCTGCTACTTTTAGAATGCCTGTGTAACAGCTAATCGTTGAAAGAACCCCGTTAGAGGTTTTGTTCATGTTTTTAACATTGCATCTTCCTACGTGATTCATATGGATTTGCAACACTATTCCACTTTTGCTGTCATCATCACTATGGTGTGTGCAACATACATTCTACGCAATTAAGGGGATTCTCCTTGACCTCCCTGACAAGAGCCTTCACTGGGAAGTCCTTGAATGATATTAATGCTTTTTTGCTGGGTTTCCAATGGGTGCGCTTGGCTGGAGTGGTGTGACTAATGTCAAAGGGGATAGCCAGATGGTTCGACTAGTCAAATGGGATTAAAAACCTGTGGCAGAGGGTTGGCAGGGCAGTGATGATGAGGTTGGGGATATTACCAATATCACGAAATGTTCTCCTTGGCCAATGGTCCAAGATAAACATCAAAAAGCTGTGAGGGATAGTAAAAACTTTAAAAGGCTCTCCTCAATTGCTATTGTTTACCTTTTTCATTAGAAGTTCAACCTTTTTTACCAATATAATCACATGTCTGTGCTTCTAGAAACCCCAATTGAGAGAACATATATCTAAACCTCGGCTTCCAATCGCTCTGTCAGACATTTCCTTTCAACAAGATCCCCTGTACTCGTTCTTGCACTGCCTCCTATACAATTTCACACTTCCCAAGGCATATGTGTAGACCTAGGGAAATGCCTCTCTCATTGAAATAGATATTGGGTTTTATTGTGACAACAGGCTGTAGGAGCTTTCACTAAATGCTTTCACATCTACACACTATAGACACTATGCTCAATGTACACGCATGTTACAGAGTGTGCAAACGTATCACCGACTCTCTGTGAGGCGCTGGTTTATAAGGCTGAATAATTCATGCCCCGAGATAAAATTTAGTTTGTGGTGCATGCTATATAAACTGTCTTTATTACTCCTCAAGGCTGGCAGGCAGTGCATTCTCCAAGCAGACAGCCTCTGCTACTCAGATAAGTGTTCTCAGTATGAGTATGCACCTGCCACAGACATCTGTGTAACATGGAGGGCACATGCTTGAATCCTGGTAAGATAGCTCAATGTGTTCATGTGCTTCCTGAAGAGATAACTATATAGCTTCTGCACATCCTTACAAAAAAAGACAACATTTCTGCCATGGAAGGCTGTTATGCTGAGTCCCAAAGACTGTTTTGGAAATTCTGCTCCTAACTCCTAAAACATGCCTTTTGATCTACCAATGCAAAACAAATCATACCTTCGTCCAAAGATTTGTACCCACTCATCCATTCCTACTACCATATTTCTTCATTCATTCAACCACCAATGCAACCAAATCCACACATTTATCCATGCATCGTGTATTCAAACATATTCACCTGGCTTTTTGTAGGCGAGTAGACCATAGGATTTGCCAATTCTTTTTTTCCCAACATGTGTGTTTTTCCCTGAAGGAGATTGCTTATCGTTTGCTTTGAATTGCTATTGTGCATGTTGCGGTGGGTGGGTTTTTTTCTAAAATGCTGAACAGTTAGTTTTCGTTTTGATTTCACACCACTCAGATTCTTGTTTTATGCTCGGTTTGCAAATGTCACAAATAAATATATAATTAAGTAAACGTAAAGTGAAGTGCTGCTTTAACCACCGAAGACTGACTTGCCCCCTTCCTGGTACAAGCAGAGCTCTTCTGCAGTCTTTATAGGCCATAGAGCCGCTCTTTTCTTCCATACCACTCGCGGGTATGAGTGATGGACGGTGATACACCAGAGGATCGAACTAGGACATTGCAACCAAGTCCTCATACTCCATATCTGGCCACGTTCGTTGGACAGAAAGAGAAATACACGTGCTTTTTAACTCCTTTATTGCAAAGGGTGAGCATGTTTGGCCTGAATTCCCATAAGGAATGGTTATAGGCAAAACCCACTCCCGCACTTAAGTGTTAAAGCACATATTTGTTTGCTACCTCATGATTACTTATTTTACAAAAGGTCTCTAGACTAAGGGGGTCATTACGTGTAAGCCAGTCTGGGAGAAATGCTGGCAAAACATCTGGTACAACCAGCTGCGGCAAAATTCCCAGACCGTCTTACTCCGAATCTGCCGGTAGGGGCAGTGAACTACTGGCAGGTCAGACCTGCAGGTAGTTCAGGCCCCTACCGGTATACTTTTCACTGAAGCACCGTCACCATTACTAACTGTGCCAGTGCTTCAGTGATCCCATTCCCATGGAGTCCAATGGTACGCCATGGGAATGAGAACTTACTGTTCCGCTGCAACTCATAATATCCCGGAATCACCGGGATATCAGGTGCCAGAAGCCGTAAGGCGTGTTTGCCCGTTGAGCCGCAGGCTGTACCAGCAGCTTATCGTGAAACTCGTAATGAGGGCCAAGTCACGAAGTTGTTGTGGCTGATCCATTTTTAGCTTTCTTTTGTAACCACATAGTTCCTGATTTGCCACTTACCTGCAGGATGCTCCGGCCGCCATCATAGAAATGGGCTTGTGCTAGCGGCCATGTCCACCTCCCCTCCCCCGCCAGTGCGTGAATGCCATATTCAGAAAAGCATTGGTTTCTGTACATTGAGAAACTCTCATCCATCAACCTCATCAAGAACATGTTGAACACCTTAGCTGCACTTCTCTGAAGGACGCGCCGTCATAACTCAGAGCGCAGAACACAGGGACATTTTATCAATATGAAAAGAAAATAGCTCCACTTAGAAGCAGCGCTGTGATCTGACAGCAGGGGCCATAAAGTTTACCCTTGAAGGCCATAGCCTCTGAATACAAGAGACTTCTTAGACGCACAAGAAACATCCATGAAAATTAGGCAAGCAGCTACATCACACCTGCTCATCAACGCCACAGATTCACTATTTCTGATTAAATCCTCTAATGTGAAAGATGGGATGGACCAGGGCATTTGGGGCAAGGGCGTGCCATAAAGCCTGATGGGCGAGGCAACAGCCACTGGAATCCTGCGGAATACTTTCCATCTAGTCGTGCAATTACAAGTTATGAATTTGGAATCCATATTCCTGGAATATCTGTGCAAAGCCAAGGTGCATTACTACCAATGACATCCTGAAAAAGAACTGACTGACCTCCAATCAGGCAGCAAACATTGGTGGGGAGAGTTTACATGGACCCCACACACAAGCATCCAATTCACCCAGCTTCAAGAATGACACAGAACAGGAGGTGATTGGCACCACTTTTCTTTTATTCAAACGGGTTAAGACTCTGTACTATGTTATGTTATGTCAATTGGCTTTCATACTGTGCACACCACCACTGTAGTGGTCTTAAAGCGCAGAACCCATGTCCGTATGGGTGAACTGTGACCCCACCCAGGGTGTAAGCCTGACTGTGAAAAGGAAGATGGGAAAATATGAGTGGGAGTTGGCAAAGAGGGAGAAGGTTGGAGGACCAAGCAGAAAGACATAGGTCACAAGAAGGGAGAGATAACATTGTGTTGAGTGTTAGTGATTGCTGGAATGCGCTTACAGAAATGGGTATAGACCAAAATGGTCATGAAAAAAGTAGGAAACTGTCCATATTGGATACATACATTTAAAAAAATGTTTTTATTGTGTTTGGTTTACATTTAAAACAATTAACAAAAAAAACAATTCATACATACAACTTAATACATAGAAGAACCACATAACCTGACCAATCAGAAAATACCAATTATTCAAATGTGTTTGTAAAGCAGTCAAAACACATCAACCAGAAAAACCTGTATAAGACTACAAGCAGGGAAACTCTGTAGCCTTCCATTAGCCTGGACCACAAGGATTGTGATGCGTGTGTAAAATCAGTGTATTTGAATGGAGCCACACATTGCTGTAATAAAGAAAAAGTGCTTGGACAGAACAGCGTTAGATGTTTCAAACACTTGTGTATAGGTGCGTTATAAATGCCATATCATATCATATCATATCAAAGACTCTGGGCCTCATTACGAGTCAGCCGGTCCGGAAAGAACGGTGGTGGTAAATCCGCCACCACCGGTCTTTCCGGACCGACTGATCTCGTGTGCTGCAGGTGGGAGGTGTCACTCCCGCCAAGTCTGACCAGGCGGGTTTAACACCACCCGCCTGCAGGCGGACATGGAAACACCGGCACCATTACAACATGGTGCCGGTGTTTCCACTTCCCCACTCCCATGGAGTCCCATGGGAATGGGGACTTACAGAATTCCGCCTCCGGAATTCCCGGGTCACCGGGGTCGTAATGACCCGGTAATTCCGGGAATCACAGAGGCGGAATGGTAATACGGTTTTTCCGGCTCGGTTACCGCCGGACTCATAATGAGGCCAGCAGTGTTCCATATTGGAGCACAGCCTACCAGTCTGGTTGCTAAATACAAGTCAGCGTCTTGTACATTCCAAGGTAGAAAGTTGATTGAATTTGAACCTCATATAACCAGAACTAAGACGACCGCAATTGATTGAATTTGAACCTCATATAAACAGTACTAAGACGACCGCAAGGAAAAAAAGACACATATCTGGGAAACTGATCCCTAGATATATTCAGGGCAGCATATTCTTTATACATCATATAAAAACCAAGGCATTCGACGGTGATCCTCCAAACATAGTCATATAAATGCTTCTTAGTTTTCAATGGAAAATTAACCAATTCCCCTTGTCCAGAGTCAATATTTTGAAGGATATTATTAATAGAATTACCAAATTTAGTGATAGTTGAAACACTACCTTTGTTTACCATACCACTGAAATCTTCATGCAATGAGTTAGGAGGAGGAGATAAGATTTTCGAATATATATAGGCCTCATCACAAGTTTGGCGGTAGCCTTGCTGGTAAAACCGGCAAGGCTCAATGGGAATGGGGAGATCGGATGCACCGGCACCATTGAGAATGGTGCCGGTGCTCTGCTTGCGGGTGCCGGTACAGCCGCCAGGACAGACCCGGCGGCCATAATGGCACCCGCAAGCAGAACTCGTAGTTTCTCGGTCCGGGAACTACGGTACCAGCAAGATGACCTGTACCATAGTTCCCGGACCGGCAAACTTGTAATGACCCCCATTGTTTTTTCCAAATAACTTTGGTGCACAGGGAAATCAGTCCAAACTCAGGTGTAAGAATTGGGTTAGGAATAGAAAGTGGTATATTAAGTAACTGCTTCCATAATACACTTTGGACTGTGTTCTAAAAATCACTCAAGTCAAAGTATGTGAGCTCCAGGCCATAAGTTAAGGTAGGTTCAACTTTAGCAAGGTATTTGCATAAAGTTGGAAGAAGCCAAAAACAAGAAAATCTCGAAAAACTCTTTTCATTTGAGCTAATGAAGGTGATATTTTCGATCTCAGTCTTGATTTATGATTAGCTTCGGAAGCCATATTAGAAAGGCTAAAACCTAAATAACGAATACAAGAGACCCTTTCTAGCCTAGTGTCACACACCGTTCAATGCATGGACTTAGGTTTAAACTTGTTACAATAACTTCGTCATGTTAACTTTATTTGGCCATAACGCCATCAAAGTACACATATACATACACCATGAACTTTAATAAAACAGATTCCATCTAAGCCCCCATCATAGCACAAAAACTGACATGATGTCAGTGCCAAGAACAATATTAATGGTTGCTGTATCCAAGAGAATAGAGCGCTGCTTAATCATCAGACTAAAAAGCTCCCATAACCATTGCTGGGGCCCTCAGATATTTTCCCCAATGGGACTGCAGTGGCCTCTGTAAGCAACGAATGATGGGGCCTAGTTCCCTACGGGCACTTTGGTCTCACATCTGGGCCATTCTTACAATCAGGAAAGGGACTGATTTCAATCAAGCTGTTTGATGGAGCGCTACATCTCATTCCAAGTCCCAATAATCCAACTGCCAACCTTGGTCCCTCAATTCAATCCGAACATAGTCATGACTACTTCCCTCGCGGTATCCTGCTCTTTTACAGTTTATTATATACTCTCTGATCAGGGAGTGACAGCCTTCTAAGCCAGTGTATACATTTGTTAATGAGGGAGCCTCTGACTTCACTTTGGGTGCCATGGCATTTGGGAACCCTATGCAGAAAGATAACCCCCCCCTTCTTCGGAACTCCCTCATGTGTCCACACTCCAAACCCTGTGCTTGAATATTATATGATTTTAGAACAATCGGGTTTGGAGCATTAAAGATAGCATGATCTGGGGCCAGTCTCTGATTTGCTTCCTCCCCCCCCGTCCTCCACAGCTTACCATGCCACTGATAATGCTTGCACCCATGGTCAGACCCCCACGGCTTTCTCTCCAGGGCATATAAAATAGTTTGTGCTCAGAATTGCTAGTTGTCAGGGAGACGCAGAGGCCGCTTTGACTCTGATGCCCCTTACCAGACAACACTTCAATATCGAAGATCGAGCCAGTCATGGCTACCTGTGATACACCCTCCTTAGTGGGGCCAGTGGGTTTCTCTAGTACCGGTTCGATACTTCTCACTGGTTTGGTAGGTGTCCCCTAGATTGCCTCCATTTTCCCCCCTGCATTTGTCTAGGACCCACAATGAGAGTTTCTTCAGTGCCACCAGGTCAGCAAAAACAAGACAGCATTTGAAACCCGGTACTGGTTCCTCGCGGGAGAGAGCAGCGTCGGGAATGAAAAACGATCCGGTGTGGGCCACTAGGTTTGGGTTATTGGCACATATAAAATGCCCATTTTCAGTGGGTAGACCTCACACCTCTAGACTTTTGGCAATGTAGAAGGGCTGAACCTATGTGACAGGATTGTCATCTCCTGTGGCCCTCTTCCACAGGGGCTTGGTGTTGCGTTGGAGGGGGAAAACACCTTGTTGCTCTCTGATGTGGGAATTACAGGTGGCGTGGGTGTTGTCGATGCGTGGTCATTTCTGTTCACCAGAACCTTGTTGTCGGGGTTCCCAGAGTGGTTTATCACAGGCAGGAGCAAAGAAGTAGGGGTAAGATCAGTTTCAACAAAAGATATCTAGGCTATTGTTTTGACTGGGGTTCCTTGCCCTGGTTCAGCCCTCCTGGGCTCAACGAAACAATAGGGAGCAGATCCATTATCGCAGGGCTTAGTTCAGAATGGACATGGGGAACATTTCCTACGTTAAGAGTCTGTGCTGCACAGTCTTTTCCATTGTCATGCAGTTTGGAGCAGCCCCCTACAATAGAGTCATTTGCATTACTCCCCATAATGGACGGGTGCTGACCAGAAAATTATGGATTTCTTTAATCAAACTGTAGGCGTCGCCCGTTAGCATGGTAGGGCTATGAGCCCACATCTTGGTGCCACCTAGATCGGGGTTTAGGGTGTGTGAATCCAGCATCCTTCATTTGACCTTTAGCATTTTCCTCTTGGTTGTACAGGGCTCTGAGGGACTTTGCGATTGCAATGGTGAGGAGAGATTAGCAATATCCACCTTACCGACAGATGCAGTTGTTAGTGCCATGTCCCAAGCGCTGAGAAGGAGGAGGCTAACGAAAGGGGGAAGATGGCAGTTCAATTAGGCCCCACCCCACTTCACGATGCCCCACCCCACTTCACGATCCTCACCTTGTCCTGATGCCTGGTTTGGGGTTTTACCTTTTTAGATGGCAGTGGTTCGAGTAGCTAAATCCTGATTCAGTCGTGGAAAACACCCCTGCAGAGCTCAACACCCCATTCCCTTTGTCCCGGTGGGCTTCGGCCCTGGCAGGGGATAGTGCTGGTAATGCAGCAGGGGGGCGTGGCCTGCAACCCAGTACTCTGCAGTACAGAGGCCCTCCGGGGCCTAGAAGAAACGTGGGCTGGACACCCCGCGCCCTTGGTTCTTTGGCGGGTAGAATAAATTGCTATCTTCGATTTAGCCCCATTGACCACTACATTGTTCTTAATCGCATATTCTGCAAACAAATTTAGTTTTGTCTGGAGACGCCATGGGGTTTGGTCGAAGACTAGCAAGTCATCAGCAAAGGAAAGCCATTTAATTCTGGTAGTGCCCAATCTAACAGAGTTTGTAGTATTTAAAGCTCAAATCTCTTCAAGGTCTGCCAGGTAGAGGTTAAAAAGAGTGGGCACAAGCACAGTTTTGTCGTAGGCCAATAAATTTGCTAAAAGGTTTTATCAGTGCGCCCGCTCTTGTCATGCGAATCTGGATACTGCTGTGCATGTGCAGGCATGAGAAAATCTGGACCAAAGGAGCTGGAATTTTCCACTTCAGTAATTTAGACAAAGTCTCTCACGCACAACCCGATTTAAAGCTCTACACATATCGATCGAGGCTATGAATACCATACCAATGGCGTTCTTTTTAGCCTGTGCGAGAAGGTGGGTGATAGTGAGTCCATTTAGAGACGTCCGAAGAGCTCTTCTAAAACCAACCTGATAACGAGAAAGCAGATTTAGGCCCTGATTCACAGAAGGTTTGCCTATGGGATTGCGCCATTATAAAACGCTTCTGTGAATCAGGGCCTTAGTTTCTTAACCAAAACAATGAGGTCCTGGACTACTAAGGAAGCAAATCATCTGCTGGAGGTGTCTAAAATGGCCACTAGTCTATAATTAGACAGTAAAGAGTGATCTCCTTTTTTTGAGTATAGGAATGATATATGATTTGTAGCAGGAAACTGGAAAAGTGAAAGTTTCCAAGATTTCAATAAAAAGAGGAAACAAATCATTCAACCACAATACCGGATCCAACTTGAAAACAATAGGGGCAAGACAATCCGGACCTGGCTCCCTTGAAGTGTTTGCTCTTACTATAGCCATCTAGATGTCCTCCTTAATCCAATTAAAGCCCTGAATCGACACATATTTTTCATTATCAAAAACCAAAGAGGGATGATCATCTTTTTTAGCAAATAGCTCTTGGTAGTAATCCACCCAAGCCTCCTCTTTCATAATACAAGCGTCTTGTTCACCGTTTTTGTCC
This sequence comes from Ambystoma mexicanum, assembly GCF_040938575.1. Taxonomy (NCBI): domain Eukaryota; kingdom Metazoa; phylum Chordata; class Amphibia; order Caudata; family Ambystomatidae; genus Ambystoma; species Ambystoma mexicanum. The sequence goes on from NC_090935.1 coordinate 643,569,517, forward strand.
AGTAGTCTATTGGACATCTCCCAGAATCTGGCACCGCGACAGCTATGCAGAGACCTCAAGATTGCCAGACTATCGCCTACATGAAGATGAAGTCTTAGTGCCTTTGTGAAATTTCTGTACTGGCTCAAGTTTCTGTGCAAGTCACCATCTAAACTAGGCAAATCTCTGAGCTCTTTTCTTTTAATCCTCTTGGTGGTTACATGTGATTATAAAGAATTAAATTACAGAGAATGCTTTAATAACGAAGGTCTTATAACGAAAAATATCAAATGTTTTTATTTACTTTTGTTTTGGGGATTCACCCCCCAAACCCCCTGTTTCCTTATGGTTTTAAACCCATCCCAAAGCCCTCCCCACCCGTTTTAGTCTCTTACCCCACCCCAAATACATTTAAAACAAAAATGTGATATTTTCTCGTCATTATTGTTTCGTTATTAAAGTTTTTTCTGTAATTGAATTCATTAAAATCACCCCACAACACACCTGTTATACGTGTGTAGATGTTGCTTTGGGGCCTCAATCAACCCCTTCCCAGATAATTATTTAGACGATTTAAAGCAGTCTCATTAAACCTAGCAACTTTGAAATCGTCAAGTACATCGTGTCTACAGCATTCCAAAAACAAAATCCTCATTGCGTTAATGAACTGCGGATGAATATCCCTACGAGATGACGGGGATATGATCACTGCAGCCAAGGTCACCAATACTGAGCAGGGAGCAAAGGGGGAGATGATCACCAGAACAAACAACATGATCCATCAAAAGTGCCTTTTCCCCCTAGACCAAGGGCCTCATCACGAGTTGGGCGGTAACGCCGGCGTTAATAGCGCTGACGTTATTAGCCCTACCGCCAAACCCACCGGCGCTATTAGTGACGGATCACGGGTTTGGCGGAATGGGTATTGCCCATTCCCCAGTGAGCCCATTCAGGAATTCCCCATTCCCCATTGGGCTCAATGGGGAAATTTCACGCTTTTACCACCGGCGGATTTCCCGTCGCCGGTAAACGCACCGAAAATCGGAAAATTCTCAGCGGATTTCCCCCCAGCTGATAGCTGGGGGGAAATCAGCCGAAGCCGTGATTTGTGATTTGGCGGACCCTTAAATGCGGCAGTAACAGCACTAACGCCGCATTAAGGACTACCGCCAAACTTGTGATGAGGCCCCAAGTAATTGGAGTTTTACAAGAGGTAGAAACATGGTCATATCCCTTAGTAGTCTTTAAATCTCAACAAGAGGATCTTGACATTGAAACATCAATTCTGCACCACATCTCTTACTCAGTTAATGTTTGCAACTATACTCTCCTCACATAGAAGACCCTATGGGTCCACTGGTGGCACAGCTGTGTTCTTGCTGCACGGTCACTGTAAGTGCTGTCCCCCTGGCTATAATTTAGGAGCGAGCTGATGATTCCATGGTGTAAGTACCCGCCTTTCTCCCTGTCAAAATGCACCTTGATGATGCATTGTGCATGTGAGCTCACTGTTATTTTGAAGGGAGGTTAGGTTAAAATTAGTATGTTGTGACCTGTGTTAGCCCCCTGACTTTTTGTGTGTCCTAACCAGTTCAGAAACCTATTTTTACTAAGCCGATTTCTGATTGAGTGCTTCAATATTTATTTATTTATATTTATTTTGTACCTTTACAGGAAGAGCACAAAGCCCACAGGCACTAGAGATGCAAACACGTGTGTTGTGCTTCCTGGGAGTCACTACACCTCCCAGGGGTGGGTGACCACAAGTGACCTCTAGTCTTTTCCCCAAGCATGTCTCCTTGTTTGGAGAGCTGTGTTGATCTCTGGCTGGTGGAAGCATTGTGCGTGTTTTCACTTGGTTAAATGCTACATTTCCATTTACCTTTTTCGAGAAACAAAGCCTTCTTCCCTGCTAGAGTCCTTAAAATTGTGACTTTTTGGGGAATTCAAGGGGGGTTCCACAGTGAGGTTTTCTTTACCCCGTCTGCATGGAAACACGTGTGGCCATGTACGATCATGCCTTTCTGATATTTCATGTTGGACACTCAGGGCAGCCATGACCACGTCTGGCCCGAGTGTAAATAGGATGTCTGGGATTCAAGGCTGAATCCACATCCTGCGTGTTTGCCTAGAAAGAAGTCCGGGAAAGTATATGCCTGTACTGACCACCGCTTACTGAGTAGCAGAACACATGTTTGGAAAGTGCAGCGAATCTCATTGGAAGCCGAATGCGCATTCTGCTCTAAATAGGACTATGGGCCTCATTACGACCCTGGCGGAGTGGGTTTACGCCAGCGTTATTCGCGGCGGACCCGTCCGCCCTACTACGAGTTCCCGTAGCGCCATGGAACGTTTTCCGCCTGGTTTTTCCGGGCGGAGAAATCCATGGCGCTACGGGACCTTGATGTTAATTACGCCACCGTATTTTGCGGTGGCGCAATTAACGCCTTCCCCACTCCCATTATACCCTATGGGGCAAAAATGGGAATGGGGAAGGGTAAAATGGGGGATGGGGATTTACCGCCCCGCCAAGGTCGGCATGGGGCGGAAAATCCGCCATCCTCCATGGCGCTATCGGCAGCTTTCCGCCGTGCTCCGCGGTGCATTTAGCACCGCGATTTCCGCCAGGGTCGTAATGAGGGCCAATAAAATAATGCTTTCTGGATTATACCTTTGCCAATCGCGCAGACTCATCTCAAAGCAGGTGGAAGAAGACCCACCTGAGGAAGATGAATGTGGGTTTACTGTGGTACCTCATTTGAAAGTCGAACCAGAAGCTTAAGGGCTTCTGTCTTCTGCATAATCAAGACGTCTTCAAAAGAGCAATCATATTGGGGATCCCTTCCACCTCTGGGGCTCCTTGCTCATTGAAGGTTTACCTCCTGTCCCCTGCACAGCACATTCTATGGTGGGAGAAACCATTACCCTGAAAGTAGGTAGGAACTGCGACCATCAAGCAAAGCAGACATTACCTCCTTGCGCTTTGAGCACTTCTAGGTTCAAATCGCTGAAGCATCTCTTTGCTGCTGAGACTACCTCCTTGCCTCCCGAATTAGTGACAGCCCCCCAGCCCCAGGTTTATCTCTCAGTGGCTTTCCAATGCTGTGCAGGGCATTTGGGTAACCGTGCCTGTGTTGGGGTCTTACCATGCATACCCTGAATCTCCTTTGTTCCACGGATTCTTTAGAGTTCCTTTTCTTCTCTAACACAAAGCCTTCCAATTATCTTGGGCCCATTGGTTAACTATGAACACCAACGTTTGGGTAACCACACTTCCCTCTAACTCAGAAGTGTTTCACAAGCCTGCATTCAGTAACATAGGGTTTGAACGTCCTAACACTTGGTTTTGGACTCTTAGATGGAAGTCTTCAAGATTTGAAGATTTCTGCAGCTGTTACTGTCCTATGCTGGGATAAAGGCTTCTGGTTACATAGCACATGTTCGTCTCTTCAACCTCTTATATGAAGAGCATATTTTTACAGATACATAAGGCCTCATTACAACCTTGCAGGTTCGGAAACAATGGTGCCGGTAAGCTTACTGGCACTGTTGTTTCCGGACCGGCAAAGTACAACTCTGCTGGGCAGGAGCCCTACCGCCCAGTAGGTCTCACCTACCGAGCAGACCGGCACCCACCCACAGAGTTTCACGGAAGCACTGGCACTGTTGTTACCGGTTCCGGTGCATCACCATTAAGGCTGAAAGGGCGAGGCCACTGGAAGCTGAGGCCGTTTTCCTGAAGACTGAAACTCCCGCAAGTTTTAGTCTTCAGGAAAACGGCCTCAGCTTCCAGCGGCCTCACGTTTTCTCCATAATGGTGGCGCCGGCCCACGGGCATCTCCTGCTTAAAGGGATGCGTCGCAGGTGTGGCGCCACCATTATGTCTGAAAGGCAATTTTTTGTGGAGCCTGAAGCTTTCGCACTGTTGGACTCTATAGGAATGGGGAACAACATTTTACCGGTGCCTGACTTTCCGGCCACCAGTGTTGTAATACTGTTTACGGGTCTGGCGGCTACCTGCCGGTTTTACTGGCGCAGTTACCGCCAGATCCGTAATGAGGCCAATAGACTCATTTTGTTACCATCCTTCTCCCCTTCTAAGAGTGAAGCCTTGACTCTTCTGCTACGTTGTCCTCTGGGAGAGTCAGCCATCTAAGGAGAAGGAAGCCTTGCAATCTAGGCGTGGGTCCGTTTTTTTTCTTACCCTACATATATAGGGCTTAGGAAAGTCCTTGTGACGCCAGCTCCCATGTGTCAGCTCCTATGCTAATGCAAAGCCTGCACGCAGGCAATACACATTCCTTCATGTGCATGGGGAATGCCTGGGTGGAAATGTGGCAACTCCCCTCTGCAATGCATGCATGCTGTGTTTATACATGCACATTCAGTAGCACAGGCGGGTGCTTGTGCAAAACCAAACTACGGGCTCTGTATAAGTTGTTTGTTTATGGGCTTCACAATGGTAATGAGGCCAGTTGGAAAGGTTTGGTGTATACCTAGTTAAGGTGTTATGTGAATGAAATATAACACTCAAGTAATAGAAGTTCAAATCAAAAACTCACTTTGTGAAGGATGAACATTGGTGCCCTGTTGGTTTGCACAGCTAATAACTCTTTGTATTTTATTTTTAAAAGGCTCTTCAAACATGGCTGCTTATTTTTTTCCTTTTTCCCTAGCGATTTTATTTGACCTTCTTTCTCGCCAAGGCTCAACTTGTTTGGCAATGATGTCTGTGGTCGACTTTCCTCCTACTTCTGCAGTTTAAGAATCAACATTGTTCATGTACTTCTTCACTAGGAAATAGTTGCTATAATTACTGAATAAATATTTATTTTAGAATGCAATCGTCCATTCATTGCTCTGCCACTACACTTCACTACTAATAGTTGTGATTCGCACGTGCATAAATCTATTTTTAAGGAGAGCCTCATTACAAGTATGGCGGAACGGGACAACATTGACAGTAACGGAATTACTGGCAATGGTCCCACTCCGACATAGTACGAGTATGGCCCTGAAGTGGAGGATTTACCTCCAGCATCATACCGGAGATACATCCTCCAACTCTCTGCCGAAAAATCAGCAAAACGCCAGAATTACTGCAGCAGTAATTCCACCAAAAAAGCACCATAGACCCCTATAGACTCGTAAAAAATGGGGATTTACACCAACACTTGTAATCCGACATTCATTCCACTAGACCGAGTGGCAGTAACGGTTATTCAGTTGGGCAGTATTCCGGCAGATGTACTGCCGGCATACCACCAGACTCGTAATGAGGCCTTAAATAGCTGTAGTCTATAAGGGTCTGATTTACAAAAATATTTTCATTGGGACTTTGCCATGTTAAACCTTTGCTGTAAATCAGGCCTTAAAACACTTGAAGAATCCGCAGTTTGCAGCACTGCGTGCACGCACACATCAGCCGAGTCAGTTGCGTGAACAGATTATACATCGCTTTTGTTTATTTGCTGGGCACCCGTTAGATAGGTATTGCCCAAAAGCCCGCTTGCATGCCATGAGAGTGCGGCCAAGCGGAAACATGCAGAGGAGCTGTCTGATGTGCTCTCTGTCCTGCTGAGCAGAAGGAGAAACGATAGCCTCTCCTGAAGGCAATTTGATTACCTGCATGTGTGTCTGTCTGCGCAGAAAAATATTTCAAGCCAGAAATAGATCTTTGCACAAAGCTTTGGTTTGCGTGCGCTGGATAAAACTTAACAGGTCTGGGCGCACGGTGATGGGATACGAAGAAACGAGTGTATACGGCGGCCATTTTTGAATGTATGTTATGATATGATATGATATGGCATTTGTAACGCGCCTTTACACAAGTGTTTCAAGGCGCGAAAATTAATTTTATGTAAACACGTGGGAGTCGGTGGAGCTTGCAATCACTTCCTACGTAATTCAGGAAGAAAATGTACGCCCTTAGCATGCAAGGGGTTAACAAGCATGTGTATTTACCAATATCATAAAAAAAGAACTGGTAGTTAGCAGACACACTCAGTCTGAAGATAATTAGATAGACGTTCAGGCAGGCATACATGCAATCAGTGCTGGTAATTGGGCCGGCTCTCGGCGGATCCGAGATCCGGCACCAGATGTGTAGCCGGATCTCGGGATCCGGCCAGAGTCAGCCGCCCAAGCCTATGAACCGCGCTGTAAAAAAGAAAAAGAAAAAAAGCGCCCGTGACGGCAGCATTGCCGTTTACCGCCGGCTTTGGCACTGGTGTGTAATGCACAATGCTCGCTACTTGTACAACTGAAAGGAATCAGTTGTACATGTAGCAAGCATTGTGCATTACACCAAAGCCGGCGGTAAACAGCAATGCTGCCGTCGCGGGCGTTTTCTTTTTTTCTTTTTCTTTTTTTGGCCCTACAAAATGAGCCAGGGCTCATCAAGGGGGCGTGGCCTAACTGCAAGGGTCCTGCTGGCCCGTTAGGCCACGCTCCCCTGACGAGCCCGGCTCAATGGGCCACTGGCACCCCTGCCAGGCATCCTTTTCTAGTGATCAACACCCTCTCCCTAGAGGGGAGAGGGTGTTGATCTCTGCATTTATTTTCTATAGGCTTGCCTGGCAGGGGACAGGGCCTCACCTATTCAACCTTAATGGTGGCGCTGCCCCTTGCCAGCTGGGTAGGGGCCGCATCACCATTAAGGCTGAAAGGGTGAGGCCACTGGAAGCTGAGGCCGTTTTCCTGAAGACTGAAACTCCCGCAAGTTTTAGTCTTCAGGAAAACGGCCTCAGCTTCCAGCGGCCTCACGTTTTCTCCATAATGGTGGCGCCGGCCCACGGGCATCTCCTGCTTAAAGGGATGCGTCGCAGGTGTGGCGCCACCATTATGTCTGAAAGGCAATTTTTTGTGGAGCCTGAAGCTTTCGCACTCGAGCGAGAGCTTCAGGCTTCAGAAAACAATCCCTTTTGTGTAGTGGCCGGGGCTGGCAGGGGAGATTAGTGGGCCCCTCAGGACCCCACCTCAAAACGAAATTTCAGAGCCTGACAGGGCTGAACCCCGGCAGGCTCCGGCCCACTTAAAGCCCTGGTCGGCGGTAAAAGGCAATGTTGCCGTTGTGGGCATTTTTTTTTTCTTTCTTTTTTTAAGTATTTATCTGATCGGAGGGCCACTACCAACCCCGCCCCCTCTAGACCACACCCCTTCTGCTCCCCCAACTCCTTCCTCACCCCGGCACTTGTGGGATCCCCCACCACATTTTTTCCATTTCCCACATTGCATGTAATGAATTCTGTGTTATGTACACAGTGGGTGATAGAGACTCTGTAGTTCTGATTACATTCAGCTGCCCAAACAAGGCAATATTTGTACATGCTAATAACTTTAACATCGTTCAACGAACCTGCATGAAACTTTACAAACAAAATAGGCACCAAATTCAGAAATATTGTGTTAAGTTATATAAAGGGATGTGTAGGCAGACCAAACGTACATGGGGGTATTTAAACTTGTTTTCCCATTTAAATTCCTGTAGAGAACGTTTTTTCTTACCTGCTCAGAAAAGCACTGAATGGATTTATAGCACATTTGCACAAGAAGCTGGCACCTGGTCCAACTCACACGCTTTGCATGGCTTGCTCAGTGTCAATAGGAACATTGTCCTTTTACACCATTAACGTAGACATCAAGAGCACCTTGATAGGTGGCAATAGACCGTATGTACATTTTGAAGGGTATTCCGAGCGTGTTTCCTGTGGAGAATGCACAGGAAATGCTGCCCAGAAAAAACCAGGACAAGGTGAGCGGCTTCCATGCAGATATGTCAGGATCCACACGCAGTCTTCGAATGTTCACTTGTGTGACCGCGGGGAAGTGGTGCAGAGGGAAAACAAAAAGTCTTCATGAGGGCGGGGGAATGGGAGGCCAAGGGGCAGAATGTGCAGATATGAGGTACGCAGGGGACTAGGTGGTATGAGGGGGTTAGGGGTTGGAGCACCCAATACAAAGGAGGGTAATCAGGCAAAGGCAAGCATTTAAAGGCCGGAGTTGTGGGCCAGCGTTTTATGCAGCCACAAAAGCAGAGAACCATGTAAATATGCAAATTAGCTACTAAATGAGCACTTCGACTGCTTCACGTGGCCAGCCATTTTAGAATGTTTGGTCTGTTAATAGAGGAGCACACTGAAAATGTAATCAGGAGATTCAAAAACTCGGGAGCTGCGGGCCCAGATGGCATGACAAATTATCTTTCTTTTTTTAAAAAGCACCTATATTCTTGTCTGAGATGTTGTCAATTCTTTTTGTGGAATGTCTAAGATTGGGCAAGATGCCGAACTCCTGGCATGCAGCACGTGTGGTTTTTAAGAAACACGACAGACCGTTCATCTGAATTACAGACCAATCACTCTACTTGATATCAGCAGTAAGACCATTGCTTCGATTGTTGTGGGGGAACTGGAGGAATGGGCGTGTGATAAAAAAATATATAAAAAAATACCAAACAGGCTTTAGACGCCTCCCAGGAAGCCAATTAAATATGCTTATTTTAGCTAGTTTACAAAACAGTCTAATGGGGGGAAGTAGAAAGACATTAATTTTGCAACAATAGACTTAAAATTTGCATTCAACTCCAGCTCTAAAAACGCTGCACTGGCTACCAATAAAACAGTGAATAAAGGTCAAATCAATGTGCATAACGCACAGAGCTATCCACAGCGAAGGAGCCGAGTTCCTAAGAGAAAAGATAAACGTTTACTGCCCAACATGGCCACTCATATCTAGCAGCGACATCCGTTTTGGAACCAAAACCCTACAACAAAAGAATATTCTGAGGATCTGCCTTCTCTCACCTTGCACCAAAAACCTGGAATGAGTTTCCAAAAAATAGACGTAACACGAGAGATCACCTTCTATTTAGAAAACTAGTCAAAACCTGGCTCTTCTCCCAGGGTCAGACTGGGACAAGAAATAGGCCCGGACACCCAAAAAAAGTGGCCCACTCCTTGTCTCAAAAAAGTGGCCCACCCCTTGCCTCAAAGAAAGTGGCCCTTAAACCATCATCCGTGAATCGCGTCAATTCACGACCGTACAGAAAATGCTACTTATATAGGGTTCATGTGTCTGTTACATTACAACACAACTCCTAAAATAGCATAACTTTGCATACAGTTCTGTGACAGGGTCCACAGAACCCAATGTGCTCCAGTATTGAGTACCTGCCCCAAAATGTTGAGTAGCTGCGCTCATACAAGCAGCACCATACATCCCCACGTCATTATTTATTTAAGGGCTTTGGGAATTGTTTTGCACTTTGTAAAACCTCATTAACATAAAACAACACTTCTCCCCAACCTCTCTATCACTGTTGCGCGATAGATGGCTGGGATGTGGAGCGAGTAAACTTTTTGCTGAAAATAATGTTTGCGCTGCCGACTAACAGTAGTGCTGGAATTGCTGCAGCTTTTCAGCTACCAACTACTGTGCTTCCTTACTACATGACCAGTCATTTCCCGCATTGTTGACACTTCAAGTGCATATACTCCCTCATTCACAGAATCCCTGAAAGCTACACACAGAATCCCTGAAAGCTACAAACACACTGCATCTTTCATGGACTCAGGCATTACTTTAAGTGGGTTGAAAAGTTAGGGGCGTGACGTCCCTATAGGATTGGGAAAGGCTGGGCGGCATCAGGGCCTTTCAGCTCTTTCAGTTGATTTGGGCCAGAGCCTCTGGAGGGCCCTCCAAGTGAGGGTAACTTGTGAGATGTGCTTAAAAGATTAAGGCCACTGAGAAAGGGGGCGCTATGATCATTTGTGTTCAACAGCTTCTTACCCCATACATTACTTCATTGTGTCAGCCAGGCTCAGACTGCCATTAGGCCCACGGCCGAACCAAAAGCACAAAATGCTGGTGGAGGCCAGTTTTTTGGGTCAAATTGGGCCACTTTATTGGCCAATTTGGACCAGTTTGATGATGAGTTAATTCACTCTGAGGCTAGTAGTTTTGACCAATGTTGCTGAAAAAATATTCTTTAAAATGCACAATTTGCATCACACTTTATCAAAAAACACCCCCTTGCTTACTATTCCAACAGTGTCACAAAAGACATTAGTAGTAGTTTTCAACTGTGGGATGCCCACTGCCCACTTTTTCATGGATGCGGTTGCCCGAGACAATTTTATGGCCCCCCCAGTCCGACACATCTGTGACACTCCACAGTACATTCTAAGTGTGTAAAGGCTGCAAGTGTGCAGTGCCACCAGTTTAATACTTTTTTTTTTTTTTTTTTTTTTTTATTGAATTTAGCTGATAAACTCAACTTTTATCAAATGCAGAGCTTAATTCATTATATCTTCATTTCAAAGAACAGTACAGTTAAGAAAGAAATTTTACAAATTACTAAATCAAAGACTACATAAGCACATATTAAAAAGAGGACGACATGTCCAAGCTTTGGATATTAACATAACCTAAAACATCAATACGTTAAAAATAAGATAAAATGAAGGTGGACTAACACATTTCCCCTTCTCTTGACCCTATATAGATTCTGCGCATCAAAGTTTAAAGACACCGCAACCAACATATTTTCGCTGTACAATTCACAACCTTACATTTAGGTCAGTATTCAATTTTAAGGCATTCAAAAAGTTATATGTGGCAATGCGGATACTAATGATTCTTGTAGCTAGGATAGTAGTCCATCTGTGCTCTTCTGCCATCCAGCCAAAAAGGGTTAGATGTTTCCAAAAACACTTGGCTCTGAGATCTATTAAAGCTGGACATTCTACTATTAGATGTTCTAATGATTCTTTAATGTTTTTATTTGTGCAGAATCTACAAAAATTCAGCTCATTCTCAATTTGTCGTCTCCTTAGCAACACATCTCTTGTTGGAAACAAATTAAAGCGGAGACGTAAGATGCAAGATCGCACTTGCGGCGTTGGAGACCTGAATAAATAACTTTCCAGTTCTCCCAACTTTTTATTAGAAAAGGCACTGCTATTGAAGTCCTTATATCTAAGGCAGAGATTTTGGGTCTCAATCCAATCCCTCTTATGGATTTTGCCTTTAGCCTTGGTTGGATTCATAACAAGGAGCTCTATGCTTATGTCAGCATTGGCCAAGATTCGCAAAATGTATTTTGTCCAGGTAGTCGCAAATTTGTGAGACGATGTTAACATATACTTGGACAAAATGGTTAGATTATCCGTATGTGTGTGTACCAAACATTTGCGAAACAGGGCACATAATCGCCACTCATATTCCGCTAACAGCAACGTGAGGCCCAGCTCGTGTCTCACCCACGGGCCTGGAACGCATGGAGGTAAACTTAACACGGCTCTCCAAAATTTAGATTCCAATGTTGTTAGCAAGGCAGATTTAATTATGTTCAACGTTTCCAGACCGTACAATAGTTTGGGCAACACTTTTTGTCTCCAGAAAATAATTACACAACTGATTGAGAACTTACCATATTTATATAGTAGAATTCTGGACTGAGAAATTGCTGACACCAATTTATTCTCAAGAGCTCTCATCTGGGAATCCATTTGTGTGGTTCCATCAACCAAAATGCCCAAATATGGATAGTTCACAGCCACCTCAACACTGATACCCTTAATCATCCAGTTCATTCTCGTTCTTTTAGTCACTCTGGGTGCATAATACACAATTTGTGTTTTCTTCATATTTATAATCAATTCATTATCATCCAAATATGAACCCACAGCGGTTAACAGACGTTGTAGACCTATCAGTGTTTTAGAAATTAAGACTAAATCGTCAGCATACCATAAGGCCCTTAAAGCAAAGCCGTTCAACTTCGGTGAATCAGATGAGACATGATTAATGGTGTGCATCACATCATGTATAAAAAAGTTGAAAAGGGCCGATGCAAGAATACAACCTTGCTTTAAGCCTCTGAAGGTATTGATGGCAGCTGACAACAAGCCTAATACCGATAGCCTCACCTTAATGGATATCTGGGAGTGTAGATCATAAATAATGTCGCACAAAGTAGCGGGACAATTTGCAGCTTGAAGTTTTTCAAAAAGCTTGACACGAGACACCGAGTCAAAGGCTGAGCTGAGATCAATAAATGCAAAATAAATGGGTTGATTAAGGGTTTGAGCCTGCGTCTTCAAAGCATTCAGTGTTAGTAAATTTACCGCCGTACCCAAGCCCGCAACAAAACCTGTCTGGCTCGGATCGCGATGATGGAAATCTAACGTCCATTTGACAAAGTCTCTCAAGACTAGCCGATAGAAGATTTTTCCCGGGGCGTCAAGAAGAGTAATAGGACGATAACTAGATGGAGAGCCTCTATCTCCCTTTTTAAAAATTGGCACAATCAAAGAAGTTTTCCAAGAAGTTGGAACTTCCCTGGAAAGTAGGATTTTTTGAATGATATTATTCAAAATGGCGGCCCATCTCGATGGATTGTGCTTAAACATGGCATTACTCAAGCCATCTGGGCCCACTGCTCTGGAAGAGGAGGATTTTCTGATAAGATCTTCAACTATATTCTCAGAGCACTCTAATTGCCATGAAACTGAGCACTGTTTCACATAATTGTGTTCATCAAATTTGGCATCTGCATAGAGCTTTGTGAAGTGAGCCAGCCAGGCAACTTCAGTCACCCCACTCAATTGGTCATTGTTTCGAGTAGAATTTGTTGTTTTATTCAAGAGAGCCCATATTTGTCCAGAATTTTTGTTCTGGATGGTTTGCATAAACGACTCGCTATCGGACTGGAAGAGCGCCGCTTTCCTCGCCCTCATCCAGTTACGGTAGCGGCATTTAACGCGCCTCTGAATTTCTCTGCGCTCTTTCAATGGTAATCTGAGACAGGCCTTCAGCTCTCGCCTATAACGAGCTCTGGTTTGTTGGACAGCCGGATCAAAGGTATGCCTATGCGGATACTTTAGATTTTTGTCAATGTGGATGTTTTTCATAGTGGATAACACCTCCACATATGACTCCATCCCGTTGCCCAAACACTCTCTCGTGCCCTTCTCAAAGTCATCAAGCGCCTTCCTAGACCATCTAAAGCGGGTTTTTTTAACATTGGTATCAAGAGAGTGTCGATACCACTGTTGTTTTTGCTCTGGATCATTTCGGTTCTCCTGCCATACTACAGTTAATGGCAGGTGGTCACTTTCTTTTTGCTCTACAATCTTGAAATCCAAAATTTTAGAGAACAGTTCTTTTGTAACAAAGAGATAATCAATGATAGATTTAGATGTTCCTCTTTCCCACGTATGGTGAGGCGGGATATCTCTGGGAAACGCCCCATTTACCATAAACAGATTGTGGTCTAGTGTGAATTTTAACCACCGTGCTTGAGCAACAGAGATCTTCTTTACAGAAAAACAATCAAGGTTCAAATCCCCTACCACAATTGTAGCAATCACATTTTGATCTTGTGCAACCTTTTCTAGGATACTTACTAAATCTCTGTAAAATAGATCATCAGAAATACCCATAGGGTTACGATACACATTAATTAAAGCAAAGGTAATGTTAGAGTCAGAGATCTTAACCAATTGAGAGAAATTATTAGGATCAGCCCATCTGTTTACACTCAGACCTTTGCTTGTCTTAACAGCCACCATAAGGCCAGATGTCGGTCTTCCCTTGTTTCCCCCCACGGCTGGCAAAAGGACAATATCATGATCATCCCATAAAGGCGGTTTTAAGAGCCAGGTTTCCTGAAGGACCACTATATCAAACTGATTTAAGAAAAGGTTTGAGGACCATTGAAGATGAGTATGTCCCCTTGTATTCCAGCTAACCAGAGTCAGGGGACTGTAGTTAGGTTCTATTAATGGTTATGTCCTCGAATGTATCACGTCTACTTGACGCGGTTTCTCAATAGGTCCACAGTAAGAGCAAGAACAGACGGCCAAGCATCCTTCAACTTCATTCACAGCTTGGCCTTTACGTTCTTCTATTAGACGTTCGGGGTCTTGAGCTATCAAGAAGCCCATCTTGAACAAATCCATTTTGGCCTTCCAAATCGAGTTCAAAACCAAACCTGACTTAATCCACAAATGAACAATCGACAGATTCTGATCACATACAAATTCCACTTGATCAATATCATTTGACGACACATCTTGTAAATCATGCACATCCCCAAAAATATTAAGAACACTGGTTCTACATAAGTCGTATTTTTCATAGGGCTCATCTCTACATTTCATGATCAAAGAATGACAATTTGCAAAGGTGTTTTTGTGTTGACGGGACCCAGATTTTTTGAACTGATTTTCTTGAAAACGTACTGATTTCGGTGTAGCCAGCATGTCAGTTTTATCATTCGAATCTGAGGTTACATGTGAACCTTGCCCGACAGCCAGACGATTATTAGTGCTAACAGACACTGTTGCTTTTGTGCAGTTCATTTGTTCAGCTTGCAAGCTATCTTTTTTTGTATGTATTGCTTCATATTTAGTTTTTACTAGGGCTCTAGATTCCATGTCATAGCACTCATCATGCTTTCTCATAGTTGCTACAGGTTCACTTGTAGTAGCCTTTAAGAATCTAGTATTTAGGTAAGCATCAACCGCTGCACTAATTGAGGTCATTTGCCCCTGAATATGTGATTCTTCGGCAATTTTGTGCCGAAGAGGTTGTTGGTCATGAGAATTTATTTGTGATAGAGATTGCGCTTGGCTATTCAGCGCAGAGGACCTCGCTTGCACCACTTTCCTAACGGGCTCAACCGGAATCAAATCAATTAAGTCAACGATTTTGTTAAGCGGGGCATAATTCACATTATTTTTGTGGTGACTATAAGGTACATCATTCCTAATTTCACCTTGATTGTTCCCAGCCCGAGTCTCTGTTGATTTAGAGGGCGGGCAATTCGAATCTTGTGACAGTTCTGCAGCAGGAGTAGTGTCAGAAATTAATGTAGGTTGAGTTAGTACTTCACTCACAACATCCCCTGATGCAGCTGTCATCAGTGTTTTGGTGTTCGTTTTGCTTTTGGGAGCAACTCTTTTCGTGCGGGCTAGAAGAGTGGTTTTGTGATTGGCATTCTCCACTCGTGAAATTGATCTAATATTACAACGTTTTTTTCTCTTTACGCTTTGATCTAAACTGATCCAAGAATCATTTATATTAATAGCCTCTGAGGGGAGCTGTTCTATCGGACATATTACATGTTCAAACAATGGGACGGCTGATGCAAACTCATCTTGTTTAGAGCAGTTCATTTTTTTTTGTTGTGCTTCATGTTGATTACCACTATTTTTAGTTGATGCCAAATCTAATGACATAGAGGAAGTCCATTCAAAGATCTGCTGTATTTGTTTAGCCTGGGACATGATTTTTGAATCCAAGCCTTCAAAAAGCTTGAACAAGCTAGCCAATGTTGTATTAACAGCAGCTAGTGTAATTTCGATAAGAGCAAGATTCTCCGTCCTATTCTCATGATGACTTAGTTGAATTTGACGACGAGGTGTTGGATATGCAAAGGAGTCAGATATAGCCTTATGAGGGATTTCCACAATTTCTTCAAAGCTATCATGTTGATAGGAGTTTCCATGTATTGTGCTAATTTTACTGGTGCTAGCATGAATGGAGATATTTGATATATCCATAATTGATTCATTATGTTCATTTACCGGCGAAAGTAATTTGTTTTTAATAACTTGCTTACTCGGTGTATGAACCACAGTTAACAAGGTGTTATCAGATATACTTAATGTCGTACCATTAATATTGGAGGCCGGCGACATAATTTGTGGTGTAACTGAAGATAGAGGTGTTTTTTCGTTCAAATTGGAAAGGTGAGAACTAGTTCCCACCCCATCTGTCTCACGAATGGTTGTTCGAGTAGATAAGACCTGACTTGCTAAAACAGATAAAGTTACCATTTTTGAAATGTGATTGTTCTTGGGGCATTGGGATTTAGCTGGGGGACCCTCTGGCTGAACAGTTGACTTGCCAATGGATGGTTTTTTAGTTTCATAATGCCCAACATCAGACATGCATGCTGTCCGTTTAGCACAGAATGCTCGAATGTCTCTATTTGGAAATGGAATGCGTTGAGCCGGTGTTAAAACTATTGATTTTTTCGATAGTCGGGATTGCGGTGTAACTTTCATACTCGCCGGTGTATTTATTAGGCTAATTGTTTCCGGCATATTTGTTTTTAAGGTATAAATATTTGAACTCATACGGGGACTGAAGATGTCCGAAAAAAAAACACAAAAAAGAGGATAAAGCCCCGTTGACTCCTAGATACCTTTACGGTACTTGACCACGCCAGGCCGCACCTCACCCTTGATAAAGGTGAGATGAGATTAGGTTTCAGAAAAATCACTCAAGATTCAGCAATCATAAATTCAGAAATCAAGCAGCAAACAAGTTGAATTAGATTAAACTACAAAACCTGTTGTAGAGGCGTAGCTAAGGCAACCCGTACCCTCTGGGTTGAGAGAACAATCTGCACATAGAGTGTCTCCCCACGCCTCCCGTCGCACCGCGGTAAAGCGGGTCAAGCGGTACTTCAGCAAGGTACTTCTTGCTAGGTGCGCGCGCGCTGGTGCGCGTGCACTTTCAATATATAGCCAAGTCCAGCCCCTTTAGTGGGCAAGTCCAAGTGAAGCAGGGAGTTCTATAAACAAATAGACCAAACAAACAGTTAAATGGTTGTCCAAGTCCAAGTCCAGAGCCAGACTGTGGTGCAGCACAGGAAAATCCAGACGAAAAGCTGACCTGGTAAATGGAGTTCCAAGGTCCCAAACCAGTGCAGTCACAGAAAAACAGCATGCCGAAAACAGCGTGCCGAAGCAGGTCAAGCGGTACTTCAGCAAGGTACTTCTTGCTAGGTGCGCGCGCGCTGGTGCGCGTGCACTTTCAATATATAGCCAAGTCCAGCCCCTTAAGTGGGCAAGTCCAAGTGAAGCAGGGAGTTCTATAAACAAATAGACCAAACAAACAGTTAAATGGTTGTCCAAGTCCAAGTCCAGAGCCAGACTGTGGTGCAGCACAGGAAAATCCAGACGAAAAGCTGACCTGGTAAATGGAGTTCCAAGGTCCCAAACCAGTGCAGTCACAGAAAAACAGCGTGCCGAAAACAGCGTGCCGAAGCGGGTCAAGCGGTACTTCAGCAAGGTACTTCTTGCTAGGTGCACGCGCGCTGGTGCGCGTGCACTTTCAATATATAGCCAAGTCCAGCCCCTTTAGTGGGCAAGTCCAAGTGAAGCAGGGAGTTCTGGTAGATGGAGTTCCAAGGTCCCAAACCAGTGCAGTCACAGAAAAACAGCGTGCCGAAAACAGCGTGCCGAAGCGGGTCAAGCGGTACTTCAGCAAGGTACTTCTTGCACCCACACAAAAACACATGCTGTACTGTAGCTGCCAGGAGGATATGCAATGCATATCTCATGCATAGTGGGTGGGTACAAACAGGACCCGCCATCAAAGTGGCACTCTTCATGAAGCGCGGCCAGGTGCAGTTATGCAGTCCTGCGGGGCTTTGGGGCACAAGGCTGTGGAAGGAATCCGAGGCTACTGCTGAAGAAAGAAGTACGTGACACAGCATACGTTCCTTGTACTGACACAGCATTGCAGCTGTGCGGCTATAACTTAGACTATTTACATTATGCTATTGAAGCAGAAATGCAAGGCCCAGGGCACTTACAACCTACGCTCGGAGCTCCCAGCGCAAAAAAGGGTGCTTTACCAGTGCAGCCAAGCGCCTGCTTCCCGCAAGATTGCTAAACAAATCTGTTATGAGCGAGCGGGGGAGGGAACACGTGGGTCTGCCCAAGGGCAGAAAAATCCCAGGAAGGGCTTTGGGTAGACGGAGACTATATGCTCCTGCCATGAAATGGGTGGAGCAACGCAGATAAACAAATGAAGATAAACGTGATTGTAAAAGGGTCCGCTCAGGACCAGCAGCCTTCAGTGTTATTCCACTGGGATGAGATTAGTATATAATGAGGTCTGAGGTCCAGAGTGCGAGGGGAACACTTAGCCATTGATGGGGAGCCCGCTGTTTCTGCTTCTCTGGAAATTTGTGTTACTCACGCAACCCTTGCGGTGAGTACTGGCACGCCATCAATGTCCTTTCGAGCACTGGTTATTCTTGCACACATCTCAGCCATAGCTGAAGCATGGGGGTCATGTGGCATTTCCCCATACTGTGCATGAAGCAGTAGGCAGCCTCTATTATATTCCTGAGCAGCTTCCTGCAAAGTTAACCCAGTCCTAAATATTCACAAGTAACTTGTCTGTCTAGATTTCTATGCATTATTGAGAAGAAAACCACATCTTAATGTTTTTAAAAAAATAATTTTGTGCTTAGCCACTCCCACCATTATACTGCCAAATAAAGCAAAGCGCTGGTGCACTATGTCCCACTGAATGAAAAGAAACTCACTTCACCCTGGAACGCCCGAAGCACCGACAATGAAAAGATGCCCACAGATAAACTTTAAGTAGGAGTGTGCAAATTCAGGCCGCTGTCGCCAGAATGGAACTCCCCCTTTTATTCCAAGAAATGTAGACATGTTGGAGGTGTAGTGGGATCAAACAAAAATGTCAACAGTGATAAAAATAAAATGCACTGAAATTAGAGACCAGCTATTAGAAAACGTATTTTCTGAAATCAGGTCAATGCTGGGGCCTGTGTCAGCCCTATTCATCGCTTTGCCCAGTGTTGGCTCACTGACTGCTTTTATGATAGCCACACAAAAAACATGTGAGTAGAGTGAATCCAAATAGCCCACTCAACCCCTACTTCTCCCCCTCTGGTGCTCCCACCCTCCCCCACTCATCCTCGAAGCTCCTCTGCTACCCCTGCACCTTTCTTGAAACCCCCTGGGAGCATCCCCTATGTCCGGGGAGTTGACTTTTAGATTTTCCCGGGTGTGGGTGGGGGAAGGGCGGTGGGCACATTTTTAGGAGAACCCATTTTAGTGCAGATGGCTTGTTCCTGGGTGGGCAGGGGGCCCCGGGCCCCAGAGCTCCTTCATGCTCAGCGCCTCTGCCCTATGTCCAGCCCTCTGTTTCTTCCAGCTGCAGTCACGATGTATACACTCTATTACTACACATATAGAAAGGAGCTTTCTACATGACCATAGTCATCTTCAAAACCTGGTGTGGTTGGAGTATTTTGAGGACCGGGCTTGGAGACTCCTCTTAACCTTATTACACAGGTTGTGAGGCAATTCCTTGCTCCACAGAAACATGCATACTTCTAGCGCCGCACCGCTGGGATGCCCAAAACTGAGACCACAACCACCTTACAGGTGTTCTGGATTGGTTCTAAAAATATAAATTACCCCTTGTCCAGGCAAAGTGCCCCGCCCCGGGCACCCTATAGTGGTATCTCACCTGCCCCTAATTCCCTTATTCGAACTCCAAGGCCCATTACTGTAAATAATGCTCATCCAATGTGTTGCCAGTATATGATGTCTCCATGATCCCACTGATTCTTTCCCCCTCCACCACCACGACCAGCAGACCCTGCTCACTAACCCCTTGGTCAATTGTTGTAAATAATGCTCATCCAATGTGTTGCCAGTATATGATGTCTCCATGACCCCACTGATTCTTTCCCCCTCCACCACCAGGACCAGCAGAACCTGCTCACTAACCCCTTGGTCAATTGTTGTAAATAATGTTCATCCAATGTGTTGCCAGTATATGATGTCTCCATGATCCCACTGATTCTTTCCCCCTCCACCACCAGGACCAGCAGACCCTGCTCACTAACCCCTTGGTCAATTGTTGTAAATAATGTTCATCCAATGTGTTGCCAGTATATGATGTCTCCATGATCCCACTGATTCTTTCCCCCTCCACCACCAGGACCAGCAGACCCTGCTAACTAACCCCTTGGTCAATTGTTGTAAATAATGCTCATCCAATGTGTTGCCAGTATATGATATCTCCATGACCCCACTGATTCTTTCCCCCTCCACCACCAGGACCAGCAGACCCTGCTCACTAACCCCTTGGTCAATTGTTGTAAATAATTTTCATCCAATGTGTTGCCAGTATATGATGTCTCCATGACCCCACTGATTCTTTCCCCCTCCACCACCAGGACCAGCAGAACCTGCTCACTAACCCCTTGGTCAATTGTTGTAAATAATGTTCATCCAATGTGTTGCCAGTATATGATGTCTCCATGATCCCACTGATTCTTTCCCCCTCCACCACCAGGACCAGCAGACCCTGCTCACTAACCCCTTGGTCAATTGTTGTGAATAATGTTCATCCAATGTGTTGCCAGTATATGATGTCTCCATGATCCCACTGATTCTTTCCCCCTCCACCACTAGGACCAGCAGACCCTGCTCACTAACCCCTTGGTCAATTGTTGTAAATAATGCTCATCCAATGTGGTGCCAGTATATGATGTCTCCATGACCCCACTGATTCTTTCCCCCTCTACCACCAGGACCAGCAGACCCTGCTCACTAACCCCTTGGTCAATTATTGTAAATAATGTTCATCCAATGTGTTGCCAGTATATGATGTCTCCATGATCCCACTGATTCTTTCCCCCTCCACCACCAGGACCAGCAGAACCTGCTCACTAACCCCTTGGTCAATTATTGTAAATAATGTTCATCCAATGTGTTGCCAGTATATGATGTCTCCATGATCCCACTGATTCTTTCCTCCTCCACCACCAGGACCAGCAGACCCTGCTCACTAACCCCTTGGTCAATTATTGTAAATAATGTTCATCCAATGTGTTGCCAGTTTACAATGTCTCCAGTCCATAACAACAACTAATTCCTTGATAGTTCATGTGCAAGGAGGAATGAATGGGCAGGTGCCAACAGAGAAGTTGGATCTTAAACTTAAAATGATGTCATGCTTTTCTGTGTGGGTCGCCTGTAAAGAATCCACACAAAGAGGACAAGGTAATGCAACTGGACAGTAACAACACCAAAACATCCAACATTGACAATAACTCACTGCTTAATCTGAGTTATTCCTTGCAAACTGAAATTGTAAATAATCAAAAGGATTGTGAGTACAGCAGGGGAGGCACAGTCTCAATGTGCGAGGCAGTTGGACAAGTTACAGAGAGGCCGTCCCTTAAACAACAGCCTGGTGGCACACCCCATATTTGGCGCGCTCACTGTAAATGGACACATGCCTGGGCACACTAAAAGGAATGCATTCTAAAGCAAACAAGAAACATATATATCATGGGCACAAACTAAGAGGTTTCTCTGGCGCAACTTGCAAGTAAACTTACCTGTTGGTTGGTGGTGGTGGTCCTGGACCCTGGTCTGTCTCTGAATGAGGCACTCTGCAAAATCATGCGCAGGCGGCAGCAGTAAGAGGCCCATATATCCACGTGACGTGATTCACACCACCAACTGACCTCTACTGGCACCGCAGAGTCTCTGTGCAGACGCTGCCTCCTGCATTAATTTGTTCTTCCTCTTCCCTTCCCTCCCCCGGCATCCCCACCCCCAGGGCCCGGCCCAGGCACAAGTTTCTTTCAACTTTGCATGCAAGTGAAGTGCAACAAATGTGTTGTTACTTCCTGCAGTGCAAAGTTGAAAGGAACTTAATGAAGTACTTGTTGTTATGGCCTCAGCCCATGAGCCCAGCCTCGCCCAGCCAGAGTAAAATTACAATCACAATGAAGAGGTGTTGGATTTGCTTGGTGGGGTTGGATTCCATGCAGCTTGTTGTGATTCATGTATGTCAGCAGCGATTCAGTGGACGATGTAATAGGGTGACCAGACGTCCTGGATTTTGCAGGGACTGTCCTGGTTTTGCAGGGACTGTCCCAGTTCTGCAGGGACTGTCCCGGTTCTGCAGGGACTGCCCCCCTTTCGCAAGATTATGTTTCCATTGGAAACTGCAGTAGTCCCGGTTTTTGGTAGTCAGTCTTCTTGGCTGGCAGGCAGGAATGCACAATCTGACACAGAAGAAATTCAGCATTTTACAATTTAAAGATAGTGTTAGTTTGTGATAAATTAATTATGATATGTGTTTATTTAAACAGTAACACTTAAACCCCATCTCCTCTAACTGCTACTGAAATGTAGTGCTTGGACAGCCACTTTCAAGAGTTAGTCCTACTTCTATGTTAGTTGCCCTGTCCCGGTTTTTTACTTTTCAAATCGGGTCACCCTAAGATGTAACCATGACAGGATGTGACTGATTAGGTGAGTTTAAATGTGTCATATTTGCAGGTAGCGTGCGTACACAGAAACACGCATATATGCTCCTACAAGACCCCTATAATGTTCTCACCACATATCGTATTCCCTATCTTCTGTGCGACTTTTGTTTCACCTATTTAATGTTTAATGTGGGTGCTAAGTCACGGTGCAATAGTGATGGCATTCGTCAAACCTTGCGTGGAAGAAGTGACTGCAATGCCTTCATTTGCACCAAAACTCTTCATTTATTTGTGCAGGCGTGATTTTTGATTTCAGCATTTCACAACTGAATGAACATAGAGTCGTTTAGCAGCTCCTTTTTGCATTAATGTATCAGATATTTAACTTAATATAATATACATATATTGAACGCAGCTCTAAATTGCATTTTCACAAGGTCGTTTCCCTGTCATGAGACTGTCAACATTATCTTGCTTAAAGGGACTAAGCTCTCTTTCCTCTCAAAAGCCAGTAAAGTTTAGTGCCGGAAAGACCCTACCTTTGTACCATAGCAGGTCTCGCGTATACCACGGTGTGGATATGCCAATCGCAGCAGGATGCGGCGAATCCAAGGGGACTGGGAATGGCGTTAAAGGCACTGCCAGGCCCAGGCTATTGATTGTAGCAGCAGGCATGGCATCTGCAGGTCCTCTTCCTGCTCACTCGACCAGTGGGTCCTCCGAGGCACCAGTGAGGATGTTCTGTCATTCGCTAGGGTCAGCCGAGAACATCAGCAAATCTTTTAAAATGAGAAGCGTAAAACATTATTTCATTGAGGTGTATGCTGGTATAAATATTTTGACCCTGCTTTGTAGCGAGCGTATTTCTAATCAGAACAGTTTCTAATAGATATTTGAAGGGTATGTGTGCCCTCACCTGCGCAGTTATTGATTTTAGTTACCAATCGAGCTGTCAGTCTGCCGCGGCCCCACTCCCCCGCTCCGGCGGTGTTACAGATTGAATTAGTCACTCACAGTAGATTCACACATAGGTAGCACTTTTTTATCAATTGTCTCGACAGACAATTGACAAAAGTGCTACCATAGTCTGTGCTCGTTGCACGGCCTGACTGACTGGCGCCAGCCACGTTGGCCCAGGACCCGCATGCCTGTCAATTTTCCCAGGCCAGCAAGCCACATGGCTGCGGGCCTGCGGCACGCTAGGCCGCATCGCAAGCACGGCAGCCCAGGAGGCCAGTGGCGGCCCCGGGCCATGGATGCATCATGATGCAAATAATTTGCAAAATAAATAATCAAAGCAAGGTAACAACGTGTAAACGCCCACACGTTGTTATCTTGCTTTGATGAATGCTGCAGTGCCCCAGGGCCAGCCCAACCCAGTTCCACCATCACAGCACGACACAGACACAGGCACCTGCATTCAAAACACCTGCAACAACAGCAAAAAAACAGCCCAGGGGCCTGGCTTCATGAAAACCGGCCCCCAGGTCCTCAGGGTAATTCGGCCAGCGGCCGAACGACCGATAGCACCAATCCAACCCTGTGTCTTCTCCCCATAACTATAAGGAAAGCCAATAGGGCACATACGCAGCGGAAACAATACTCAGAGAGGGAACCAATCCTCCCTATCTCCCTAAACTAACTCCCATAAACAGAGGGAGGGGGAGAACAATTTACGGCATATCACTATACCAAAATGAAACATAGATAAATTAAGATCACTCGATGAATATGGAGAGATCAGGAGGGAAGGGTAAGGATGACATTTCAACACAGGTTTAGTCGACAGAGCAAACATAGGCAGCTATAGATCACTGACAGGGAAATGGGTAGGAAGGGAGCTAATTAATGTAAAATATACAGCACCAAAACCAGAGCGGGGGACAATGTGTGCGTCAACCTGGCACACACAACTCTGAAATAGCTCAGATGGAAACCTGTCACCCCATCACACATAACAACTAGACGACAAGCTACAATACCAACTTCATAGGACAATCAGAGACGTGGAACAAAGAAATGCAAAGATTAAGAGGCAAAAACCCACTAGCCCAAAAACAAAACTTTCCGCATACATCTCTCACAGAAAGACCCACACAGCCACTTCTCTGCACAGCAAACCACACGTATTTCACCACAATGCAACAACTAACAAACAACACATAACTCACACCAACAGCACATGAGAACCCACATTGATCCGATAATCACACCCAAGCTCAGCGCACAGTGCAAACCGAACTGAAGCTGCTAACAGGACACCACCTTTCTCACTCTCCTACTCCCACTTCACCCTACTAACCCCACCCCTCCTTTTTTGTTTGCAGATCCACCATAGTGGCTGGGGACCAATTCCGTTGGTGACGGTGCGTGGAACAAATACCTTTAACATAAACATTAATATCAAAAGATCCAATGTATGGAGAAAATTGGAAATAAGGGGCATTCCAGCTGGGTTATTCAGCATTCTCATTGCTTTGCATATGGATATCCATATAAGATGGCACCTGAACTCTGAAGGCGCACTGTCCAACAAAATCGAGACACACAGAGCTTTGAGGAAGGGTTGTGTGTTAGCTCCCTGCCTATTTACCCTCTATGTTTCTGATTTGGGCTACGCACTTGCTGGAGCTCCCAGTTTCCCACCACAACTTGGGAAAATGGAAATAATATGTTTTGCTTATCCTTACGACATGATACTCATTGATCGAGCACTGATTTTAAATGTTTAAATGCAAAATTAGCCGTCAGTGTTTGTTAAACAGATTTTCAAGATATATGGCTAAAAAGGAGTTAGAAATAAATAAGAATAAAACTAAAATGTTAAGATTCTCCAGGTCACGGTATTCTCCAAAGTTTAACTGGATGATAGATGATTGCAGTTTGCAAGTAACAAGGCAGATGACATATTTGGACTTCACATTTTTTGTAGAACGAATTTAAGACTTATTGAAGCTACAAATGTGACTGCATGCTGCCCAGATGAAACATTTTAAAGTAAAATCCTGTCAATTTTCCCTGATCCCGCTCTTGAAATTCTCCAACGGTAAGGTAGTACCTGGCCTTTGTTACGGCCTGGATAGTTGGAATCCTGGGGCGTGGCATAAATTACAAGTCCACCAATAAGGTATGAGCTGGGCTTGACTACTTTTCAGGCTTGCATGCAATGGAACTCACCATTGATTTATCATAAAATATTGCCTCCACCTTTGAAGTCCATGCATGAGCACTTGAACTACATCATAAGGCAGCTTTAGGCAAGGGCCTAAATTGCTTCACTGAGGACTGTAACTATATCCTCTCTCAAGTGGCAGTTTCCAAATAAGATTTGATTGTTAATCCACTTAAAACAGAACACACATTGTGGGACTTCGATTGAACCGTCAGTTAGACTGAATTAGGCACCTGCACCCATTTGTTTTGTCGCGACTTGACTTAAACAGAGAAAAGGCGTAATTCTCTTCCACCCTATCTGATTAAGTTCCCTAATGTTGGGTTCTGGAATACAATCATGAGATTTCGTTTAAATATTTTGTCTGTTGGAGAAATTACTGGGATTTTGAACGGGGACAATAATAAGGAGTCTACTTGCAGTCATTATAAGCTTGGGATTAAAGAGACCTGGAAGCATGTGTTGGATTTATGATCTGAGGTGTACATATTTCGCCCCTTTTTTATGATGTCATTCCCTATCATTTTGAATCCCTGTGGCACAGAGTGTGGGCCAGAAATGTATTAGCACTGACCATAGCAGGGATGAGATTTATCAATTACATTTTAGTTTTAACAATGAAATAATGTAAGGATGTGTAACAATTTTACATGTTATGTTATGTTATGTTATGGGTATTTTTACCATGCACTTTCACACAAAGGCATCTTGGCGCGAGAAATGGAATAAGTACAAGCCCCAACAATAACCCTAAAACAGCAGTCTTCAGTGCTCTTCTACCCACACAGACCTGGCGATTCTTCGGGACAACCACTAAGTTGGCTTCTCCGAAACGCAACGGCCTACCAGGAACATAGAGGGGAAATTTGTCCTGCAGATATTCTGTTCCCTGCTTGAAAAAGGCACGATGTACCTGGCATAAGGCCTTGAATGTATTCCTCTGTGCCACCGCAAGCCAGTGAAGTGCCCGAAGCACAGGACTTATGTGGACTCCATAAGGGGAGGCAGTGACCACTCGTGCAGCTAAGTTCTGCAGCAATTGCAGACGATGCCCCAGCACGAGTGGTTGAGCCATATATAGTGCGTTAAAATAGTCAATCCTGCTAGTGATCAGGGAGGACACTACAGGAGGCCACAGACGTTACGGCAGAAAAGGCAGAACTCTGCACAAGACTCTGAGAAAAAAGTGGCCGGTCTCACAGACCGCACTAACCTGAGATGCCATTGAGAGGTCCGATGACAGAAGAACCCCTAAGTTCTTAACCACCTTCACCGAGTGGGACAGTCACCCAAAGCTGAAGGCCAAAATACATCAGACCATATAGCAGAGGCCAGAGAAGAACCCACCACCAAGATTTCAGTCTTGTGCCCATTCAGCTTCAGACAATTCACACTCATCCAGGTTCCCACTGCC
The DNA here is from genome assembly GCF_040938575.1 of Ambystoma mexicanum. NCBI lineage: Eukaryota > Metazoa > Chordata > Amphibia > Caudata > Ambystomatidae > Ambystoma > Ambystoma mexicanum. The sequence goes on from NC_090935.1 coordinate 643,596,160, forward strand.
GACAGACATTCCCTGAATTCATGGGCCACCGGACCAGGATCTTTGTGTCGTCGGCATAGGAGTCACAACGGAAACTGTAGGAATGTATGAGGTGAAGTACCGGCTGAATATAGATGTTAAAAAGTATAGAGGACAAGGCAGACCCCTGAGGAACACCACAGAGCAGAACCCAATAAGGTGAGAGAAAAGGAGGCAGAGATATAGATTGGCCCCTATCAGTGAGGAAGGATGCGAACCAGCCCAGGACAGGCCTCGAGCGGCCAGCAGTCTGTAGGAAGGGATAGCAGGACGGCGTGGTTGACCGTGTCGAAAGTCACTGACAGATCTAATAAAATCAAGGCTCCCAATCCGCCCTGGTCGGCTAGTATGGTAAGATCATCGACCACAGACACTAAGACATTCTCGATGCCTTGCCCCGGGCGGAATCCTGACTGGAAGGGGTCACAAAAGGATGACAACTTCAAAAAGGAAGAAATAAGAGGGGCTATTAGAGACTCCAATAGCTTCATAGAAAAGGGAAGCAAAGAAATAGGGCAGAAATTGGCTAACAGCGTCACATCCAGTGAGGGCTTTTTAAGAAGCAGGATCGCCATGGCCTGCTTCAGCTCAGCCGGACTGATGAGGAATTTACAGCCTCCACTACCAAGAGAATCATGTCCAGCAGAATATTTTTCAGAATGGCCAGAGGAATAGGGTCAGATGAGGCGGGTGACTTCAGGCGCTCGACTGCCTGGTAGACCTCAAGGGCGGACAAATCGGGAAACCTATTCCATCCCATACACTCAGCAGATACCCAATACCCGAGAGTAGTAGTAGCAGTAGCCTGCTTGCTTCCTGAGATGTTAGTACAAATATCGGGCACTTTAGAGTGGAAAAAATTAGACAGCAAATGGCAGGGAGCCTGGGAGGTAGGCACTGAAGAAGAGAACCGCAAGGCCGACGAGAAGGATTTGACCACAGAGAACAGCTCTTTTGATTGATTAAGAGCCAACTCCACCTTACAGGTGAAGTAGGATTGTTTCACCAGAATCACATCCTGACGGTAGGCTCTTGAAAGAGGTCGAAAAGGGGGCCTTCTCAGCTATACCACATGCACAGCGCCATTTGCGCTCTGTCTGTCTCACCAGAAAACGGGAGGCTTTGAGCGACTCATTGAACCATGGCTCAGAAGGACGTTTCCTGGCCTGAACTAATTTAAGAGGCACCATGTGGTTCGCGACATCCACTAGAATCCGAGAGAGCATGGAAAAGTCCATGATACCTGCTGCCTTTCACCGAGAAACAATCTCAGAGGACAGCTGATGGAGATCTACTGTCTGCCAGTTACATCTCCAGAATACAGCTGGGGAGTCCTTAAGCCACCCTAAGGGGTTCAGAATGTTGAAGGAAATGAGACTATTGTCAGACCAGAGTACTTGATTACACTGCACCCCAGAGATGCTGGTCCCTGAAAAGAAGATCAGGTCCAAGATACCACCCCGGCTATGCGTTGGGTCATAAACAAATTGGTCCAGGTCCCAGTACAACATAGCCTCCCGAAATTGAGAGAGCCCCAGAAGCATAGGGAAATTAAATCTCATATTAAAATCTCCCAACATCATCACTTGGAGAGCTGCAACCAAGTCCAGAAAAGGGTGCAAAAATGATGCATATGGCCCAGGCGGCCGGTACACATAAAGAAAATACCAAGAGAGAGAAGCCGACAGTTTAAAGCGCACTAGCAGTGCCTCCATTTGCAAAGTATGGACCAAGGAGATTTTGGAGAACTGGAACGAGGACTTAAATATCACTGCCACCACAAACCCCCTCTGGGTGTTCAGAAATTCGATCAAGGTGGATAATACTATAGTGATCAGGGAGGGTGTGGGAGAATATCGGAGCCAATGTCTCTGTCAACCAAGTCTTGGTCACAAAGACCAGATCAGGTTGAGTATCCAGTAATACCTCATTCAGAAACTGAGCGTGAGATACCATAGAGGGGGCATTAATCAATAAGGCCGCCAAGTGTGCCTTACTTGTGGCTTTAGCCACCGCTACATATGTCCCAGATGTAAACATAGCTGTTGGCAGAGTCAGGTGGGCCGGACATAGGGCAAGCAGTACATCACGAGAGTAACTATAAGAGACCACAGCCCCTCCCCTGGACCCATCCGCGACTCAGACTGGCCCAGACAGGCTTAACTTTGGCACAACTTCAGGGCGAAGAGCGTCCGCCCGCATGATTATATATAATGGTATACATTGTGTAATTTATATGTGAAAGGTTGAATAGACCAAAGTACAATAATAAAAACATGTATTTATGTCATTCTATAGCAACTGTTAAAAAGTAAGAAAAAATCGAATGATTTCTGGAAACTTGACATTGTCCTGCTGAGGCTTTATCCTGTCTAAATGTAAATACAGGGCCATATGTGTTCACTGTGTGTGTGTACGTGTACGAGAGACAGTGTAGGTGTGCTCAGTGCACTATTCTGTGGGGCCCTGTGTTTACTTTCAGACAGGATGCCTTTTGTATATGTGTTTGTTTCCATGTACACTTCAATGAATTACCTCACACAATGTCAGCTTCTCCCCCTGTAGTACAGCTCCTCCCACTGCCCCACCACCACCACCAGCTCCTCCCACTGTCAACTAGTGCAACTAGCTGTGGCACCACGTGCTGTCAAACAATGAACGTTTCTTACAGCACCTACTGGGGGCAGTTCTCACACTGCACAACATTGCCAGATCCTTACACTGTCCACCACTATCAGGTGCTCACAGGTACTCTGCAACATGTAGGTAATGGGTTCTAGCTGAAAAAAACATCTGAGAGGTTCCTAAACCACTTAGTGATCGTATTATGCCACAACAACAATGGGCACCAGAATAGCATGGGGCTACGAGGTAAAGACAAAGGGGCTTGTTATGAGTCCAGCAGTGAAACTAGCAATATTTCCACCAGATAGATCTACTGACTACCAACGTGGTCAGTGGCACTAGTGCCACATTATGAGGCCATGCTGGTTCAACAATTGGCCTGATGGTAAGGCAAAATCTGTCAGGACTAATTATTGTTATAACATCTTACCAGCACTGGCTCTGCCATTTTTTGGCAGAATTACAGTTACCATATGATAGCCATGGTGGAATTACCAAACAGTAATTCTTCCAAATAATGCTGTAACACACAGATATTATTTTTTTTTTTTGGTTGGTTAAATTAGATTAACCTTTCAAAACATATGTTTACATAGATAATTCATTAAAACAAAAGTGTAAACTACATAATGTCCATTATAATTTACATTATATTTAAAAACCATCTTTAAATGTTAAGAAAACATCTTTAAATTTTGAGAAAAGAGAATCATAAGTACAAAAATTTAAATCTTTATCAAATTGACAGATCAAAAATTACGTCATCAAAATTTTCAACTAACTCATATCATAGGTAATCTACATACAGAATCAAAGCAAGTTTGTACAAATCTCAAGGCCTAATGGGTAGGATAAGTCACCATGTGAGATTAGTTGAGTATTCAAACCATAGGTAATATTGCATTTAGAAATTGCATAGTGGCTATTCTTAACGAGATTTTAGATGTAGCAAATAATTCATACCATAGTTCATCAACAGAGCGAGAAATGTAATGTGACTGAGTTAGTTTATGAAGAATAGATTTTCTTTGCTTCTCTAAAGCTACACACACAATCAGTATATGTTTGAGGGTCTCTTCTGTTCCACCAAGTTTACAAAACTGACAGTGTGAAGCTTCAGTTTTTATTAAGCCTCTTCTTAGTAGAATTTGATTAGTTGGCCATAAATTCATGCAAAATCTAAAATTTGATTTCTTAATGTAACTGATGGACATTTCAATAGATAATTGGCTGCCTGCCGAAACTTTTTGTGACCAAAACATGCTCTGTCGAAATCTTTTAGTTCCAGAAATTTTTGTTGTGTACGGTGCCAGTCAAGTTGATATAATTTTAGTTTCGCTCTGTTTGGATTGTTAAGCAACAAATCCAGCGATATGTTTGCTTCGGTCATATCCGAGGTAACAGTGGTTCTTCAATTTATCGCAAACAAATGTTGAGGGCGTAATAGATAGTCTGCCAATATTGTCAACAAATTATTTGCTGCCAGAGCCAAGAGACATTTTCGAAAAAGGCAACATCTTTTCCAGGATACTTGCCTATATATTGACAGGGTGCCTAACTCAAATCACAAAAGAGCATTTGGTTTAGAGTTGGGAAGGTTAAGTGTTTTTTTCCAGAAATGGGCTTCAATTCTGCTCCAAAAACCTTGCTTTTCAAGGTACCAAGTTTCGGCCCCATAAGTGATGGTGGGGATTACCTGTAGTTGAAAAAAGGTTAAAACATGGGCACAGGAAAATTTACCATACTTGGCCAGAGGTATTTTGGCCTGTGAGATTAAAGTTGTAAGTTTCCCAATTATACTACTTTGCTGAGGCTTATTTGTGGATGAATTGCTGAACATGACCCCAAGATATTTATATTCATTAACTAACACTAGTTTTTGATTTTGTAAGAACCATTCATAGTGTTTCCCATGTTTCAAATTGGTATTTCTCAGTTCCATCACTTGGGTTTTCTCTAAGTTGTTTTTGGAAACAAAAGATTCAAGATGATTAAGCAGCATCTGAGGTCCACTTGGCGTTTGCGAAATAAGAACCAGGTCATCCGTATAGAAAAGCCATGCGATGGCCTGCTTGCCGAGCTTAGGTGCATCGTTAATTACCTTCAGAAACACGACACCCAGGTCAAAAATGGACAGATTAAATAGGGTTGAAGCAAGAATACAGCCTTGCTTAAGGCCGCATTTAATGTGAATAACTTCTGATAGCAGCCCATTCAGGTTCAATTTGACCTGCATTGTGATGTTGGAGTGCAGTAAATGTATTAACGAGATGAGAGAAAATGGACAACCAAAGCTCAGCAGTTTGTTGAGTAGTAATTGACGGTCTACAGAGTCGAATGCGACACGAAAGTCGACAAAGGCAAGTAGAGAGGTTGATGTTTGGTTGCGTAGGCTGCTTTACTAGCGTTAAGTGTAGTAATATTAATGGCAGTACCTAGTCCCGTAACAAAGCCTGTCTGAAAGGGATCTCATCGATTTTCATTAGAAGCCCAGATATTGAGATCTCTTAGAATAATTTGGGTAAAAATCTTCCCCGGTACATCAAGAAGTGCTATCGGGCGTTAGCTCGCTGGATTCGTACGGTCCCCTTTTTTATAAATGGGGACTAACACAGCTTTGCACCAAGAAGGAGGAATACTTTATTTTATCTGAATGGAAAGAAATACAGTATATAAAATGCTGGCCCACAGATCTGTATTCTGTTTTAGATTGTAATTTGACAAACCATCCGGGTCCGGGGCTCTAGATGAGCTTGCTCTGTTTATATAGAACAGCACATCATCTCGATCACATTTGAGAGAAAAAGGAGGGTTAGCCTACCTCAGCGGCAGATGGTCACAGCTATTCTGTGGGAGATCATACATGTTTGTGAAATACTCCACCCAACATTTTTCAGATACACTATTAGTTTGAGATGATAGTTGAGAACATGTTGTGCCTGAATTAATTAGCTTCCAGATTTGAGAAGTGTTTTTGGTCTGGGCCGCATGAAGCCACCGTTCACCATCCTTTTGATATATTTCTGCTTTATACGCCCGTGTCACATTTTTTTAATCAGTCTTTAGCTTACGTAAGGCAGAATCACGATGTTTTGGCAGAAGAAGTATAGTCTGCCTTTTTTGTTTACGAAATAAAGACTTTCTATGTCTGACCGATTGATCGAATACATGAGTAGGACAAATATTATTAGATGTTTTACCATTGGATGTACTAGACGATGCAAATACATGCATTTTATCATACTATTCTAGTGGAACATGTGCCTTCGCTGAAAGGAGACGATGATCATTCGCTAAGTCCATACCAAACGCTTCTAAAGCAGGGTTAGACCAATGTAATCTGTTCTTCTGGGAGTTTACATTCAGATTTTTCAGCTGCTGTTGTCGTAGCTGTGCTTTACCCTGCACATGAACCATAAGTTCCATCGTCAGCATCAGATGATCACTAGATATGGAGGGCAAGATGACAAACTTCGAGATTTTACTAAATAGTGCTCTATCCACATAAACATAGTCAATGGTTGCTTTGTTTAATCCGCTTGACCAGGTGTGAAAGGGTGGGGTGTCATTTTTAAAAGCACCATTCAACAATATCAGATCTCATGTTTTCACAAAACAAGACCACTGAGTGATCCGTTTTGAATTTCCTTTTTTGGATGACATGAAAAGATGAATATTCATGTCTCCAACGAGGATAATATGTGCGATGTTATAGATGGCAGCGATGTTTTCCATAATTGTATTGAGATCCTTAAGGAAAGTAGTAGTTAGAATAGCCACAGGATTCCAATAAAGATTAACAATTGCAATTTAATATTATGAAACGAAATTATGGAGCATTGCATAAAGGAATTCGGAGAGGGGCAGTCAGCTACATTGGTTATGGTGGAAATATTAGAGATTATTGCTAAACCAGACATTGGTCTACCTTTCTGACCTTTCAGTGCAGGGACCAGATGAATATGATGGTTATCCCAAGAGGGTAGCTCCAACAACCAAGTTTCTTGTAGAAGCACTACATCATAGTTTATTAGTAATGAATATGATGGTTATCCCAAGAGGGTAGCTCCAACAACCAATTTTCTTGTAGAAGCACTACATCATAGTTTATTAGTAAGCAATTTGAGTTGTTCAATAGGTGCTTATGTCCTCTAGTATTCCAACTCAAAATTCTGATTTTATGTGTCAGAGGGCATGATTCATCAGATGCTAGCTATGCATTCTTACAGCAGCAGCAGTTATTAGATTTTGTTGTAGATGTTATATTTTCCCTTGCGAGAGTTGTAGCATTTTGTCCCGCATTCTCAGCTATCTCTGGCTGTTGTAAGCTTCCAGTTAAAGGGCTTTCACCAGTGGTAGGAATTAATCTAAATCCCAAATCAAAGAGAGAAGATCTCGCAGGCCAAATGATATTAAGAATGGCCCGAGATCTAATCCACAGACAAGAGACAGTTAAGTCCTTTTCATCAGGAAATTCAACCCTCTTGATATCTCCTGAGACAAGATCTTCCAGCATTGGGATGTCAGAAAATATCTCCATAATACTTTTCCTATTCATGGTATATGTTGGAAAAGAGCCACCTCGGCAACTTAGAAATATTGAGTATGGTTGAGGTGAATTTTTACTTCTAGTATCAAGAATTATTGAAATCTCTTTTCTACTACGTGGTACCTCTGGAAAAGAATTCAATTTCTCAATCACTTCTGGGAATTTAAATGAAACATTCCTAGGGCTCACCCTCCGATCAACAATTGGTGAAGAATCATGATTAGAGCTGCATGTGAGTGATTTCATGGCAGATTTAAGAGTCTTCTGTTCTAAGGTTAATGCCACCAGACAATCCTTAATCGAGGATAAAATATCAACCTGCATATTCATCTGTGGTACCGATGTAGCCGGTATAACAGGCAGATTGTCTGTGCTTGTAGCATTCACCTCATATCGAGACGGCAAGATGCTTGATTTGTCACTTACTTGCAAACTCTGCGTTGGAGTTTTCAGAGTAGAGGCGGTAGGTTTCATCAGCGGATGGGACACTGCCGGGACTATTTGTAGTTGACGCATATAGTCATCCACAGCTTTCCTAAATTCTTTACAAGTGTATTATGAATCAGAGTGATCAAACTTATTCACAGGCGGAGCCTTAGATGGAACTATCGGCTGAGCCTCAGAACGAGAATCCTCTGATTCATCTTCACATTCTTCCACCGCTTGAACTAACTCATCCAATGGAGAGTGATTCAAATCTATCTGCGAGTCACTCACCCCGTCTTTTACAGTTCTTTTTTTTTCCTTGTGCTAAAATAGAGTATTTTTTAATTATGGTATTAGAAGCCAATATTGAACAACTCGCTGGTCTTGAGAGGGATTTGAGGAACTGTTTTGTTTGGCCGGTGGATGCCACTCGTTTAGATTTTTGATTCTTTGATTTTTTCAAGCACAGGGTCATTGCCATCAAGATTTAACACAATTATGTCTGGAATGCCACCACTACTTTGACACCCAGGTAAATACTATACAATGTGGTTTTCACTTTCCTCTATGATGTCGCTGCCAAGCAACTGTCATATTACGTAATGTAACATGCTGAGCACTCACCGGACATAGTTATCCATCCAAGATATCCACAAGTCACCAATAATCCAAATCTTCTTTTGACGCATCTAGATAAAAAACAAAAATAAACTACTAAGAATACAACACATGGAATTATCCTCATATATATCACACAACACACATACATTTACATGAGATATACAACAAAAGGCACATGTACAGTACACAAATGCGTAAAATAACTGAATGTAGCTACAACTAAATTGTACTTCAACCAAGGACATGCACATACACAGCAGATTGAAACAATGTATCCACGTTTGTATCTGTGGAATGCAATCTGTTAACCTTCCCATAATGTAAAATGTATGCATGACATCATACAAAAACACCATGGGCCTGCTCATAAACACAACCAATACACATAAAGAACAATTCACATCACTTCTTTTTTACGAACGTATGTCTGAACAACTCGAATACTATGCTAATAATGTCATCTGGTGGATGAGTGACAAAGTAAGTACAACTACCTCTAATTTAACAACTACATTTATATATATTATAATCCGAAATGGACAGTCACATACAGCACATTTTACAAACTCACCTGCTCCATTCTTCTTTTACTGAAAATGGAAAAGACAAAAATGGACGCAGACCAAATGTCAACATCACCGGATGCAGGTAAGTAAACTTTCCATCTCATTCCCCCTATGTGTACATGGTCACATAGTTCTGTACAACTGACGTATTGCTTTCTCATGGCCTTTTCATTCACTAAAACGATGAACAATGGGCCTTTTTCATTAGATGTCTACATTCTTTTAAGCATCAAAGTTGCATACAACATTCATCACCCATTGCTAATGCACAAGTTACTGTATACATATATGTAGGTAGTATGCATTAGTAGCGACAGCAAACACACTTAACTTTGCACGTCCAGCCGAGTTCATTTTTATGGCCTTTATATTCATTAAAAGAGAGAACAATATGCCTTTTTTGAAAGATGTGTACTTTCTTTGCACATCAAGGTCGCGAACAACAATCGCTGCACACTCCCCTTGCTGATATTCAAATTACTGATATGTACACATTATGCATTATTATCCACAACATGCACACGTAACATGTATGTGCAGACACTGTACATGTATGTCACCTCACATATTCTTCCCTTTCGCCACGATGATACATGAACGGATTATGCCCTAATGTACACACTCATATTACATCATACACATACCCGGATTTATTTCTGTGTTTCCATACATCAGTACTCACATATACACAGACAATAACGTAAGTATGATTCTGTAAAGGCACACAGCATGCTTCCAAAATGTATTCACAATTGACCTTTCCACTTGTATGCACTGTCTGAAATTACTTATCTCACCTGTCGGCTCCATTTCACATGTGCATGTGCATAGAGACTGAACATACCGAGGATTATTTTGTTAAGGCACATCCCATCATTACAAAACGTACACACCTTCTGGCATTCTTTATGGATGCACTGTTTCTGCTTCCATATGTTTCTTATAGGTTCTGGTTAAACTGTGTACTCACATATACGCCCCACATACCAGACATATCATTATAAACAAAATGTATGCCCTATCTGTCAATGCCTATGTATTTATGCTTTGTCCTCCCATGTGTAACCTGAGGTTTCTGGTACAAATCTGTAGTACCATGTATGAACACATAGCACTGATATAAAAAAATACAGACAACTCAACAAGGGACATGCTATCCTTAATTAAGATATCCAGTGCCACTGCATGTACTTACATATCTAACCTCAGTAATCCTATCAAATTCGTTACGCACATAAACACAGAATATTTCGGAGGTATAATCAGTGGCGTCACCAGGAATCAAATTTAGGAGGGGCACAGAGGGGGCCAAAGACAAAAGTAGGGGGGGGGCACAGATAAATGTAGTGGGAGAGCATGGTCACTGCTCGTCTTAGGTGGGGGGGAGCAAAGGGGGGTACTGGGTGTCACAGAGGGGGGCCCGGCCCCCTCAGCCCACCCCCTAGCGACACCACTGGGTATAATTCTGTAAAGATACATGATATCCTTACAGAAGGTGCGCACTCTCAATGTTTACATATAAATAGTCCAACGGTATGCATTACGCTTCTACCATACCATACACACTATGTATTTCCATGCACCTCTTACATCTATGCCATACTTATTGGTTCTATGTGTTTGTGTATGTAAGATGTTCTGTATGCATGATTGACATTTACTCTGTACATATTCCTTGTTTTAAATGTACATACATGATGAAGGAGTCTCAGAACCTTAAGCAACCCACTAGAAATATGTGCACTGTCTGTGAACCAATATGTATCCTGAGTGTTCTGGTGAACATGTGTACGGTGAAACATGCGGGACATACAGGGACTCATGCACATGTTGTACTTACATGTACTCGTACATATCAGTGTCCATGCTATATGGTTATAAGCACATTAGGCACAACGGTTATGCATGTATTTAATCTCCAAAGTCCCTGTTCACACATGTAGTCAACACAATTTATATCAATAACACCGAAAACAACACCCATGCCTTACACATAATTCCAACAGCACCTTTGTAATTCTATATAATGGTGTATTACAATCAAATGAAAAAAGTAGAATCTGATTTCTTTTTTGTACAAATATGTACAAATATTACATAGTATATATTTACAAAGTATTTACAAATAAATAAAGTTATTTTTACAACTATTTACAAATAAATACAGTTATAGTTACAAATAAATAAAGTTATAGTTACAAATACATTCAGTTGCAGCGCTTACAATGACTTCATGTTCATTAACATAGATATGTGCATACCTTATAGATATTTTGAAAAAAACATTTTATTTAGACCACTTGGTGGTAACAGTCTGGCAAACAATAGCCGCTGAAGACAAAAAATTACTAAAAGAAAAACTACATGTACAGCTGTTAATATCCTTGCACAAATGTAATACAAAGTAACGCAATCGTCTGAGTTATCGTCCAGTTTTGAAATCTCTTCATCCCCTGGTTCCTCCTTATCTTCGAGATAGCGGCGAAGATACTCCCAAATGCCTTTAGGGCTATACCCTGCCGGCAACAAAGACAGGTAAACCACCTCCATAACCAGTGGTCGAAGTGAGCGGGAGCAGTCGGGAGCGGTGCTCCGATACTTTTTTTAATTACCTTGTACAGCTCCTATACTTTTATTTTAAAAAGAAACCTTTCCGGAATGGTTTTGTTTTAAAATAAAAGTGTAGGAAGAAGTTGAAACCTTCCCTTTCAGTGCACTGCACGCAAGGCCATCTTAAGTACTTTTGGGGCCCTTGGCACGAACATCTTTGGGGCCCCCCTCCACCAAACCAAAGGAATTAAGTCATCAAGAATATCTGCCCTGATCACAGAGGCTGACAAGCCTATTTTTTGGCCAGAGTGGTTTATTGGCGGTGTTCACTGGATTAAAGATATTTACAGAGGTGGAAAGTGGATTGATTTTGATCTGTTATGTGTTGATTTTAATATTGAGAATGTGTCCATTGCGGATTACAGGAAATTGAGAAGGTGTATTGGTGAGATTGATGTATGTGAACTTGAGGTTTTGGAAAATATGGCGGTGGATTGTCAGTCTGTGGCGAGCAAAATATACCGCCGGATGGTTGCAAACTACAAAGATAATACTGGATTGGTGGATGAATGGAGCAGACGATTAGGTTGTGAGATTACCATTGATATGTGGAATGAGATTTGTGCGAATGTGAGGCTTTGCTCAGTTAATTTGTGTGAACGATCTAGGCAAATTAAAGTTCTAAACAGAGTGTTTTGGTGTCCGGAGAAGCTCAAGAAGAGGGACATGTCTGATTCGGATGTGTGTTGGTGTTGTGGTTTGGATGTTGGAACTCTTGAGCATATGCTATGGGATTGTGTCAGGGTGAGGGGCTTTTGGCAGGAGGTTTGCACTATATGCTTACGAGTCCTGGATTGTAACATTGATTTGGATTTTAAGACGATGGTTCTGGGTAGTGGTGAATTGCTTGAAGATCTTTCTGTGTCTGAGAGGAAATTTTTGTTCAGGGGTGCTTCAATGTCCAAGAAAATGATCTTGAGGGGCTGGAAATCCCGGATCCCGCCAACAGTGGATGGTTGGATTGATGAGATGATTTCCTTGGCAAATGTTGAGAAGGTGATGTATAGGCGGTTGAGGAAATTGCAGGTACATGCTAAGGTGTGGGATGTCTTCTTAAATTTCTATTAACAAGGAAAATATATATAATCCTGCATTTTCAGGAGGAATGCATATAGTAAAAGAGGTTTTTTTTTTCTTCTTCTCTCTCTCTTTATGTATTCAAACATTGTTTATATTGTGGTTCTCCGCTCATGTTGTTTTTACTTTGTGATAGTTGTATTTTTGTTATGGTAAAATGTAAATAAACATTTAAAAAAAAAAAGAATATCTGCCCTGCCCTCCGCCACAATTACAAGCCATAGGTAGATATGCTGCCTCACAGCATTAAGAATAAGGATGTTCACTCCCTTTAAGTCCCCTTACCCTCTTCATTCTTGCTCTAATCAGAATGATAAACAAGTACCATTTGAAGGCCAACATTATCAGTCTATGAAGAGGTCACTTCTGTTGTAACATAGATTCAGGAGACTTTTTATCAATAGAATCCAGGAAGGTATGCAGCCTACAGAATTAATGCAGGACTGTATGTAAAAGGTACATGTAACCCAGAATAGACAGAGAACTCACATTTGCTGCCTCACAGAACGCAAACGTGCTCAAGCATGGATAGAGGAGACCAATTGGTAGGAAGGAGAAAGCTACATATACCATAGCATGGATAGTGGATGCATATTAGAAGCTACCATGAAGGTGTCTGTATCCAGATGGACAGATCATAAATTGGGCATGGTTTTCAAATAGTGTTGCCATTAGAGATCAGAAGAATAAAATGCCTGTGGTGTGCAATATATCAATGCTCACTATTATAGTGGAAGCAACACTATAGCCAGTGAAATCACGAGTGTGGCTGTTTTGAAGATCATACCCGGAGAAGGAAATATCTCTGAAGGGCTGATCATTTTGAAAGGTTTAGGGACTGGCAATTTCGAGAGGCTAGGCAATACAAGAGCAAATTAGATGCACAGCATTACACACACGGCTAAAGGGGTGAATATGGGATTTGTGCCAACTGTGAAATTTTTGCATTTTTTAACACTTTCATTACCAGTTCTTACCATGAACTAAAATAATCTCTATTTATACAACTGACTTGGAAAGTACACCAATCACATTACCAAACATGACAATTTTAAAAAACAAAATATTATGGAAGGGTGTAAGAGCTTCATTGTCTCCATTATCAAAAGAAGTATATAAGTACCAGCATACCAATCAATGTGATTTAACTAATTTTATCTGGGTTGGTCTTTTGTATTTTAAAGCTTTACTTAGTTCCAAAACACTGGCTTGTGAAATTGTCATTTATAAAAGTGCAGAAAAACCTTTGACTGTGTCAAACGAGCAGACTTTAAAATATGCTTGCCCGATTCATGCACCATTTGGTCCGCTCCCTTCTGTCTACCACCCCTTCCACTCAAATGGCCTACATAAGAAGAAAGATCAAGTAATGGGCTAAACGATGCCACCAGCATGTGAGGAGGCAAACTTCACAGAAGACAGCACAGTAATGTATGAGATATTACATGATTCGACCCGGATCACTGTATTGTCTGCTGCCAAAGCCAGGATACAAGCATGAATGCTTTGGTTCCAAATTTTGATAATTATTCATCTCTTGGATTAACAGTGTATGAACATTGTTGTAGGTGATTGCCTAGGTTTTACAACACCCCATCTGAGCAAACCGATTTCTAGACCTTCACCATAAGGATGGCATGTTCGTTTTTATACCAACCACTATCTGGTGCAGGTACATTGCTGATAATAGCACTTGTGCTGCAAGACCAAGTACATACGCATGCAGGTTTATAAAGTTCAGACATAGGAAAGGCTCAGCCAGCCTTACAGGAATGTGCTATTCTAATCCTGCACAGGAACACATATCTCTGCAAAGAGTGCTTAAAACACTGAGCTAACTTCTGAACCATTGTGGCCCTCAATTTACCAATATGCATTTCAAATTTGGCTATTGCACATGATCAACATGATTCCCACAGGAAGGAAATAATGCTACAGGAGTTCTGCAGCAAGGAGCAAACACACAAACTATATATAGCACAGTGAACACAGAAAGCATTACATGATGAATTTATGAGGCAGAATGTACTTGCCAAAACAGACAGGCAGTAGGTTTAGAGCCTCGGCACCATGCTATACAATTGCCTGATGTGTGCTATTTAAGTCTGGTGAACAAAGGAATAGTACTTCTTTAGATCAGCTGGACACGTGCCCCCTTTGCTCTCCTATAAAAACGTCTCTGACTGCACGTCATCTTAAACAGCAGGTGCAAGTGTTTGGGGGGTGTATTGTGTGTGGGAGGGGTTGTGGCAATGGGGTTTGTGGGGAGCAGGTGCAGGCCAGCAGGGAACATAGTTCCACTACTTCTTTTCGCGCACTTCGACCACTGTCCATAACATTTGCTCATACCATTTCGTTCATGCATTCCTATGCCTCAGGGGGCTGTTTCATCCTCCACACCTGTTAATATGCGTCTTCTGGCTAACAGTAATCCCAGATTCAGAAACCTACGCTCGAATGTTCTACAGCAAATAACCCTGGAAAGGCAATGGCTGAACAGGATGTGGGATTCCTATCCTGGCACTATCACGCCTCTTCCCGGTTTATCAGTGGATATAGCTGGATTTAGCAAGGCTTTAACACAGGGCCCAGACTCTCAAAACTTGATCCTTATGCAAAAAAAAAAGAAAATGATGCAAGTGAATTTAGCACCAATTTTGCTGCTTGTCTAATTAGCGAATGGAGCAA
Organism: Ambystoma mexicanum; assembly: GCF_040938575.1. Lineage (NCBI taxonomy): Eukaryota > Metazoa > Chordata > Amphibia > Caudata > Ambystomatidae > Ambystoma > Ambystoma mexicanum. Next base: position 643,611,340 of record NC_090935.1, read on the forward strand.
ACATGTTTTGACCGAATCCGTATTATTTAAAATGGTTTTCAATAGAGCAAAAACACAGCACAGAAAAAAAGAAATGTAAATGCCATATTTCGTTTTATTTTACGCATCAAACAGCTCAAAAAAGCAGTCTGATTAACTTTTAGGCTTCATTAGGTCTGAGGCCTCTTACGCTCCACTTGCTGAGGTTTCGAGGTCAGTGCACTGGGCGCGTAGCTTTTCTCTAAGGTATACGCTGCATCTGGCAGGGGCAGGGTGGGCCTGCTGCTGTTTCCTTCTTTCCTGGTGAGGCAAAAGGGACAGTGAAGTGCTGTGAAATGTCAAAGTGATTGTGTTCCATGTTGTTCTCTGCAGCAGGTGCACTCACCGACCTGCCTGAGGTGATCTGGATCAGTAGGAGATGCACGGAGGGGTTCCATGTGTTAATATCCCCGCAAAAATATTGCCATACAAAAATATCGCCATATTTTTGTGGCGATATTAAGGCATGTACCCTGCGGGGAACACCCCTGCATTGTTTATAAAGGAGCGGGGGACACCCCCGCAATCCCTGCTCCCAAAAACCCCCAAAATGATCCCCCCCAAAAATTATTGCCTGTGGGCGTACCAAACGACCATATATATATCAATATTTTTGGTGGGGATAATATGTAGTGATATCACACGGAGGATATGTTCACGCGGTTCCAGCTGAAGGCATTGTGCTGGCCTTCGCTTGATGAGTGGTACTTTCAATCACTTCCATTGTGCACCTGTAGAGAGATGGACAAAGGGGCTGCCACGTTGCAGGCAGCTTGTTTGCATGTCTAACTTCTGTTTTGTTTCGGGGTGGCGCATGTTAGGTCAGAATGCAGCTTGTGAACGTGGTTGAATTCATGATGCCGCTTAAGTTTATTTGGTGGGTATGCTGGTCTAAATTTATCCTCTTGGCATGATTCATTATAGTGCACTCCGCTACCAAAGAAACGTTCAACTTTGTATACACCTGCCCATATTGTCGGGTTTGGGTTGATTTGGTCAAAAACATTTCCTCGTAGGAGAATTTGGCAATATTTTTTTTTTGTCAGCTGCATTTTGCAGCATATATATGCGGGGGGAGACCCCCGCAGCCACCCTTCTTGAACCCCCTACCTTAATTATTCCCCAACACCCACCCCATTGCGAAAAAAACAGCAAATTCTCCTACAAGGAAATGTAACGCACAGTAATCTACCAACACCTATTTCTGTCAGTTATTGTGTTGCTTCAGTGTTTACTAATGCAGTTTACAATGTCATATGGCCAGATTCTGAGCTCCATGTAAAACATAAACATGCGATTCTGTAACGGTTTTATAACACGGCACACTCCAGCCAGGGACTCCTTCCACTGACAATCAAAACCTTAACAAACACCCTGTGTCGCAATGGACCAGGAACCAGGCCGGTGTGTAACAATATGATATTTATTAATCTTATGGTCAAATGAAAAATCAAGCAAAATCAAACAATTGGGCGGCAACCACTGATGTGGCAATACAATGCAAAAATCCCCACAACAGTTAATTCAAACTCCTAACATAATATACAGAAACCTTTAATAGCAAGCAAAAGAGAAATTGTTTTTAAAGTCAAAAGATGGCGTTCAAGTTAAGCACTCCCCCTGCACACTCACCCTCAAACTCCTGCTAAATAAATTCTTTGTGGATGGAAGGCAGTGGCAAGGAGTCAGAATGAAGAGGGAAAAATCTGATTTTTAATTCAGCCCACCACTCCAAGATGGGAGGCGAGAAACGATAATGAAAACCTTATTTATGAGCAAAACAGCATAATCGGATTTCACTGGTTAGTCGCAGAGCAGTTTACAACCACAGTGGGATAGCTAGGACAGACATTCTTGTTGCTACACTTGAGAGATTAGGAAGCTTACAGACTACTAGCAGGGCACCAAGGCAACATGAACACAGGTAAGAAAATTGATTTGGGATTGAAAACAAATGCAAAAGAAAACACACGCAGCAGAATGGCAATTCTTTTCTACACAGGACTTGCGATGAAAGGCAGCCACGGAAAGGGCTTGGCTGTCAAAATCGAAAATCAGTTTTCAGGACAAGGAACAGAGGTACATAACAGATAGGATTCTGATATAAGGGTTTCTCTTAATGGGACTACAGTTTGGGTTTTTCTATGGGACAGATGCAAATCGTAATTTGGAGAAAGGCACACAAAACACGGGCAAATTAGTTTTTTTCCTACACAGAGACTAATTCTATTTAGGCTATATTAGAATGACTAAAGTTATTTAAAGGAAGACACTGAATACAAGGGGGTTAATTTTGAATTTTAACCAGCTTGCACCGTGAATTTCCTTATAGAGGAATTACTTAAATTACTTCAAAATGGTGCTAAGGACTTACACAGATAACAGAAAGAACTATAAAAGGAATACGATACAGACACAGGCTAATACAGATTCTTCTATGGAAAGGTGAACAGATTATACTGGCAATTTGGGACTTTGATGGGATTTCAATGGGATGCAAGGGTCAAATGAGCGGGATATGCAGTTTTGGGAAGTGGGGTTATGTGCTACTTACAATGGAAGCTTGAGTTTGGGATTCTGGAAAGCCAGCAAGGTCAGCTAGGCCATGGGATCTGGTCACTCTAGACTGCTGGGCCAAGGGATTTGGTCACTGGGCTCTCCCGGATGGGATGCTGGACAGCTAGGCAAGATCTGATCACTGCACTCTCTAGGATGGGATCAGCTGCCTTCTCTCCTTTCTCCCTGCATTCATGGGTGTGCCTGGATCTGAATGAATGGATGGGTCTGCCTGGATGGAGGTATCTGGTTTCCTGGATCTTGAATGGATTCTGCGTCTTGAGTGAGTGAGTCTTGAGAGTCAGTCGCTTGTGTTTCTCTGTCTCCCCCTTATATAGCCAAAATTACATCATCGAATTTACGACCTCGGGAGAAGTACTCTGGAATTATTCCTCTCCTGGGATAGGACTGCTTACTGGTCCTACCTCCTCCCCCTGGGCCAATTGGTACAGGGGAAATGACATCCTTTATGTGTTTGCATGTATGACCTTTCTTTGTCTCTCCAGCCTACATTTTACCAAAAATGAGTTATAGATCAAAACTTCTAACTAGCCACCGCCATGAGAAGTATATATGCGGATTCAATAGGTCACATGGAATTGGACAGTCTGACCACCGACTCTGTGCAAGTTTGCATCGCCCTTTTGGCACATTTTCGCCATTTTAAAGAAATTAATAATATTTAAAATTCTGCCACTACACATATTCCCAATAACAATTTGCATCATCCCACCTAGTTTCATAGTTGTCCCATTTATAATTCACCCGAAATGCGTCTTTCTTGGCCATTTCAGGCCACCAAGTGCTAGAAACATGTACTTGGTCTCTTTACATTTGTCCAAAAATCACATGGAAAACTGGTATAATACAAAATTATTACTTATTCAGTGTGCTGGGAGAAATGTCTTAAAATACTGCAGTCCTTTAATGTCAATGGGGTGGATTTGTCACATGTGTGGGCGGTGCTGCAGACCCCCACAGCAAACTGTCTCTGCCAGGCTCAGCTTACAACAAAGGACTTTTATGATGCCCTTTGAAGTTTGACAGTTCCTCCTTCAAAGCGGTGATGGAGGAAATCGCACCTCTCGGTCATGCAACAGCCCTGGTGGCTTCCATTGTTCCTTCTGGCAGGGCTGCCTGCTAGTCTAGCAGGGCAGTGAATCCTCATACTCTCTGCCTTTTCATTTGTCATTGTGGGCCGGTTCACTTATGGGTACAACTTTTCAGTGGGGCAGGACCTGCCATTGAATTCAGTGCCTGGCCCAAAAACCCAGTTTTACTGGTTTCTAAGTCCTTTCTATGTAACCAAGTCTTGTGGGGACAAATATAATGTACATTATATATCTGAAACCCTCACCCACATATTCAATCACATTTCTGTGCGAGCAAAAGCTGTCATTTGACATTAACTTTTAAACAGCATTTTCCTTGTTTTCAAACGAGCAGATTCACACGTGTGTTAATTTCCTTTCATTTCAAGTTTACACATGCTTTTTTTGCAGACCACAGGATGGTTTCAATTAATCTTCTGGAGGGTTTTACATATACTGTTGGTTCATGGACACAAAGAATGCTGCAAGGATTTCTTTGATATTGACCTGAAAAAAAAGAAACACATTATTTCTTTCATTTACTGCAATTTGAGGGCAATGGTTCACTTTAAAAGGAAACAAAAACTGCGTTGAGTGAAAAGCAGAACTCTCTGACCCTCATGTGATTTATTAGTAGACAATACCGTTCTTGGGAGGTATTGCCTAACATTTTGGCAATCAGATGAAATAAAGCACACAGGGGTATGTTTCAATGGAGTGTACAACTTTGTGATGTTTTAAGTGAAAGAAGGATCAATTGTAAGGCCGTCTTGAATGCTGTGCGCAGCTTTAGTATTCAGAGGATAGAACAGAAAATGTGGTGCTGTTCTGAATGCAGGTCTTTTTCTGATGATTCAACTGAAGTAAAGCAAATGAGGAGCCATTCTTTGGGTTGCAGTGTTCAATGCTCGCCACAGGGAAGCAGAGCACAGTTGTTTTACGTGGCACATTTTTAAATGCAGTTTTTAAGTGAAGGGGGTTTCTGTTAGAGCCTTAAATGCACCCCACAATTCTGTGGCAGAAGGACACTTTTCTTATTTTATGCATGTTATCTTCCTCATTGAAACAAGGGATAACACTTTTCTTATTTTACATGCAACAGATAATTAGGTCCAGATTATCACTGTTTATGGATCTCAGGCAAGTGCACCAGTATGTCATTGTTAGTCCTGCAATTTTCTTCCCCTTTTCAATTTTAATTATTACAATGTTGCATTGTCTGTGATGCAGTTCCTCGAATTCCAGAGTACCTCCTTTGTTTGGGCTGAAGCTACACTGGAGGTAATTTACAACAGCAACATGATGGATTTGCACAATTTAAGAAGACACCACATCATGTTGCTGTTCTGCCTAGATGCAAGGCTGGCGGCTACAAGATGCATTTCAAAAACCTAGGATAGATTCTAATTCAGTGCAAACTGTGACCCCCTTAAAATCTCGATATTGAGGGCTGTATCATATTTTTAATGGGAATAGGGCTGTAGTTGAGTAGCTTTATGAGTGCTCCAGCTCGAAGGCCACCGAGTGAGCGAACCAGGCATCATGGATAGGCATGTGAGAAGATAAAGAAGTACTGGCTAGGTAGTGAAGAACACAAAAGATTTGATTTGAATGTTTCTGAATGTTTCGGCTATCTTCATCCACGGGAATGCTTGAACTTAAGAATTACTATAGTATTTTGGAGATTGGATCTTGCTAAAAGGACCAGGGTACCCAGATTTGTTATAGCAGGCTTTAAAGTATTATGGACACAATCATATATGGACAGGAGTAAGAACCTTGAAGGTGATTTTATGTTTAACTGGGAGCCAATGTAGCTTCCTCAGTATTGGGGTTATGTGCTTATGCCTAGGTGTGTTAGGCATACTACAATCTGCAGTGTTCTGTAAGAGCTGTAGATGTTTGGGAGAGCAGCCGTATAGCGCGTTGCCAAAATCATTCTTAGAACCAGTGTTGGCTCTTGCAATAACAACGCAGTGACTTTATGAGAGTTAAGCGTGTTTGTATCAGCAAAATGAAGCAATAATTAGCCGGTGAAATCTGTATCCAACAATTAGTATGTCAGCCAACATACAATGTACCCTTTGCCTGCCCTGCGTCTCAGTGAGACGCCTGTATTTCTTTATCTCCAACACTGATACGGGTAAAAGCAAACCAACTGCACCATTACACTCTCTCCACAGTGTGGTGCTAATCAGAAAATGCACTGCCTACGGATAATGTTTTAGTCATACTCAACATGCCCGATTATCTACAGTCCTACAATGTAGGCACTTAATGCCATCCCCAAGATGGAGCTTGGTGCAAAGTGATGTACGCTGCTGTACTAAAGTTTATTTTTGCTTCTTTGCACTTCATACAGAGAGCCTTAGTAGCTACTGCCACTTTTACCACACTGCCGAATTAGAGGTATCCGAAAATGAGCGCTAATTCCACAGGCAGAATTAGCACCTGCAGAATTCCTGTTGATGGAAATAAAACTGGTAATTCTGCCACATTACAAGTAGAAATAGTAGGAGGAGTGGCGGCAAGTGGCGGTCCTGCAGTATCCCCTACCTACAGAGTCTGCCTTCCCTATCTTCACTTTTGGAGGCAGAGCTCTTTTTCAGCTGTACTATAACAACCCCTACAGTCCGCAGAGCGGAGGCGGAGTGGCTGCGAGTGGCAGTCCTGCAGTCATGGCTGTCGAGGCTGCGAGGACTGCGTCCTCCATTAACTCCCCTACAGCTGACGTTGAAGCAAGGCAATGGACGCGTAGCTCGCGCCCCCATTCAATCGCACAGTAACTGGTGGTTACGAAACTTAACCAAGAATACTCCTTTTCCACAGTTCGCAGCCCAACAGAAAAAAGAAACAAACCAGCAACCAAAATGTTAAACTATAAACAAATGTGGAAGAAACCTGTTGATCTCTTGACTCCTCTACCGGCCCCGGCAAAAGAAGCCTACCGAGCAAAGACTCAATCGGAGAATCAACAACCGCAAGTTCCCATGCCATCGGCCACGTAGGATCTGCAAACTGAAGCTCCACCCTCTGCGAGTACTGCAGACCCTGCGAATACTGTCCCACTGGCGCGCTCACCTGTTGGTCCCGGAGGGAATGGCAGGTCCGCGTTGCCCCCGGGAGAGGATCCAGGTCTGCGGCAGGGAGAGACGCGGATCTGAGAATCCGAGGCTCGGCCAAACTTCAACGCGGGAGCCGGCTTCGGCGGTGGGGAGCAAAGTTTGCTACATGCGGATGATCCAGCGGTGGCAGAGACTGAAGTAGCCGTACCCTGCAGCCGCGTCGCAGCCAAAGCTATCATACACTGTGACGCGGAGGCAGGAGAAGGAAACCCCGACCACTGGAGGCGTGACTCTTCGGAACTTGCATCAAGGGCCTCCCTCGAACCATCCTCCCTTGGAAGGCGCGCCTGACGCCTGTGACTATGGCGCCCTCGTGAATTCACCAACAATGTTAGACAAGCCGAGCACCATCACTATACCGGGTCAGCCAAATCAAAGAAAACAACAAGATTGATGTCTCACTAGTGGCGGGTGTGGCCAAACCAACTATGCCACACTACGCCGTTCCTTTCGAAAAAGAAATTCCTCGAAGCTCCAGAAAAGGCTTTGGAAGTCCTAAGTCGACTCCAGTTCTATTTCCTTCGCGGGGGCCACACATAAGATATTCTCTTGACCAGCCGCCCACAAGATACCCCCAAAAACCTTTAATGACACCACTAACTATTCCTTCTCCACCAAGAAGTCCAAGTGGCCAAGGCAAATCTCCTTTAAAAGCTCCACCAGTAAAAAAACTTGACATTTTTTCCATTATGTCTGCAATTTCAATAGGTCTCACTCCATACACAAAACTCTAGGAATCTCTAAATGAGACCCTAAAAGACCATACCTCAATTCAGGCTATGATGTATACTAAATTGATCGATTTAGAGGGCTACGTGATGGCCCATGAAGAACGCCTGAAACTGGCCAAAGAACAAAAACATTACTCTGCCTCATCCCAACATCAACCTAGAGATTCAAACTCAGCAACTGCTGATATGAGGCAAAATAAAATTTCAAGAGAGGTGGGGGAACAAACATCTCCGTTCATAGATTTGACTGTGAAAATCGCTTCTAGAAACATTCAAACTCAAACTGAAGCAATTCAAACGAAAACGGCAACAACAACTCAAGTCCAAGGAGGGAGTAAGGAAGTGGTGCTGGAAGTGGATGACACCATCCCCTCGGACTCAGGAAACACTATTGCGGGCCAAAGTGCCGACCAACCTTTCCTGATTTTTAAGAAAAACAAAGTAGAAAAGGACTTAAGCAAAAAGTGTGAAAAACAAGTTCCGAAGCTTATGAAACAACCGGCAATTTCGAGTAAACTCAAAACGAACTTGAGTAAAGAAAGGCCCGCACCTGTAAGGAGAGATACCTGTCCTCCTTTAACCCAGAGTGTCTCAATAATTCTAAGCGCGGATACACAATCTCCTAAAACGACTCTAGAATTCATGGTCCTGGAGCCTTTGATGAATATCAGCCAACACCTAGATGAATGTCCCCAGAAAGATCCTATTGAGGAAGTACCCGAAACTCCTGGAAGAACAGTAACTTTCGTGGACCTCCCTCAAAGCTCTGCAGGCAGCTTAGAAGAAGTAAATCCAAAACAAACTTCACCTTTCCTTACGCTAGAAGAACGTCGTAATAAAATAAATCAAAACTTGAAGAAATCTGAAATGAAAATAAGTGATCATTCGCCCACAAACTGGAGTAAAAACCAAAGTCCGACAACGTCTCCCTTTCAAATGGCGAAAGACACCAGACCAAGACTTTCCCCACACAGAAATCAAACTCGGACTCACTTCATCTCAAAAGAGGATCAGACACAAGAGAAAGCCACTCCCAAGGCAAAATCTGGCACCGACTCCCGAAAATCAGGAAGCAACGCACCCCATTACGATGCAAAACAGAAAAATATCGTAAGATTTCCAATGCCACACAAGAACGGCGGTGGGTTCTTAAATTAGAACAAATCCAGGGAAACCACAACGACGTGATTCTATACCAAAGTTCAGTGCTAATCCTGTTCAACCACGTACCAAAGCTGAGGACAATAAAATCTGATGATCTAAAGATCGTTGACCCGAGCCATAAGAAAGGGAGGGCGCAAACCTACCTCCACATTACATCAGCATCGGTCAAAGACCTATTAAGAAGAGAAGCAAGAGAACTACTGAGACTGGGTTACGATCTTACTGAGTCAAACAACATCAGTGAACATTCACGCAGTAAGTCCCGCACTTCAAGGGGAAATGAAAGGCTACAAACTCAGCATTCACCAAGCAAAGACAGCTCCCAAAAGAACCATCGAAGAAACATGGAGCATTTCTCTGTAATACCAAATCAGAGCAAGCACAACTCTACCGCAGTGCACAATCAAGCTACCTTCGATCGAGTAAATTCATACTCGAAGGTTCAAGCCAAATCTAACCCGAAGTACGGCGAAAAATAGCAAAAAATCTACACCAAGACCCGATCGACTACAACTAGTAGCCCATCTTCGCAGGTGAGCCAATTGGTTCAACCCATGTCATTGGATCAGGTCGCACACACGTCCAAGGCAACTGCTACGGGTCTATGGGCCTGGCTTCCTAAAGCTCACACATTAAGGAAGTCCAAATAGCAACTCAAGAACTCGGACTATAGCCTCAAAGAGCAGCAGCCAACAGACGTAGTTAGACACACAATTCGTCTTTGTTCTTGGAACACCAGGGGTTTTCAACACTTGACCGCCCCGGCTGAAATCCACCTTGGTAAGTACGATATACTTTGCCTACAAGAAACGTGGCTTACGAAATTACCAACTTTAGATGGCTACGAACTCTCCTTGGCACCGGCCCTAAAAAGCACGAAAGGCCGTCCTTCGTCTGGCCTCTTGACAGCTATCCGCATGGGACATGGTTTAAAGCTGGAAAAAGTTTTAAGTGCAAATCAACACCTTTTAGCAGTATTGCTAAAATGGTCTCACCAAAGTGACCGTGATGAGAAAGAACAAAGCACGCCCCTAGCCATCCTAAACACATACTGGAACCCAGCTCAAATAGAAGCGTCAACCTTCCTCAGAGAAATGGAATCAGAAATTGATGAGATCCTAACAGTCCACTCAGAGACACACATATTAATTTGTGTAGACCTAAACGCTGTATGCTCATTACAAAAACCTAAAAAATCCTTGACCCCGGCCGATCTCAGAGGTACGCAGTGGCACAATCTAATGAAATCTAAACAGTTCCAAAGTCTGGATTCGGTTTTTCCTGACCAGTCCCGCCCACCGACTTTGTCCAACAGTGTATCTCAGTCATCAATCGACCACATATTCATTTCGCGACCGTTCCTGCATCTGATCACGTCCTTTGAGGTGAAACAAACCAAGGCCAGTGACCACAACCCTCTAATTGCATCGTGGCAAAGTACAAATGACCCAGTGGTTACGCTGACCTATCAGCCTGAACTAAGTGCACAAGGAAACAGACTACGCCTCTCAGTGAAAGACATCAAAGATCTGTCAAACAAGAACAACAAGGCCAAATCCAGTGAACTGGAGTACGTGACTGACTATGGCCCCCTGTTAATAACATACAAGAAGCACGGCCAAACGAGACCACCCTCTACATCGGTGAAGCACTTGTATGACATATTGCTAGTAGAAAAACAACGAGAATACCGAAAAGCCACTAGTCTCGCGGCTAAGCTTGACATTAACCAAGTGAAAATCGCCAAAGCGAAAGCAAAATCCACCTTCCGCTCCTGGCTAAAATCACACCAAAGAATCCTATATCAACAGGCTTCCGAAGCCACACTGACATCCATCTGTACAAAAAATTCGAGAGAATTCTGGTCATTGTTAAACTCTAAGCTATCCATCAGGAGCACAAACATCCAAAACGTGATTGGCGAAGTAACCTGGGAAAAGTACATAAAGGAAACGTTTAAACTACCCCTGGGCCTGAATTTTCCTACGTCAGTGGGCCAAGAGACCCCTTGGGTTAAATTCAACGATCAAGAAGAAGTCCTCGATCTAATAAGCAAACTGAAAAACTGAAAGGCTCCGGGACCAGAAGGCATTACAAACATTGACCTGAAATCCCATACGGAAGCCTGGTCTACTTTCATAAGTCAAGTTTTCTCAAGATGTTCAGAATCAAAATCAATCTCTGCTTCTTGGACTACAGCTACGATCGTACCAATATACAAGAAGGGCGGCATCAATGATCCCGCAAATTAACGACCTATAGCGCTTCTTGACCCCATAGGAAAGTTATTTGGCTCCATGTTAATGAAAATGTTCCAAACATGGGCCCACAACGCTCCGTGCAACGATCCATTTCAATCTGGATTTAAAAAGAACCTGGGAACCGCAGCAAACATCCTGTCATGAACCCTCTTGGTTGGCGTTGGATGCTGTTGTTACGGCTTCGCCGCCATTAAACACTGCCACCAGGTTGTTCACGTTTCTCTGGTTACGGTCTAGTGTTTCCCTCTGTTCTTTCCTCTCTCCTATTTACTTCCTGCTACCCATGGTTCCTTGCGTTGCAACCGTCTCCTTTCGTTTTCACGGTGAGACGCTTCCAGTGCTTTTTCTCTCGCTCGCTCCTTTTCTCCCCTTTTGGGGTTTGCTTCCTCTTTTTCTCCTTCCTCTCTGCATCCCTGGCGGCCCCCCTCTTCCGCCGGGTTCTCTCTGTTTTTGCGTCTTGACGCTTACTTGCTCTCTGCCAATTTTCTTTCCTCCCTGGTCTCTTATTCTCCGGATGAATCTTCGCATTGTTTACCTCGAGGATTCCTGATGCAATTGAATTCTACTACTACTACGGCTACATATCTCATCGCAATCCACGGCCAGCAGTTCTACCGCGACACAGGGTTTTTTTCCGCCTCTGGGTTTTTTCCCCTTACCTGCCTGCATACGGGACCGGAGCCGAGGTGGTAACTATTTCAGAGTTCCACCACGGCTTCGTTCTGTGTCAGAGCTCTAACAACGAAGAGTAAAAAGGATTACCTTGCCCACCGACATGGTGCCGGAGCGTCAGACCCTGAAGACTCAGGTGAGGAGAGTGGTGCATCGGGTGGGAAAGCGGAGCATTTGGACAATCCCACTACGGTAACCTCTAGTACACAAGGTTCTGACAGTTTGCAACGCCCGAAGATACCAATGGCTACTCCAGAACAGCTGCAGGATCAGATACAAGAGCTATGGAAAGCTGTGCAGGCTCTTTCTCAAGAGCTTCAGACTGTTAAGGCAGAAAATGTTGTATTGAAACAATTGGTTTAAGGTAGAGAACCTCCCCCTCCCCCAGAATTGCCACCGGTGGCCCTACCTTCCGGGAAGTTTGACGGTTCTCCCAAGAAGCTTAAGGAGTTTTTGGAAGCTGGCACTATTTACTTCACTTTCCGCCCTCGCATGTTTTCTTCTGATCAGGCTAAGGTTGGCTTTCTCATTTCGAATATGGTGGGCAATGCCCTTGCGTGGGCTACTCCTCTTGTGACAGGAGAGGATCACGTTTTACAGAATTACGGGCATTTTAAGGCTCTTCTCAGAGAATCCTTTGAAAGACATGAGCTCACCTACACTGCTTGTGAGGATCTCCTGGATGTTAAACAGGGATCTTCAGACCTCCTCACTTACATCACTAAGTTCAAGACCCTGGCTGCAGGGGCTGGATGGCCTGAACAGGCACAATTTGCCATTTTTCATAGAGGTCTTAAAGAAGAGATAAAGGACGAATTAGCCCGGTCTCCCCGACCTGCCTCTTTTTCGGATCTTTTATCCTCGGTCCTACAGATTGAACATCGACTCCAGGAGAGGCGTAATGAAAAAAAACGCTACAGAGAAAATCCCTCAACATTCGGAACATCATCCAACATTCTTCCTCCATCTTATAAACAGAGTGAAGAACCGATGCAGATCGGAACCACCCGAACACCACTCACCGCGGAAGAAAGAAGGAGACGGAGAGAAGGAGGTCTTTGCGCCTACTGTGGGTCTGACAAACATCTGCTCAAAGGCTGTTCCGAACTACCTCAACAGCGTTCGGGAAACGAATCACCCCGGTTTTAAAAGGGACAGAAAACCGGTGGTTATCTAAATCTTCCAGTCCCTATGTTTCATTGGCAGTATCCACACAGAAGACACCAGAAGATTCCAGACTCATGGTTATCAATATCAGCGTGATGATCCAAGACCAGCTCGTAACTTTGTTGATACCTTATGGGTTGACAAGGTGGGCCTCAAAAGCCTAGCAAGACTCGAAGATCAGAAGGTGGAGGGCGTAGATGGTACTCCCTTGTCTTCAGGACCAATAACGCAGACTACCGAGGAGCTAGAAGTCCGGATTTCCCAGCATGTGGAGAGTTTAAAATTCGACATCATTAGAGCTGCCCATTTTCCTGTTATTTTGGGAATCACTTGGCTCAGGAGACATAACCCACAAATAGATTGGGTATCTAATTTGCTACGTTTCGAGTCTGAGTTTTGCAAGAAGCATTGTATTCCTCAACAATCTTAGTTACAACTACAGGTCACCCCAGCTTCTTGTCAAGAATCCTCAACTGTCCATAATATGGCACATCTTGGTGAGACTTTCAGAGAGGTTTTCACAGAAGTCAAGCCAGCACCTTTGCCACCCCATCGTCCTGAGGACTGTTCTATTGATCTTGAGCCTAACGCCTTGGTTTCCGTTCGGTCGCATGTTTTCCTTGTCCAGATCCGAGAAGGAGGTCTTACGAACTTACCTGGACGTGAATCTTCACAATGGCCTCATCCAACCGTCAAAATCTCCTGCCGGGGCTCCCTTATTCTTCATCTCCAAGAAGGACTCCAAAGAATTACGACCTTGCATAGATTATAGAGGTCTCAACAAGGTCACAGTCAGACACCGCTATCCCATGCCACTCATCACAGACATTCTTGAGGCTGTTCAAGGTGCTCACATTTTCACCAAGTTGGATCTTCGCAATGCGTACCATCTATTACACATTGCTAAGGGTGATGAATGGAAGACTGCTTTTCGAACACCCTTCGGATTGTTTGAATATAGAGTTATGCCCTTTGGGCTAGTCAACGCTCCCGCAGTTTTACAAAGATTTATGGACCGCATGTTTTCAGATCTCTTATTTGTTTCAGTGATCATCTATCTAGATGATATTCTTGTATTTTCCATCAACAAGGAGGAACACGAACAGCATGTACAGACAGTACTTCCTCGACTTAAGGAGAACAGTTTACTGGCCAAGCCTGAGAAATGCCTGTTCGGGGTCTCGAGCATTCCCTATTTGGGGTTCATTTTGTCTGACCAGGGTATCTCCATGGACCCTCGCAAGGTGTCGGCCATTCTGGAGTGGTCTTCTCCCACCTCTGTCAAGGAAGTTCAGAGATTCTTGGGTTTAACAAGCTTTTACAGAAGATTTATACCCCGGTTCTCCGAGATGGTGTTACCTATAACAACACTTCTCAAGAAATCTTCTGGAACCTTTGTGTGGTCCTCGGCAGCAGAGTCTAGCTTCAGACATCTCAAGACTTTGTTTTGCTCAGCGCCCATATTGCTCCAGGCCGATCAAACTAAACAGTTTATCGTGGAAACTGATGCCTCTTCCGCCGCCATTGGTGCTGCCTTGCTCCAGGAGTTCGAAGGGATAGAACACCCAGTGGCCTACCTCTCTCGCACTCTGACCATCAGTCAACTTCACTATACCATCCTTGAAAAGGAGATACTAGCTATGAAATCGGCCTGTGAGGAATGGCGACATCTGCTATTGGGTGCCAGTATTCCCTTCGTCATATGTACGGACCATAAGAATCTAAAGGTCCTGCAGTCCCTCGAATGTGCCAACTCTCGCCAAGCGCGATGGGCTTACTTTTTTCCCAATACGATTTCTCCATTACCTATCTACCAGGCTCTCAGAATGTCCTAGCCGATGCCTTGTCTCGCAAGGAGTCAGTTACCGACTCGGGTCGCCTCTCAACCGAACTTATGTTTCCATCTACTCGCATAGTGGCACCTCTACATACTTTCCTACAGGAGGTCAAAGAGGCTTCGGACTCTGAACCCTGCATTAGAGATAAACGCTTGGCATCTCAGTTTCGCACCAAAGATGGTCTCTGGTTCTACAAGAACCGACTTTACATACCTTCCGGACATCTCCGCAAGAGGATTCTCTACTGGTGCCACGACAGCCGAGTTGCAGGACATCGAGGCCAGGCAAACACCATTGAACTCATTAAACGCTCGTTTAACTGGCCCAAACATAAAGGCATGCCCGGTTTGTGCTTGGCTAAGAATCCAACAGGCAAACCGTTGGGTCTCCTTACTCAGCCCGATTTACCACAAAGGCCATGGGGGAACCTGTCTACCGACTTCATTGTGGATTTACCCTTATGCGATTCCTGTTCTTGCATTATGGTCACGGTAGATTCATTTACCAAAATGGCCCATTTCTCTCCACTTGAGGGCTTACCTACGGCTAATCGTATGGCCGAAGTTTTTGCCAGAGATATATTTTGCCTTCATGGCTTGCCCGATAAAATTACTTCGGACCGTGGTAGCCAATATATTTCTAAGTTCTGGAAGGCTTTGTGTTCTCGTTTAGGTATTGACCGTGATCTTTCCTCTGGGTACCATCCCCACACTAATGGTCAGACGGAAAGACTCAATTCCACTCTGGAACAATATCTCAGGTGCTACATTAATAGGCTCCAGGATAATTGGGTTCAACTCCTCCCCACGGCAGAGTTCACTTACAACAACTCTAAACACAACACACTGCCACGGGTATCTCTCCTTTTTACTGCAACTACGGACTTCATCCCAATTCCATTTGGCCCATTGCTTCCCATACCAGTAACTCTCCTGCTGCTGAAGCCGCTTTATCGGAAATTTCTGAGGCTCACCGGACAGCCAGAGACAGTCTAGCGAGGAGCCTTAGAACCTACAAGACTCTTGCTGATCAACATCGCCAAGCTGCCCCCACTTGGGCTAAAGGGACGTAGGTATGGCTTTCGACCAAATACCTACCAAGGTGGATTTGTTCCTCCAAGTTGTCTCCTCGATTCCTGGGCCCGTTTCCCATCCTAGAAAGAATCAACCCTGTAGCCTACAAGATTCAATTACCCTTCTACCTTCGCCGGGTGCACCCGGTGTTTCATACCTCTCTTCTCAAGGAGTCACGAACTGAACCACACTTTAGGTCAAGATCCTTGCGGGACATTTCACCCAGAGACTCCCAGGAGGTTTATGAAGTTTCTAAAATCCGAGACTCCCGCTACTACCGGGGTCGCTTACAATATCTTATTTCCTGGAAGGGGTATCCCAGGTCTGAAGATTCCTGGGAACCTGTGCATTTTGTCAAGGCGCCCCGTCTAGTAGCTAAATTTCATCGGATGCATCCTGGTAAACCGGGCGGGGTCAGCAGTAAGAGGGGGCATACTGTCATGAACCCTCTCGTTTGGCGTTGGATGCCGTTGTTACGGCTTCGCCGCCAGTAAACACTGCCACCACGTTGTTCACGTTTCTCTGGTTACGGTCTAGTGTTTCCCTCTGTTCTTTCCTCTCTCCTATTTACTTCCTGCTACCCATGGTTCCTTGCGTTGCAACCATCTCCTTTCGTTTTCACGGTGAGACGCTTCCACTGCTTTTTCTCTCGCTCGCTCCTTTTCTCCCCTTTTGGGGTTCGCTTCCTCTTTTTCTCCTTCCTCTCTGCATCCCTGGCGGCCCCCCTCTTCCGCCGGGTTCTCTCTGTTTTTGCGTCTTGACGCTTACCTGCTCTCTGCCAGTTTTCTTTCCTCCCTGGTCTCTTATTCTCCGGATGAATCTTTGCATTGTTTACCTCGAGGATTCCTGATGCAATTGAATTCTACTACTACTACGGCTACATATCTCATCGCAATCCACGGCCAGCAGTTCTACCGCGACACAGGGGTTTTTTCCGCCTTCGGGCTTTTTCCCCTTACCCGCCTGCATACGGGACCGGAGCCGAGGTGGTAACTATTTCAGAGTTCCACCACGGCTTCGTTCCGTGTCAGAGCTCTAACAACGAAGAGTAAAAAGGATTACCTTGCCCACCGACACGGTGCCGGAGCGTCAGACCCTGAAGACTCAGATGAGGAGAGTGGTGCATCGGGTGGGAAAGCGGAGCATTTGGACAATCCCCCTACGGTAACCTCTAGTACACAAGGTTCTGACACATCCTCTTAATAAGCATTTTGAAATCCAAAGTGCTAGAAGGGGGGCCCCGGCTACATCTGGCCTTCATTGACTTTTCTCAAGCATTCGACAGAGTCGACAGGACCATCCAATGGAGCAAACTGAAAAACTGGTCCTGACCCGAAGCCATACTGAACCCCATCAAATCTCTGCACACGAACACGTCAGTATGAGTCAGACTAAACTTTCATGGATCTCTATCAAAAACTATTGTGATCCAAAGGGGAGTCAAGCAGGGGTGCCTGTTGGCCCCCGCACTCTTTCTGGCCTATCTTGGTGACTTTCAAACATCAGAAACCTCTGTGAGATTGTTTCCACCACGGTTGGGTCAACACAAAATCAGCAGATTATTCTACGCTGACAACCTCATACTGATTGACCAAACGCCTATAGGATTACAGCGCCAACTCGATAACCTTCATGTATACGCAACAACCAACAACCTGGAAGTAAACAAAGTGAAAACAAAAATAGTCACATGGAAAAAACAACAAAGAAAACTGAAAAACTAAAATGGTTCATCCAAATGGCAGAGATCGAAAAAGTCCAAAGCTTTAAGTATCTGGGCATCACACTCGACAATACCAAAAAAGAAACAGCTATGCAAGAACATCTAAGAACAAAAACTAGGAAACTTGCTATACAAGGAAAAGCAATCGACCAGAAGCTAGGACGCTTTTCAACGATTCCAGCGATCGACTTTTACAAAATGAAAGCTGTCCCTGCCATAACCTATGGTACAGAGGCAATGATACTGCTCCCGCGAGAAATTTGGCCTAAACTCAAAGCTTACTATTGGAGAACAGTTCTCGGCCTTCCGGCTTCTACGCCTGTAGCATCCATTCGCAGAGAACTGAGCCTCCTGTCCCTACAAGGGACCTTGAACTGCAATTCCTTAAGATTATACAGAAAAATACTGCTCCCTGAAAGCCCACTGCCATACAGAATCATCAAAACAGAGCTAGCAATTGAATCCAACAAACCCGTACAATCCTGGAAGCTATAAATTTCCTCGCTTCTGAAATCTATAGAGTGTGACGAAGACGACCTGATTCAAAACCCGGTAAAAATCATGAAAAGAATCAAAGAGTTAGATTGGATCAGGACTCTTGCAAAAGCCACGGAAAACAGGCTAACGCTCCACTTGCCACCAAACACAAAGAAACTAAATGAACTGCAGGGATATATCAAACAATTCCCTAACAGGAAAGCAAGAAACTATCTTCTAAGAGCGAGACTGAACCTGTTACCGACAAATGAAATCAAAGCCATTAGGGGACTTTCCAACTCAACACACTGCAGATTATGTCGCAACATAAATGAAAAAGAGACAGTCTGCCACCTGCTTTTAGGTTGCTCAGAAATGAAATCAATCAGGACAGCTTACATGCAGCACTTTTCGTCTGATCCTTCACTAGATAGCGAATCCTGTTGGTGGTCAAGAATGATCAGCGGGGACAAACCGACTTGGCTAACGGCGACTGATCAACTTGTGCAACAAATCGTGGCCAAGCTGGATACCTTGGAACTTCTGGAAAGGACCCCAGAAAGCCAAGGTCTTACACTGGCACTTCCACACTACGAGATTCCTGGTGAGCCGATACTTCGTGTGACCCCCTCTTCTTAGTCTCAGTTTGAAAAGGCCGAAAAAGGCTGAAAAAACCAGTTGAACTCATTTTCTTAAACTTACACGAAGTCTGTTCAAAAGACTAATCGAGCGACAGACTGAAAAGTTCTTTGTAAAAATAAAATCTTTTTTTTTTGATTCATACAAATAAATAAAATAAAAAAAGAAATAAAAAGAAATAGTACCAAAAATACTGCCAAACATGGGTGGTAATTCCACCAAAAACATAGTGCAGCTACATCCACATACATGGTGAGGTAAAAGCATCGAGATGATGAAAATTACTTCACAGGTGGCAATAATTGCAAGCAAAAGGAACACACTTCAAAGCAACATGCAGCTACAGCCAGACAACAGCATCCACAACCTGCTACTGTTCATTGAGCTCCAGCGGCATGCAAGGCCACAGCAGGGAAGGATACAGGCACCACAAAGGCAGCAGAGATGTGTATTGTGGAGGGCGCTCATAGAACCTGCCCATCCACCCCGCTGGACAATAACTGAGTAACTATTCATCACAATGCATCTCTTGGACTGGCACACCATTGCAGACCTGCTGACCCTGATTGATCTTCAGAGCATCATCACCATCCAAACTGCCATCCTACCCCTGCTGAATCTGGTGTCTGCCTTCCACTTCTGTGCCATGGGTGGATTCCAATACACTGTTGGGATGCTGCATGGCACGTCTCAGCCAACATTTTCCAAAGTGCTGGAGCAAGTGTTGGATACACTCACGAGACATGCTCATCAGCAGATCTCCTTGCCCACCACCCAGGCTCAGGTGCAGGCTGCAAAGGCACAGCTCTATGCCATCACCCAGTACCCCAACATCATTACAGCACTGGATTGCACACATGTAACACACATGTAGCAGTAGTGAATCCCCTAGGCAGTGGAGTTGGCTTATCGGAACTGGAAGCAATATCATTCAATTAACATCTCACCATCACCCACTTTTGCGTCAGATTTCCAGGTGACACCCATGATGTCATGGTCCTGAAAAACAGTACCTTTTCAGATTACATGAACACGCACAGAGCACAGAGTACCTGGCTTTTGGGTAAGTAGTCAATCTGACAATGATGTGGCACAGAGGCACATATGGAGACAAGTATGAGAACCAATGTGAGCAAAGTCCGATAATGCCTAGTCCATGATGCATTAATTATGCCAATACCCACCTTCCGCTGACCACATAGTCAGCTGAGAAACCTCTACAGGCGCGCTTGGTATGCATGAAAGCAGACACATGATTCCTTGCATCAATCAAGGCCCCTGTCAAATCCAACAAATTATTCCCTACCAATGCACGTGGATAGGCCAGTAAATGGCCTAGCACCAATGCCGTAGTGTCATCTTCAGGGGTGATGCACAAACAGAACAGTTTGCAAGTGCCAATTGAAAGCCAATGCCCCTCCCCCCAAGTGTTGTACGAGGTGTCATCCACAAACACATATGAGCACACAAAGTACACCAGAACAATCGGAATGGTAACGTGCACTTTGACAAACCAATAGTCATGTTCAAGACTGTCCTTTCTACCTGTTGTGGGTCACTCAAACTATCTGCAGTTACCCTGGTTGATGACACCTGCAAGAAACCCTGGTAGACTGCTGGAGATAGCCACAACAATGAGCCACGTAAGAGGACCAGAACATGCAGTGAGTGCACATTTGGACTGCTAAAGGGAAGATTCAGGTGCCGCCACCAGACATGTGGAGCACTCATGTACAGCCCAGTAAGTTGTAAAAATCTTTGTCATATGCGCAATACTAAACAACATGTGCATATGGCAGAACAATCCAATGCCTCTACATAAGGACAACACCACCCTGGCTCTGATGATGAAGAAGTTGCACATTGTGATAGACATGAGGAAGTGAGATAAGGATGCATTGTCCACCAGAACAAAATGGACAACCATTTTTGATTCCACACATATGCACCTGTCACTGTACTGTGACCTTTCACTAAATGGGCATGCATAACTTCAATTAAATAAAAACTGGATACATTGCCTGTAGCCAAAAGTGATTTATTTTCCAAGTACACACCCTCATCTCCAACACCATGCCTTTTCCACAGCCTCATCCCTAACACCATACACTTGCCACTCCTTTGTGGTGGACAGTCAGTCACATTGACGTTTCCATTTCTTCTTGCTCTTGCCACATTTTTGCTTTGGAGTGGTGGGACAAGCAATGCGCCGTTGCCAGTGCCTTGGTGGTGCACTTGTCGTGGATCCCTTATTGGGAAGGTTGCTGCTAAACTGGTCAGTTTACCACCCCAGAAATGCTGCAGGGTGAGGTTTGTGGCCTTTGTCACATTTACATTTGTTTTGTAGCAGACAGGTCCTCTGTCAACTCCTGCACCTTTTGGTTCAATGGTATTGTGCTAGATGTACCATTTCCTGCACACCGAGACACTCAGTCCAGGGCAGAGACACTCAGTCCAGGGCAGTTGCACCCTGTAGCGCCTCTTGCATTGACTGGGAGTGGCCCAGTTGTTCCTAGGAAACCTGCTCCATCCTCTCCTGCCGCTGCTCTATCTGCATGATCCTCTCCCAGATGACATTGTGTGGGTATGGGGATCTGGGCTCGGTGTAACATGGTGGTGCTTTCCCTTGGAGCCAGAAGCATGTGTTTCGTCTGCATCTTCATTCTCTGGAGGGGAGTCAGTGTCTTCTGCATGGTGCCAATGCAGGGCATGGCAGTACAGGTGTGAAGAGGTGAGATCCTGGGAAGGGTAGACGAGTGTAGAGGAGCAACTGTATGCCTCTGCTGTAGACCCCACCCCCCTTCCTCCTATATGTTGGAGGCATGAGACTGTTCCATGTTTGACACCAGCCACTGTGCCAATACTGCAGCATGTGTTTGAAAGGAGATACCCGTTGAGACAACCTTTCCGAATGTATCCCCGAAGTGATGACAACCTAAGGGTGGAACTTTCTGAAGGAATTTGAGAAGGGGCAAAGAAAAAAGTATGCACGACATCTGAGATACTGGCTGAAGAGGATGTATAAATCCTGATGAAACTAATGACAAAGTAAAGAATCAAGTGAACTATCAAAGTATAAAAAAGAAGATTACTCGTGCACAGGGTACTGCAGAAATTCAACCGTTCAATAAATGTACAGACACTGAAATGCAAGGTAGATTAAGTCATCATAGAAGCTGGCTATACGTAGTGAATAGAACGCAGGCGGACCCACCATTATGTAGATGCTGGACATCGGTATAATGAATTTAGTAAGCCTGAACCCATGAAGCAGGAAGGGAAACCTGTGTCGCTGCAAGAATAAACAGAATCGTGGAGTTGCAAGATGAGGTTGTTTGGCATGGAGTCAAGACTGAAGCAGCCATGGTCGGCTATCTATTCTGGAAATGAGTGAACGTGCGGAGGCTGAATCTTCCCTTGGTAAGGTGCAAAGAAAGAACACCAAGAGTGCCACATTTAATTCATTTGGAGCATTTTAAACCTACAAAATGGACCAAATCGTGGTCTCCTGTCACGTGAGCCAAGGATGAAAATATAGTTCGAACTTGGAGTCCCAGACACGATAGTGAGTGCTCTCACTCCTGTGCATTCTCAGAAGACAAGGATACTTTGCAAGGCCAAGTAGAAAGACAATCTTCATGGCAGAAAGCATGGGCGATGAGAGATGCTGGGCTAATTAGATGGGGCGGTAGTGTCATGCCCCATCTCCTTGCACCTGGGTCTGGGCTTAGGGGCGTAGGAGACACATAAAATCTGGGGGGAACAGGGGACATCTTGGGGACTTTGCTTGATTTATTTATTTATTTATTTATTGTGTTTTAGTCAAAGAACACGACTTTTCACAAAATTAGAATTAAAATAGCAGTACGTATTAAACTACAAATATCACTGTATAAAACAAGAGAAAAGAAGAAAAGAAAACAGAAGAAAATTAAAGGACGCAGCAGCAAAGAACATGTCTTTGTATGTTGCATTTTTGGATTTTTCATCTGACTATGAGCTCATGGTAAGAGAGAGGAAATAACAATTACTTCCAGTGGGCCACAGCTGGGGCGCCAGCTTGTTAAGAGGCAGATCACCTGTAGTTGAACTCCTGCCAATTAAAGGAGTTGAAGCCTTTACTACAAACTGCAAGTTGCTATATTTTTGTGTGGGGCAAGGGGACGTGTGTGTCTCTTGGAATGGAAGGATGGGGGTTTCAAAGAAAGAGGAAATCTTGTTTGTACCTCTGAGTAAGCCCTGTAATGGGAGTAGAGGGACCAGGTGTGTGATGTTGCTGCTTTGACTTTCCTCGGGGGAAGGGGAGGGGCTGAGAGGGTACAGCAAACAAGGAGGATGAGCGATCGCAAGCCCATCCCCTTATAAGCACTCCCCAGGTCCGCGGCCGGATATGTCGGACCCGGGGAATGCCTAGTAGGTGGGGTGTATGTGGACCAAGGGGGTTGGCCAAAGGGGCAGCCCGCTATGTGGACTGCCCCTCTAGCGCCCCTGCGAGGGCCCAGCCAGCCTCTCACAATGAGTCTGGTGCCTCTTATTCCATCTCATGCTGGCTTCAGACCCTAGCCTTTCTTTTCCTTTGTTATTCTGAATGCAGAGCTGGACTCTGTTCCTTTCTCGTTTAACATTTGCTGCAAAGCCTGATCTATTTGATTCTCTCATATGTTACTAGGACGGCAGAGCATGGGTCCCCTGCCCTGTTACATTATTCAAAGAGCCCCTCTGGCCTTTCTTTTTCTCTCACTGCTTGCTTGCTTAATGCATACCTCCTTGCTTGATCACTCAGCATATTCTTCCTAACACAGCAATGGCAGCTGCAGTCTGTCTTAACTTCTATTAGTTCCGTGTCTTGAATTGGCCTCTTATTTCCGCTTTTCTGTCTGCAGGGGAAAGGCATTTGCCAGTCACTGCCATGATGGTTCTACCAGGTCATAAGAGGGCAACAGCTAGCCAATATTGGAAGAACATGGGCATATTATGCCAGAGGCTGGCAACTGCCTTCCTAATGCCTACACAAGAGACACAACTCATGCCTTTGTTTCTAACAGTAATTCAGTGGATGAAGAAACGCGAGAACACACATATTGCTTATAAATGAAGGGGATGATGTCACACTTGATTAAGACATTTTGATCACGCCAGGAGCTAATTTCCAGCTGCAATTAAGCGATTACCTTTTAGATTTCTGGCTTTAAATAACGTTAATATCACCTGGAAAGCACAGAGGTTGCTCAACAGGGTTCCTGGAGCATGAGGGGTACCCTACTCGTGGGCATGCATGATTGGAGGGCATTCTTGCCCTGCTTTAAAGCGTGGCCCCTACAGCCATGATAGCGGGAGGGGCATATTACATTTGGTTGTACGTACCCTTTGAGGGTGGGCAGACATTGCCTCCTGCTTTAGCCCACTAACAGCTCTGCTTTGCAACTTTATCACACATACCTGTCAGGTGGCATGTAACTCAATGCTACTAATGTTATCAGCCTTAGAAGTCTGGAATCCCTTGCCACATCAACTAGGGTAGAGGCTTGCCACCCGAGACATACCCATGTCTGAGTCGGCATCTGTTGCCCTGTGGGGAAGACATACACAGAAAGAGCAGGGCACAGTGCCCTTGTGGGTTTTTCACACTTCTTCCTTGGGGTGGGCACAATTAACTCCACAGAGAACGTGGCTCATGCTGGGCAACATTCTGCCACTTTGACAATGTCACCCAAAGAGCGAAATTGGCCATTTGAAATACCTCTGTCGACTGCTTAACGCGAGATGGCAATTAAGGGCATTTGCCAACGCACTCAAGAAGCACAGGACACGCTCTTACCAGCGACATGCCATGCTCACTCATTCTGATTACGAATTGCCATTTATCTGGGGTCATGTTAAATGTATTTATTTATTTATTACATGTGTAGCATCACGCAAAAAAAAGGCGCAAAGTAAACTTAATGGAGTGGACCATTTCCATTGGCGCACGTTTTTACTTTTCCGCCACAAAATGGAAGATTTTAGCATAAAAGGCAAGTGAAATCACATTGCTTTTCCACTTTGGAAGAGTGTAAATACCTCACATAATTAGCGATTGCTGGCGGAATTGACAATGGCTTCCTCTGGACTCCGCCCACTTTTACCAGGTTTCATTTCCAAGCAGATCCCAGAGGAATCCCTTCCCTTATTTCCAGCATGAGAATCCATGCTGGCAGTAAGGTCGCCAGTAAGGCAGTAAGGTCGCCTTCTGGGGCCTGGGGCCTAAATACCTTCAACTCTCTCTTCCTAAATATCTTCCTTCACGAGCCCTTCGCTCATCCGTCTCCAACTCCCTCATGGTCAGCCGCTTCTCGAAGCAACTAGCTGGGGGTAGATCTCTCTCCGCAGCAGGGGCCTCCCTCTGGAACAGCCTTCCTGCCTCCCTGAAACTTGAGGAGAACCATCTCCGGTTCCGGAAGCACCTCAAAACCTTCCTCTTCGCTTCTGCCTTTTCTCTCCCTCTCCCCTGCTAAACCTGCTTAACTCCCCACTGAAATTCTGCACTAAACCTGCATCTTGGCCACTCTCAGCGACCTCGGTCCAGGGCCCAGCCACTCTCCACTTGCACTGCCTCCCTGGCTCCCCCTGCACTGTGGGACTGTCACTGTATCCCTACAGCCCCGTTCCTAGCACTTGCTCTACACTTACCTCGCACTTGCCACCAGCTGGCCCTTTTATTTATTATTTATTATTTATTATTTTATTACGCTACTTACCGTGTACTGCACTTTCCCCCCCACCTCCTCCCCCTGCACTTTCTCCTTTTCCCCCTACCTCTGCACTTGCGCGATCTGAATGACACCTGGCCTAGTAGGATCGTTTGTCTGTCTTCCCCTTGTTTCCCTCCCTCCCTGCCTCGTCGCGCCTTGAAACACTTGTGTATAGGCGCGTTACAAATACCATATCATATCATATCATATCATTTGTCTGGTGGAGTGGGAAATACAGGGGGTCCTGGTGTGTCCACTCGGCTTCCGAACTCCACCCAGAAAATGCACGAAAATCTGGCCAATTAGAAAAAGTGACAGTAATAGTGTTTTCCACCACTTTTTCTGAACCAATTGACCTGGAAAATGCTGTGTTGCATCGGAAGCTGAATGCATTCACTCTGCCTATTTTCCCACCGGAAGCTTAAGCCAGGTGCTGAACACAGGTGTTACATATTCCTTTGCACAATCTGCATTTGGAGCATTAACTAACTGAGCTACCTTACAAATGATATCTCCTCTGGGGCTTTACTGTCTTAAACCCTTAACTGCCATGGGTATTCCCCCCATTGCCAAGGCCTTTTTTGGTGATTTTGGTATGTTGCCATCCAATCCCTTGTAACTTCTTTGTTACATGAGATATCTCGGCCAAAGTTGGCCCCTTTTTTCCCCACATGTAGGCATCCATAACCCCACCCAGGAATCCTAGTTTGCTGTATGGGGGTGAGAGAAAATAACCAAAATAGAGAACATTTGTTTTTTTTCTTCAGAAAATGCCAATAAAATGTTGTACAAAGAAGCCTGTGGTGTTTTCCTTGTAAGAGCTAGGAACAAATGGTTTGCTGTGCTGGATTCGCCATTTTCCAGGCTTTCAAAAACAGATTGAGTGGAAACCAAAATAACATATTTTGATACATACATTTCTGAAAAGTAGACAATATTCCAAGTTTAGGAAGGGGTGATTTGCGAAGGTCAGGCAACAACTATGTAGGGAAAGATTCCATAGTTTGGGGGGAAATCGGGAAAATGACAGAAAAAAAACACAATTTCCGCACATTTCACACTGGTCACCCACGGAAACACACAGCCAACAACACTGAGCGTACCTTCCCGTGTTCCCATAGGTTTCCCGACGAAAACGGTACCTCACGTGTGGGTGCACCTACCTGGGTGCAAAGGAAAAAGCCCAAAACACTGGTAACCCCAAGTCTTTTTGCACAGCAGATTTTCAGGAATTTTGCTCATGTGGACAACCTACAGATTTGGGCCAAGGGTGACGAAGCCACGAAGGAAATCAGGGAACCCCATACATTTCCGAAAAGAAGACAACCGTGGGAATCCACAGAGGTCTGACTTGTACGAATCGCCCCATAATTTATGACCCACAATCCCTGACAAAGTCTGAAATTCGGTGGAAAAAACACAATTTTCACTTTGTCTGGGATTGTGGGTAATACATTCTGTGGTGATTCGCGCAAGTTAGACCTCTGTGGATTCCCACGGGTGTCTTCTTTTCGGAAATGCATGGGGTACCCTGTTTTCCTTCGTGGCTTCGATACCCCAGGCCCAAATCTGTAGGTTGTCTCCCCAAACCCTTTGGGGGTTACCAGTGGTCTAGCCTTTTCCCTTTTCGTCCAGGTAGGTGCACCCACACATGTGAGGTACCGTTTATGTCGGGACAACTGTGGGAATGCAGGAAGGACATGTGGTGTTGGCGGCGTGTTTCGGTGGGAGGCAAGAGGGAAATGTCTGAAAATTGTAGTTTTTTCACCAAATTTCAGACTTTGCCGGGGATTGTGGGTAATACATTCTGGGGCGATTCACGCAGGTCAGACATCTGTGGATTTCCACGGGTGTCCTCTTTTTGGAAATGCATGGGGTTCCCTGTTTTCCTTGGTGGCATCCACACTCTAGGCCCAAATCTGTATGTTGTCCACATGAGCAAAAATCTGCTCTGCCGAAAGACTTATTTGTTACCAGTGGGTTAGCCTTTTCCATTTGCGCCCAGGTAGGTGCACCCACACATGTGAGGTACTGTTTTCGTCGGGACACCTGTCGGAACGCAGGATGGTAGGACATGTGTTGTTGGCGGCGTGTTTCAGTGGGTGGCCAGAGTGAAATGTCTGAGAATTGTGGTTTTTTCCACCAAATTTCAGAGACATTTCCCTCTGCGCACCCTCCGAAACACGCCACCAACAACAAATGTCCTACCTTCCCAGGTTCCCACAGGTGTCCCGACAAAAACGGTACCTCTCATGTGTGGATGCACCTACCTTGGCGCAAAGGGAAAAGGCTAACCCACTGATAACCCCAAGCCTTTCGGCAAAGAAGATTTTGCTCATCTGGACAATCTACAGATTTGGGCCTAGGGTGTCGAAGCCACCAAAGAAAACAGAGAACCCCATGCATTTCCAAAAAGAAGACACCCTTGGGCACCCCCCTTTCCACTAAAAACATCCATGGTGGTTTAGTGACCCCCACACCCACCCAAAACAAGTTATTATTATTTTTTTTATTTTTGTTTTTATTTTGCCTCTTTCCTAGGGCAGATTGTGCTAGAAATATGCCCCCAGGGAGTGCTACATGAGATGCCCCCCATCCATTTGGGGTGGGGGGAAGAGTCACCCCCTTTCCACTAAATACATCCATGGCAGTTCAGTGGCCCCCCACACCCACCCAAAACAAGTTATATATTTTTTATGTTTGTTGTGCCCCTTTCCTAGGGGCAGATGGGCACATGTGTGTGGCCATCAGCCCCCGCGGGGGGGCAAAACGTACTGCCCCAGGCTTCGGGGGTGGCTCTGCCAATATTTGCAGTGGCCTCTCCCCTCACCCCAAATGGATGGGGGCATCTCATGTACCCCTTCCTAGGGGCAGATATCTGCCCCCAGGGAAGGCTACGTAAGGTGCCCCCATCCACTTAGGGTGGGAGGAGAGGGCCATCCCCCTTTCAAACATCAAAAATCCTGGTGGTCTAGCGGGCCCCCCACCCAAAACAAGTTATAATATATATATTTTTGGTTTGCCCTTCCCTAGGGGCAGATGGGCAAAATGTACTGTCCCAAGTTTGGGGGTGGGGTGGCTCTGGCAATATTTGCAGTGGCCTCTCCCCTCACCCCAAACGGAAGGGGGCATCTCATGTACCCCTTCCTAGGGGCAGAAATCTGCCCCACGGAGGGCTACATAAGGTGCCCCCATCCACCTAGGATGGGGGAAGGGCCACCCCCCTTTCAAACACAAAATGTCCTGGTGGTCTAGTGCCCCCTAGACCCCCACCCAAAACAAGTTTTAATATATATATTTTTGTTTTGCCCTTCCTTAGGGGCAGATGGGCATATGTGTGTGGCCATCTGCCCCCGGGGGGGTCAAAACATACTGCCCCAGGTTTGGGAGGGGTGGCTCAGCCAATATTTGCAGTGGCCTCTCCCCCACCCCAAATGGATAGATGGCATCTCATGTACCCCTTTCTAGGGGCAGAAATCTGCCCCCAGCGAGGGCTACATAAAGTGCCCTCCATCCACTTAGGTGGGGGGAGAGAGGGCCACCCCCTTTGCAAAAATCCCTGGGGGATAGTGGTCCCACCCGCAACCACCCCACCCAAAACTACGTTTTAAAAAAATATCTTTTTTTTTGTTAGCCCTCCTTCCCTGGGGGCAGATAATCACCCATCTGCCCCCAGGGTATTGCCCCCATGCTTTGGGGGACAGGGGGGAGAGAGCAGCTTACATAGTAAGCAGCCCCTCCCCCCCACTTCAAAAACAGATCCCTGTATGACAAACCAAATACATATTCTGGGGGGGATACATGATATTACATCCCCCCACTTAAAATTGTGGGGGGATTTGTCCCCACTGTCCCCCCCATGTCCTACGCCCATGTCTGGGCTTACGTGCTGCTAAATGTACCGAATGTTCCAGACATGGCACAAGCGTGCCAACCAATTATATTAGTCCATATAACGAGGGACCTTAAAGTTTGAAAACCAATGAGAAACTGTGTATCTAATGTTTCTTAAAATGACATGGGTTAGAGGTAGGCAGATGTTGTCCACCTGATAGTGGACAGCCAATCACAATCCTTGCTCCTATACAAAAGTACACTTAGATGTTTCCCTTAGCCAATCCCCACCCTTGATTGGTTTTTCACTATTTCCATGTAGTATGACATCACCAGTGACTTATTTTTGGTATAAAAACTATGTTTTGTGCAAAGATCACTGAGAGACTGAGTGTACATCAGTTGATGTTCGTTGTAAACTCCATGTTTTAGAAAATTGATAATAAAACAGTACTTTGCCATTTTCCTGAGTTGGTTCTGTTATTTGGAGTCGTAATTATTCTGTATGATCCCATCCATTCCATATGCATGTTCCTAAAGGGTCATAACCCCACATGGTAGAAGTTCTGTTCCAGAGTTACAGATGATCGGGAATCCTCCGCCATTAGCTGGAAGATTGCAGAGTCTCCTGTGGAGAGCGGCCAAATAAAAATAAACTTGCAAAAAGGTCCCCCTTTGAAGAAATCCCTGCTCAGCTCCACAGGCGCTCTAAGGGCGGAAGGTGAAGTGGTTAGATTGAAGGAGGAGTCAATACTGAAGGCCTCGAGTCGATTAACGAATGGTAAGTAGACTAAGGGGAATGGCAATGTAAAGGGTTGGGATTGTGATCATTTTGAGTAACGGGAAATATTGTGAAGATAAGAGATAGTGCCTAGGATTCCTAATTCAAGGGAATTAGAAGTAGACATTTCAAACTCTAATGGAAGTAGAAATAGAAAAAATGCCCAGGCCAGGACCGTGTAAGGTGATGTCTCAAACCCTGTATAGGGTAAAATAAAGGGGCGACAGACAAGTACCCCTTATTATAAATGAGAAATAATAGAGGTGATCACAGTGTTTTGTAATAAGTAACGTGTGAGTAGTCTAAATGTTGTTTGTTGAATAAAGTAGCGAGGAGCAATAGAATTGTAAAGAGTGGAAAAGTGACAGTGATTAAAGATAAAGTGTAGCAAAACGATTGCTGCCAATCAAAAGAATACATAGGTCATTGAAATATGAGAATTGAGCAATGATTGATGGTGCTTGCTCATTCTTGTTGTTTTAAAATATTAGAAGAAGTGATTTAAGTTGAAATAAAAGGTTTATTTAACAATCTGGTTAGTATTGACAGTCAATTGAGACTTGTCAATATGGTGGACACTCCTCTAATGCACCTATGCAATATACTGCCAAAACATGCGCCCAAGCTCAAACAGTACAGCGCAGAATGGGTAAAGGGCACAGCAGATGAAATGTTCTTGCCATGGCCACAAGGAGGATCATAGTCAAAAGCAGTATTGCAACACATGACCACATACTTGCACTCTGCGTACACAGGGAAGAAATTAGAGAAAAGATTACCAATTTTATAACTTTGGAAGATTTTATTATTATTTTTTAAATTTATTTGCATTTTTAAAGGACTCACACAGCCCGGGGGCATCTAGGCACTGTTACAGAATTTTGTTGTTGTTGTTGTCTTAGTTGCATATTCACAAAGCGCTTAAATACCCAGAAGTTTCTAAGCGCGGACCCAGGGATCGAACCTGTGTTGCTTCGTGTTGTCTTGCTTCCAAGGCGAGCACGTTGCCACTAAGCTATCCTCCCGGGACAAGATGTACCAAGAGGAAAAATAAGATCCGCCACCTGAGGAGTGGATGCTTAATCAGCATAAGGGGGAAGGCATTGAGCCCTCAGCTCCCCTTACCTTGTCGGAAATAAAAAGTTATTACGGAAGAGGTAGGAATGTATCCTTTAAAGGAATTGAAAGCATCGACGGAGTATAGTAATGTGATATATGAATCCCCACTTACAGTAGTGACGATAGTCTGGAAGAGAATAAAAGAAAGGAAGATATTTGTACATTTATACAAGACAAGGCAGAAAGAAATGAATGGTCGAATTTGTCGACAGATATAGACAAAGAAATCAAGAGATGAAAAGGAGAAAACGACAAAGCTGACGAGGTAGCACTTGTACAAAACAAAGAGATGGGAGGGCAGATATTACTCAAGATAGATGGGAAAAGTATCAAGGAAGTTAGGCAAAGAGAAGATAAGGACGAATAAGAGAGGAAGGGTAAGCAATGAGAGAGGGGATTAAAGGAGGATGAGCAAAGAAGGAAAAGTAGAGATCGACAAGAACAGATACATTGGGAAGAACAAGAGAAAGGCGAAAAACGGGCAGAGGAACAAAGAAAGTACGACAATGGACAAAGACCAATAGAAGAAAGGGACAGAAAGGAAAGAAAGAGAAAAGAGGAAGAAGCACAAAGGATGAAAGATAAAAAATTACAGAGACGAAGGGAAGAAGAGGAAAGAAGGGAAGGAGTAAGGAGTGAAGATTGAAGGCAGGAGGAAGAAAGAGTTAGAAGGTAAGCGAGAAAGCAAAGGGAAGTAGATGAAGGAATAGAACAAAACAGAAGGCAGTTAGGTTCAGATACCAGTCTTATTCGAAAAGAACAAATGAGGCCGCGCCAAGAACTACGGTGGGAGAGCGAGATATTCTCCCAATAAAGGGCTAGAAACACCTAGGGCCACGCTAGACGAAGAAAAGTATGATATCGAAGGCATTGGAGAAAGGATCAATAAGGCACATCACCAATTAAGATGAGATAGCGAGAATGGAACTTGAGGGAGCGATGAACGTCGAGCATTGTCTTTGAGCAGATTGAACCTAGACAAAGGTGAGGGGAATGTTAGTCATACTAGTTGGGGCCCACACATGTCAGACGAGGAAAGAGAGTTTGGTCTTGGGGCAGAAGGAGGGACAGCGTGCGCCCCTGTGGAAAGCCAGCAAATGGATAAGGA
The DNA here is from genome assembly GCF_040938575.1 of Ambystoma mexicanum. Taxonomy (NCBI): domain Eukaryota; kingdom Metazoa; phylum Chordata; class Amphibia; order Caudata; family Ambystomatidae; genus Ambystoma; species Ambystoma mexicanum. Next base: position 643,643,448 of record NC_090935.1, read on the forward strand.
AGTGAGATGGTCAGATCTGGGACATTCTAAAGATAGAACGCCAGAGTCTCCACCATATGTAAGCAGTTTAAGGTCATTAACGTCAAGGAGACACACAGGGATGATCATCCCCGCCATGGATAGACTAATAGTGAGATCCGACTATGAGATGCGGTTCATGTAGTTCCCCTTGTTAGAGAAGGGGGGAGAAAGACTGCAATACATTCCATTGCCACAGATGGACAAGGATAATTTAAAATGCAAGCTCCCTAGTTTGACTTTGGGCGCTTTACGATTTAGACAAAATGACAGGAAAAAATATGCTTGCCATAGGGGACATAAAAGGTCTACGAGCAGCCATTCTTGGAGAGAGGGCTTACGACAAATGAAGGAGAGTAGGATATTCAAGTGTGACAGCACAAAACACAGCACATGATGGAGCACCATTTAATAATTATAGGGCAAATGTTTGGAGGGCTCTCGGGGTACAGTATACTGACACATTGAATATGGGTGCAATAATGACACGTAAAATAAAAGAAGATGAAGACCCTATTGCCTATATTCAAGATATTCGGGAGAAATGGCAGCTTGAAAATCACGAGCCGTCGGAAAAGACAGTAGCATTATTTTATCATATTTTATGTCAGTGATTGCCTGAACCAGTATAGAGGCAGATGAAAAAAAAGTGGGTATGGAAGCGAAGCCTTGGGCTGAGATACAGTTGACAATAGAACACCATTATCGGTTATTACAAGAGAAAAACAAGAAGAAAGATGAAAATAGAAAAATGGAGGCAGCCAAGTTAGTTCAGTAAACGTTGTCAAAATTTGCCATAGAAGGGGCGGTATTGACAAGTGGAAAAGGAATGGAAATGCAGGAAGCAATAGGTACATCATAGGCAAACAATCTGCGCCCAATGGACAAAGGTGGCAGAGGTAAGGGTTATAGGAGAAGAGGAGGCAGATTTCAGAATAACCACGGTGGGTTTCAAAACGCAAAGAACAAGAACCAGAGTGCTCAGGGAGGATATAACCAAGGAGGGTTTACCAGACGGACACCCCCAAAATGTTGGAATTGTGGAATGACAGGACATATTGTGCGCATAAGCGAGAGCCGAGGGAGTGTAAAAAATGGGCCGTTTTCCAGAAGGGGGACTGTTTACACACCACCATACAGCACACAGACCAGAGAGGACTTTGCCCAAGATCACACATCTTACCAGACACAAGCACCGCAAGTAAATCAGGTACCACAGCATGGACAAGCACAAATTAATCCACCCCAGGGGCATTGACAACAGGGCCCTATGCAGACACAGCAGAATGTGACTACAGGACAAGTACTAATACCTAGAGTAGGAGGTGTCACTGTGGTAGGAGGACATCCTTTCACAGGGACAGGTTATGAACTTGGACCCGCATAGGACAGCTCACAATGTGACTTGATGTGTTCAGTACTATCTGTGATACCAGACCCCAAGATGAACCAAGGGTCGATGTGACGATAAGAGGAAAATCTTTTTCTTTTCTTGTAGACACTGGGGCAACCCATTCATGTATACGAGAGGGAAAGTATCCAATGTTAGGTATTGCCATGAATGCTCAAGGGGTCTCTGGAGCTACACGTCTAGTTCATTTTACTGATAAATTATCCGTCTCTGTAGGAGAATGTGACATGTTCATCCCTTTGTTATATTCACGAAAGACACCAGTTAACATTTTAGAAAGAGATTTGATGATGAAATTTACCATGACGATTTCATTTATTGATCAAGGAATAGTGTGCTCCACTCCAGGAATATATTAATTAAATGTGGGAGAGTTCATACTGGCATTCACATGGCAAGTGACCCTGCGGGTGGTTCCAGTAGATCCAGAGATTTCTCTATGTGTAGTAAGCATTTTGCAGACATGGCTACCTGGTCTGGTAGGAAAGATTGTGAGGATACCTGATGAGTTTTAATTTAGATTGAAAAAAACCTATAGATGAGAAAGGTGGACAGACTCTTCCTATAGAGTTGGAAGCAGCTATAGTATGAAGAGAGATGGCAATGCTCGAAGGGATAGATGATGAAGGTAGAACAAGGAGAACAGTGATAGCTCTTAAGGAGGTGTACAGACTGACTGACATAACCGATGCTGATATGTTCAGGGAAGACTGAATGATGACGAAGTGGTGTTCTTCATGAGCATTACATAATGGATAAGGAGAGAAAAAATTGAAAGTTCCACAAAGAATGGTGATAATGTGACAATGACCAGCATGTTTTCAGGAGGATCTTGAAAAGGTGACGAGTGCCCTGTGGACCAGAGGCCCTTATGATGTAGGGTTATTGAAGGGGATAGGGGAGGTAAAAATAAAGCTAAAGCAAGGAGCAATTTTACCCCGAGCAAAACAGTACCCTATGTCTCGAGAAGCTGATGAAGGTATATTTCAGATTATTTCAGCACTGATGATGAGACCTCTTAACCAGATTGTAGACGCTGAGTTTCCTTTAGTTCTTAAATCTTGCGACAATATTGCGCAGTATCCCAGTAGAAGCTCAATACTTTACAGTGATCGATTTGAAACATGCATTTTTCTCGATCCTGCTGCACAAAAACTCACAAGACCTGACTTCCTTTACATTCCGCCAAAATAATCTAAATCATACTCGGCTACCTCAAGGTTAATGTGAGTCCTCGTCGATCTTTAACAGGGTCCTACAGATGGATCTAGGCAATATCGATCTTAAGAGTGCAGTGATACAGTATGTAGATGACCTATTGATTTACAGTAAAGCAGAGGATGAGTGTAGGCAAGAATCTGTCCAACTAATGACTATTTTAGCAGACAAAGGATATAAGGTTGACAAGGAGAAATTACAGTATTGTTAGGAGGAAGTGTTGTACATAGGTCAGTTAATTTCGCATGAAGGAAAGAAAGTGACACCTGAAAGGGCTGAGGCAATCATGACAACACCAAAACCGAACACAGTAAGAGAAGTGCAGCAGTTTCTGGGTTTGTGTAATCATATTAGAACTTGGGTGTTTGATTACAGCACGTACACAAAGCCACATCTGCAAGCATTAAAGAAAGCCCAAGTTGGTAAGACAAAGATAGAATGAACTGAAGAAATGGAGGAAGGATTTTAAGAGTTAAAAAGAGCCATTTTTATGGCTACAGTTTTAGGAATTCCCAACTATAGTGAAGAATTGTATGTATTTTCACACACATATGGGTCAGTAATGACAGCAGTGCTTACACAAAGGACAACATTGGGGTTCAAACCTTTAGCATATTACAGCCGGATTTTAGAACCTGTAAGGACAAACTCCCAGACAGGTTGAGGGCTTCTAGGAGTTTGTGGACTCAGAACTCATGGAAGGCCTAACTCCTTCCGTTCCCAAAAGGAACGCAGGCCCAGATGGACATCAAGTTCAAACTGAGGTTTATTACAGCCAAAGCCAACAGGGATCAGTACTTGGATAAAAGAAATCCAGGGACATCTCAGTGAGCTCTGGCTCACAAGCCAGTTTTGTTAGTGGATTGCGTCATATCGACATCACAACCTGGGCCCATCTCCAGAAAACCTATCATTGCACGGGATTGGGTGTTGAGTGGTAGTCCACATATAGATGCCCTTACACATGTTGGTTCACTGGCACTTGCATGTCAGGTGGCTGGCCTGGCCCATCCCCAATTACCTAATACTCTACAATGTTGCAGTGTGATGGTCTTGTCATTGGTTCTTGCCTGTTGCTACCCACCCCTGGGGTCCGGACTGTGGCTGGCTATAGCTGGTCTCCCCAAACCTGGGATTTGAAATGGTTCGCAGCTCGAGGTGTACCTTCTCAAGGTGATACGTATAACTATGTGTCTGCATTGTAACTCGTGTGCACCTCCAAAGACTGTGAGAGTGCTCATTGTCATCATGCAACACTTGTCTCCTTATGTAACTTCTTTATTGCAAGCCTTTGTCTGGTGGTGTGAGAATGTTCTTCGTTCTGAGCTGCTGGTTTCGATTCATCATCTACTTGGTTGGTCACATGTCCATAGACCATGTTTTCGAGCTCTGCAGCTCCAAATTTGTCTGATTTTATGAAGAATTATTCCCATTTCCACTTGCTGGTATTATTGTAGCTCATGGAATGGAATGTCACTCGTATTGTGGTGGCCTTGGCAGCCGTCTTTGTCTCTCATGTTTGATCCTCTGTGCAGCCTTAATTTTCTCGGCTCAGCTCCTGCCGAGGGTCTTGGCCTGTGGTGATTTTCGTGAGCCATGGCATGGCTTCTACGTGTTTGTGTTATTCTGTAATTCTCCATATGTTACTAATGCATTGAATCTGTCAGGCCGCATTGGTGGTCCTGCAGTTCCAAAGGTTACTTGCATGTAAGCATCTGCAAGCGTGTTCAGAATCTCTTGCTTCTTGCGGTTTCTGCATTGCTGCGGTTAGGCTAATGACAAAATAATAAAACAAGGGCAGTATGTATATGTATCCATCCTCTAACTGTTCTGCATGTGTTCTTCATGTATTTGGGTGCATGAGTGTGTCCCGATGTGCGGATGGCTCGTGTGCTTCATGTCTAACGCTGCTATGTCATGGCGTCTATAACTATGTCAACAGCACAGCTTCTTGGCACTTTAGTCGAGGCTGTCAATTGAGGTCTCCTTAGTTGCATTCTCATACACTCTAGGTAATGCTTGTACTGCTCCTGGGCTATATGGTTGGCAGAGTGGGTACTTTTCTGCATATGTGTCTCCCATGGGAGCACTGGTGGTCAGTCTGAAATGGTATGGACGATCGTGGTGTTTGCAGTTCTTCGTCTGGCCCATGTGTCTCATGGGAGGGGGAGCTGGGGTAGGATTCGACCATCTCTCTTCAGTCCCCCCTCTGGTTGACTTGTCGACCACATCTCAAAATGTCCAATTATTCTCTCAGGGTCGCCATATCTTTGTTATCCCTCCAAGATGTCCATAATAGTTTACATGGTCATCGAAAGACCAGAACATGTAACAGCAGGTTCCTTCAGGGTTGCACCAGAACCATTTCCCTTCATAGGTTCTTGGAACACCGGGGCTGTCCACCTTTATATTTCATGCTGGGATTAACTCACACTGTGCAATTTCCTCCCTTAGTCGATCTCGTTCTTTCACAATGTCATCCTTTGCTCCCCTATGTTCACGTCCATCAGTATCTGCATCCCACTGCCTCTTATGATATCTTCTGGCACCTTGCAATGCATATCTTGATCCCAATTGCTGATGCTGTTCCTAATATTAGTGCTCCTGCTATGACCTTTAGCCCATCCGACAGCCATGATGGCATCCTTGACCATAGATATGCCAACCAGCTCTTGTCTTTTCCTGTCCTGCGTGCTTCATCTTCAATCTTCGCATGCCTGTGTGCCAACAGTGCAACTGCATCTGAGAGAGTTCCATTATCTTCATCGTTAGCTGGATGAATGTGCAACATGAACTCCCGATCTTGGCGCAAACTCCTCCTTCCATCTCTATGAGGAGATCCAGAACGTATCTATTCTGGAGTGCCACTAGCCTAATTGCTCTGAGCTATCCCTTTATGGTGTTGAACCTGTTTACTGTGTAGTTAATTGTTACCATCAGCTCCCACCAAGTGATCTGTAACCATTTGGCATTTGTGTATGTCTGTATTCCTGGTATCAGTGATGCAAGAAACATTTGTGTTCAGCTGAACTGCCTGTGTTCTACTGGGATCTCATCCAGCGCCGCTTCTGACTTTCTGGAGAAATAATTCCCCTCTGTCCACCCGTCTCATTCCGACCAGTTTCTCTGCCTCCTTGGGTTCATGTTACGCTCACCTGATATCCCCAGGGGCGTCTGGAAGGCTCTGAGATCTGGAACCCTGGATGCGTAGTTGCCCAGTGCTGAATAATGAATCTGCAATTACAGAAGGTTGGATTTGTGATAACTGTCTCTAATGGGTGAATCTCCTACCTCCCTCTGACCGATTCCCTTCCCACTGGGTTCTTTTCTCACCTTAGTTATTTGTAGGTTGAGCTATCCGTCCTGTGTTTCTTGTGCAGGGGCGCTTGACATTCCTTGGCGAGCTGCCCGAGTTGCTTCACTGGTGCAGTATGCCTTCCTTGGGCCCAGGCCTGCTGTGACCCCGAATCTGCTGGTAGGCAGGTAGGTTTGTTAATTCTAAGTCTTTGTTCTGTTTATGGTGGGAATTCGTTAATGTCTTTATATCCTTCTTTTCAGGTGTGAAGGTCTTGATGCTGGCGTGCCGGATGGAGAGTGACGTTTCTAGGTAAGAGAAAGTGCGAAGCACAGCGCCTTTATTGTCTTTTAAAGCTAACCTGTGTTTTCTTCTTCTCCTCCTCACAGGCCGCTGTGGTGCTGCGAGTGGATGGGAGCGTGATGAAAAACAGGCCCCCGGAATACTTTAAGGTAAGTACAGCGCTGTGTAGTTGTTTAATATTGAAAGCGACCCTGAATATGTCTCTATTCCTTTGCAGATGTTGCTGTGGTGCTCCGGATGGAAGCGTGACATAGCGCAATGGAATTCAGGTAAGACTGATGGGAATTCGACATTTTGGAAGCACGCGTTCTAATATTGTTTCTCCCTTTCTCATTATTGCAGGTCACAATGTTCAAACAGCAGCTGTTGTAGCGGTTCGCTGGAAGTACTTAAGCTAGTACTCACAGGTGAGTGATGTTTCTTCTTCTCTCGGTTTCCACAGATTGCAGCCCAGTTGAGATGCTGAGTGCTGGATGGTGTTTTCTTAGGTAAAACAGAATAATCTTGTTCTTGTTATGCGGGATTACAGGAAGATGCTGAAGACCAGGAGCTGGACACATTGAGCGTCACGCTGCTGGTTGCAGAATAACACGAAGCATGTCCTGCAGTCAGGGTGTGCTTTATATAGCCCAGGTAAAATAGTACCCGGGAAAGTAGTTTCAGGCATGCCACACCCAAAACACTAGACCGCATGGCTTGGTTCTTAGAACTAGACTGTGTGGGTGCTTCCATGTTGGATTTAAAGGCCCATGTACATAAATGGGACCTAGTTTGAACATCCCTTCCTTGTGTTCTTGCCATGGCCACAAGGAGGATCATAGTCAAAAGCAGTATTGCAACACATGACCACATACTTGCACTCTGCGTACACAGGGAAGAAATTAGAGAAAAGATTACCAATTTTATAACTTTGGAAGATTTTATTATTATTTTTTAAATTTATTTGCATTTTTAAAGGACTCACACAGGACTCACACAGGACTATGAGCCTGGTGCCAAAGGTGCCAGGACTGGCTCGAGGAGCCCTTTTGCAGTGGTATTAAGGCCCTCAGGGTTCTGGTGGGAGCATGCTTGTGGCAGAACTTGTGCCCCCTCACAGTGGTCATGACAGCACTCCCCCCAAGGCCCCTCTCATGGTATACTTCCTGTCCGGTCCGGGTTTGGTGGGGTTATCAGGTGAAACCTCTTAATCAGACGTGGAGCGTGATTAAGTTCACTTGATTCCCAAGTTCTGTCTTGAGGCCCGTACCCTTTCCAGTCCATAATAGTATAGCTTAGATTTGGTACGTTTCGAATCCAGGATGTTTTTAACTTCAAATTCAGGCTCTCCATCAACTAGCAAAGGTTCTGGTGGTGTTAAGACTTGGGCTCCTGGTTGTACAGGTTTTACAAGTGACACATGGAACACTGGATGAATTTGCATGCTTGGTGGTAAGGCTAACTTGACGGCCACCAGATTTATCACTGATTCGATGGTATAGGGTCCTAGATATCTTGGACGAAAGGTCCGGGTACCTTTTATGGGCACATGTTTTGATGCCAACCAGACTTGGTCTCCAACTTGGTAATCGGGAGCTTTCTTTCGATGCCGGTCCGAGAATTCTTTTTGTCTGTCTTTGGCTTGCAGTAAATGTTCATTTGCCCTTTTGAAGGCTTGGGTTATGCTTGTGTGTAGAGTCTTTACCGCTGGCATTTCCAAGGTCGTGGGGGAGTCTAGTTCAGAGGTACGTGGATGTCTTACGTATATTGTGTAGAACAGGCTTTGTCCCCTGCTGGTGTGTATGGAATTATTGTATGCGTATTCCGCTATCCATAACAAGTCTTTCCAATTCTTTTCCACTTGATGCAGCATGCAACTTAGATACTGTTCTAATGTCTGGTTTGTTCTTTCTGTTTGTCCATCCGCTTGGGGGTGATGGCTAGTGGATAATCGAACATCGATTTGTGCCCTCGTACAACATTTCCTCCAGAAGCTGGATACAAATTTGCTTCCATGATCTGAGATTAGGACTGAGGGGACACCATGCAGTTTTATAATCTGTTCAATAAATGCTTTTGCCAGACTGGTAGTGTTAAGAAGTCCTTTGAATGGGATGAAATGTGCCATTTTAGAGAACAGGTCGACAACCACCAGAATGGTATTAAAACCTTGACAGGGAGGTAAGTCCGTAATAAAATCAAGAGAAAGAGTATGCCAGGGAGTCGGTGGAATATCCAAATGTTGTAGGAGGCCAGCTGGTTTCTGTTTTTGTGATTTATTCTGTGTACATATCCCACAGGTTAGAAGGAATCGAGCAATGTCCTTACGCCAGGTTTGCCACCAATAATTCCGTTTAACCTTGGCTAGAGTCTTAGCAATTCTGGGATGGCCGTCGATCAGGGAATTGTGATAACCAAACATGACCAATTCTTGCAGATCTTTACTTGGTAGATATAGTCATTCCCTGAAGTAGGGTAATCCATCCAGAACCGTGTGATGTTCATTTTGGGAATTCCATTTCTGCAAGATCTCGGGGTTCATTAAGGTTCGAATCTTATCTTGAAGTTCACTCAGAGTCAGTGTGGTGGTGAGTCACAGTAGTTTATCACTTGGGATGATGGCAACAGGGTCCAGGTTACTGTTAGTTTTCTCTTCAACACCCACACGAGGCAAGGCATCAGCCTTCCCATTCTGAACTCCCGGTCGCTATGTTATTACGGAATCAAATTCTGCGAACAATAGAGCCCACCGCAACTGTTGCGACGATTGGGCTTTTGCTGACTTTAGGTATTGAAGGTTTCGGTGATTTTATTGTCAACAATTCTTTTTCTGTAATTGCATAGTTAAGTTCTGGTGGTGAGAATTTACATGACCAAAAGGCCACGGGGTGTAATTTGCCTGTCACTGGATCTCTTTAAGAGAGAACTGCTTCCATAGCTACGCTGGAAGCATCAGTTTACACTACGTAGGGGAGATCAGGGAGAGGATGTCGTAAAATTGGCGCGGAGGTGAATCTTTTCTTGAGTTCCTTAAAGGCCTGTTCCGCTTCTTCAGTCTATTGGAATTTTTTTTGTTTTTTCTCAGTAACGATGTGATTGGGTGGACTATCGGTGAGAAATCTGGAATAAATCGGCGATAAAAATGTGCAAAGCCGAGCATGCTTTGGGTTCCTTTAAGTGAAGAAGGTGAAGAAGGCCAATTAAGGATGGCATCTACTTTGTGTAAATCCATCTTGACTCCCTTTGGCGAGAGAACAAAACAGAGGAACTCAACTTCAGTGACATGGAAGGAGCATTTCTCGAGTTTAATGTACAGTTTGTGCTGGCAAGGTTTTGCAAGGACTGAGCGAACATGTTCCACATGATCTCTTTCAGAGGGGGGATACACCAGGATGTCGTCAATATAGACCAGGGCACAGGCATCGATTAATTCCTGTAATACATCATTCATGAAGTTTTGGAATGTTGCGGGAGCGTTGCACAGCCCGAAAGGCATTACCTGATATTCGTACAGGCCATACTTGGTGCGAAACGCGGTTTTCCATTCATCCCCTTTCTTAACACGTACAAGGTGGTATGCTCCTCTGAGGTCTAGTTTGGTGTAGATTCGGGCATCCTTTACTTGGTCCAACAGTTCCGGGATAAGGGGCAAAGGGTAGCATTTTCTTACTGTGATTTGATTAAGTGCGTGGTAATCGATGCAAGTCCTCAAATCTCCTTCTTTCTTGGGTACGAAGAGTAAGGGAGAGGCTGCTGTTGACTTTTACGGGTGGATAAACCCATTAGCCAGGTATTGATCCAGATAGGACTTCAAGTGGAGATTTTCATTTTCCGTAAGTGCATAAATTCGACCACAAGGAACCTGTGTGCCAGGTATCAGGTCGATCTGACAGTCATAGGGCCTATGTGGCGGTAATGTGTTAGCCTGTTCCTTCTGAAAAACATCTTGATAATCCTGATATTCTTTTGGTAAGGTGTCCATTGGTTTCGCAATCCCCGATGCTATTCCTTGAACAGATTTCAGGTTTGGCTGTGGTATAGATTTGGGGTAGCAAGCGTGGGTGCATTCATCAGAAAAGGTCAGTCTCTTTTCAGGCCAGTCTATGTGGGGATTGTGAGTTATTAACCATGGCATCCCTAAGATCAACCAGAACTGAGGAGCTTTGATGAGGTCAAACGTGATTGCTTCTTGATGTCCATCCTGACACAGAAGGATTAATTATGTTGTGCATTGGGTTACTGGTCCCGAAGCAATTTCTGTACCGTCAACAGTAGTTACCTTTTCAGTTGTTGGTTTTGTGCATAAGGGAAGTCCCATTTCTGTTGCCAGATCTCGATCTATGTAATTACCAACTGCTCCGCTGTCTATATACGCCTCTATGGCATGCATCCGTGACCGTCGTTGGTGATTGATCAAGGTTACTGGTAGGGCGAAATGTGAGGCCTGTGACTCATCCTTCTCGCTCGACAAGCGGATCTCTATGCTTGCCGGGCCTGGTAGTTTTCCGATTCCTTTCCATCATCTTCTTTCTCTGTAGCACCTACCACCTTCCTTGGAGGTTTCACTGGGCATTCTTTGAGGTAGTGACCCGATTTACCGCAGTATAGGCATAACTGTAGCTGTCTCCTCTTGTCTCTTTCAACCTTGGTTAAAGGGGGTCGTACTCCTCCAATCTGCATGGGTTCTGTGGTATTTTCTGATGGACGTTGAACATTATCTTTTGAACGTACGTACATGGCATGATTTTTGAATCTACTTCGGTCTGTTCTTCGATCCTGTAATCTGTGGTCCAACTGAACTACCAGGTTGATAAACTCTGCACAGTCTTTAGGTGGGTCTACCACTTGAGCAAGGACATCCTTCAGGTCTCTCCGTAGGCCCCGATGAAACAACGTGGTTATTTTATCTTCTGGCCACCCCGCTTCTACAACCAGTCTATTAAAGGTGGTAATATAAGTTAGCAAATCTTGATTCCCTTGGCGGAGGGACAGGAGTTCATTATCAAGAGCTTGTCCATGCAAGTGTCGAGCAAATAACTTTTCCATCTCCTGTTGAAAACCCCTGTGTTACGCTCACCTGACTCCCACGGAGGTGCAGGCCTGGTTTGGAGTGCTGTTGCGTTTACACCAAGCACCTTTAAACACAAAGTCATCTTTTATGAGCCTGGCGCCTATGGCGCCAGGACTGTTGTCCAATATGAGCCTGGCGCCAAAGGCGCCAGGACTGAGTCCAAAGGGCCGCTACTTGGGGCTGCTGAGACTTCCCTCGGGGACGTGATGTCTGCCTCTGGGGTAGCTGGGCCTGGTCTGGCTCCTTGGAGGTAGGCATCATGACAGTACCCCCTCCCAAGGCCCCTCCCAAGGTTGTTCTCTCCGGGGGTTTTGGCTTGTTTGGGAATTTTCGGTGGAATTTTTGTATTAATCGCGGCGCGTGTACATGGTCGCTTGGTTCCCAAGATCTCTCCTGAGGTCCATACCCCTTCCAATCAACTAGATAGAAGAGTTTTGACTTTAACACCTTGGAATCCAATATGTCTTTAACTTCAAATTCTAATTCCCCATCAATCTGAATTGGTTCTGGTGGTTTGATCAGTCTGGTTCCTGGTTGCACCGGTTTCAACAGTGAGGCGTGAAAAACGGGATGAATTTGCATGTTCGCTGGTAGATCGAGTTTAAAGGCCACCGGGTTGATTATAGCTTTGATGGGCTAGGGTCCTATGTATCTGGGGTTGAAAGTCTGCGGTCCTTTGAGAGGTAAATGTCTAGTTGCTAGCCACACCTGGTCCCCTATTTGGTACGGAGGTGCTTCACTTCGATGTAAATCAGCATTTTCTTTGTACTTTCTCTTGGCTTGCTGAAGATGAGTCATAGCTTCTTTGAAAGCTCGGGTTATCGTGGAATGCAAATGATCTACCGCAGGCATTTCCAGGTTTTGAGCAGGGTCCAGGTCTGAGGTTCGAGGATGATGACCATACAAGGTGTAAAAAGGGGTTTGTCCTGTTCCAGAATGTACAGAATTGTTATATGCATATTCTGCGATCCAAAGAATGTCTTTCCAATTGCATTCAGATTGGTGCAACATACACCGAAGATATTGTTCAAGGGTTTGGTTAGTTCTCTCGGTTTGGCCATCGGTTTGGGGATGGTGACTGGTGGATAGTCGTACATCAATTTGCGCCAGTTGACAACATTTCCGCCAAAAATGGGAAATAAACTGGCTTCCTCGATCTGAGACTAATATGGATGGAAAACCATGCATACGAACTATGTTCTCCAGAAATTCCTTGGCCAAGATGGAGGCTGAGGGTAACCCTTTTAAAGGGATAAAATGGGCCATTTTGGAGAAGAGATCCACAATCACCAAGATAGTGTTGTATCCATAGCAAGGAGGCAGGTCGGTAATAAAGTCCATCGATAAGGTGTGCCAAGGTGCCGGTGGAATATCCAAAGGTTGTAGAAGACCGGCTGGTCTTTTCTTTTGACCTTTATTTTGGGCGCAAACTCCGCAAGACATCACAAAAGATTTTATGTCTTTTCTCCAGGATGG